>NC_041395.2:222187524-222544191 GCF_900747795.2 Erpetoichthys calabaricus
CCCTTGAGATGTCATCAGTGTGACGAACATGGTCAAGTGACGTTTGTAGTCTGCGTCTCATACACAAAAAAGAGAAAGATGTGAACAAAAAGCAAGTTTGTAAAATGAAATCAACAGAATCCTTACACTAAAAAAAACAAAACTCAAAATGCAAACACAAAAACACATACATAAAAAGTGTTAATATAAAAATTATGATTAGTTTTAGACAGAATTAGCAGCAGATATGTAGGTCATTCAAACACTATGTGTGTGAAAAAGAAGAAGACAGATAACAAACTTGATTAAAGCAACAATTCCATGTTATTTAAATAGTCTGTAAGGTTAAAGATAACCATGTTGCACAAATGAGATGAGAGGTCAGTGGGGAAACATTACAACTTGGAAATTTGAGTTATAAAGTTACCCTCAGTTTTCTATCATGTGCCAAATAAAACATTGAGTTGAAAGCTCCTCTTTTCTTTAATGGAACATCATATGAATTCATGGCCATGTACTTCTACTTCTAGTCTTTACAGTGCCCTAATTGTTGTGTTTCAGGGGCACAACAAATGATAAATAGAAAAAGACGCATAAACCAGACCAGGGCCTTCCCTATTCTGCTTACTTTACACTTCACCATAGGCAGCGTTACCTTTCAATAACACAGACAGGCTTCAGCCTATACAGTCCCATACAAGAGGTACTGGCTTTTGAAGTTCAAAACGCTAAAAAAATGCTTTAAGGATTCCAAAATACACCCAGAAATGTCTCTCAAGGGTAAGAAAACTGTAAACCTCTGTTTAGGAAGACCAACCCAATAAGGAATCTTTAGGATTTATTTTATATTCAACAAAAAAGGAACGAAAGTGGCAGAAAGATATGCCTAAAATGGCAGCCTGCAGCAAGCAGTCAAATCCAAAATCCAAGAATCAAAATTCCAAAGACAGCAGCAATAAATCTAGAAACCAGAAAATCAATATTAACTAATGATTATGCACGCTATGAGTGCCAGTGAACCACTGTAGGATCTGCATCCAGATCCAAAATATAAAGGCGAAGGGTGATCCTTTAGTAGTGACATCACATCCTCACTCACGTGCCATCCTCCCTTTGAGTCACTGTACCGCTCGTCATGTGTTTGAGCGTACCTTGCCTCCACTTACCTAGCGATACCTGTTTGTTCAGCAGACATTATCATCTAGAGATTTTTAAATAGTAACTTTTGTTGTTTTTGAGAGAGAGATCACAGCTATGTGTGTTTTAGAGGGTACCTGCTCATTGACAGTGATATCACGGCCATGTGCTCTTTTCCCCACGCGGGGGACGCTCTCCCATCAGAACTGAACACGATCAGATACAGTGGCAACGTTTGACATTGGAGCGTACCTGCCTTCTGCCTGGCCAGAGATACCTTGCCAACTTTTTACGTTTTTGGCAGTGAGATCACAGCTACATTCTCGCCCCTGATAACAAAACCAAAAATATTGTACCGTATATACTCGCATATAATGTTGGGTCTTGAAACCCGAAAAATCTATTATAAAATCAGACCCCGACTTATACGCCCATTCAAAAATACTACACTTAAGTTTATTTGTTTTTTTTTACATCTTCTTGTCTCCTCCAATCTCATATCAGTTTCTCAGATAGATCGAATTTTGTTGCAGCAGTGCAGTTACCATTTTCTTTCGCTACTTCAATGACTTTTAATTTAAAACCAGCTTCATATTTTCTTCTGATTGAACGCTCCATCATTGATAAGGGATGCTCTTACGGTAAAGGTGTATGAGGGTGTGAGATACAAAAAAACACAAAATAATGCAAACATCGCTTCGGAATAGTTCAGGCATTATCGTGTGATCATGTAGGCACAATACATAGAAAAAAGGAAGTGTGCTCTGTGGTTATTCTCTCAGGTGGGAGTTAGCATATCATAATATCTTGGACCAATAGCGTGAGTTTTCCGCATTCGACTTATACGACCGACATTATAAAATACCAGAAATTATATGGTAAAATCAAGTCCCAACATATCCGTGGGAGAACTTATCCGCGAGTATATACGGGTATATCAAGAGGCCCTCGGATACGAAAGCTATCAATATAAATTTTTCTCAACACAAATTATTACATTTTTTAAAATTTTTTATTGATTTTAAAGTTTGTTCTGTTTCACTACTACTTGGGTGAAGCCATGGGCGACAGACAGTAGATACAAATAATAAATAAACTAAATAATATTAACAAAATACATAATTACAATAGACACATGAAAAGTTTTATTTTTAAATAAAGAAAGAAAGCCCCAAAAAGGCGAACAAGCATAAGTCAGGACACATGCCCTGGTTGTAACATAATACTAAGTGGTTTGACATGTTTTAGGGCCTACTTCATCTCTCTTCTTCATAAGGGTCTGGGGCCTGCTATTAGCTCGAGGGGCCCAGGCAGTTTCTCAGCTTGTTTATGTTAAGTAATGGTCTGGCAATGCTGGAGGCAAGCAAACAAACAAAATGTGGATGAAACATCAGTCCATTGCTGTATAAAATCACACTAGATCCAGTTAATCTAAACTTCATGTTTTTGGGATGTGTGAGAAAAGCTGAAGGAAACCCCCCTACAGGCACGGGGGAATGTACAAGCTCTCCATGGACAGTGACCAGGCCCTTCTGTCACCATACTTCAAAAAATATCTATAGACTATCCAGTCTAAAAAGACTCGAAACGTTTGTACCATTCATTTTAGATGTTACTGGAAAGAAGTGGGAAGACAGAAGAGCTTGAATATTAAAAGGAGAAGGTTACAATGCTCCTTGTTAAAGATTTAAGCAGGAAAATTTAGGAAGTTTCATTTTATACATGCTAATGACCGCGGCTATGCTTATACATTAAAAAGTAAATTTGAAGGCCGCAATATCTCAAAAACAAGGACATCAAGAGAGGGATGAAGTATTACACAATTGAGTTATGTTGGTGTGATGTTTTTATAAAGCTGTGGGGACAGTTTTATGCTTTGGAAAGCTGGAAGGGATACATCCATAACAGGGGCTGCTCCTATACACTCAGCAGAGCACTGACTGTAGTACAGGTTACCAGAAAAAAAACATCCATCATTTCTATTCATTTCTCATTAGAGTGGGGATCTGACTTATCCCAGCACTCTGAAGCTAATCAGAAAAGTCTTTGCACATATTATAGGAGAGACTCTTCACATAATGCTAACAACTATAAAAGCCCTAAGAATTATTAAAAATTATGTTTTAAGTACTGTTTTTTCATTGGAGTGTATAAGATTAAATTATACACATTATATGCGTGGGCAGACTTATCAGCTCCACAAGTGTGAATGGTATTATTATTTTTTTTCATTAGCCTTATCATGGTTTCTGTCTCCATTCCTGCATATCCATCCCTCCATTTTTTTAATACTGTATTCAAATACAGGTTGGTGGGTAATAATAATAATTCTTTACATTTATATAGCGCTTTTCTCACTACTCAAATGACAGGAACAACTCCTGAACAGGTTGCCAGTCCATCACAGTGAACACTCATACACACACCAGGCCAGTTAACCCTAACATATTGGAATTTAGAATGTAAGAAGAAACCAGCATACCAAGAAGAAACTAAAAGAGATAGCACATAAGACAGTGAACAGGTCGAGTATCAATTAGGGTGAGGCAGCAGAGCTACCAACCATTATACCACTGAGCCACCACCACTTGCACATCTTTATGAATAAGTTGCTTCTGCTAGAATATACCTCAAAATATTTCCATCTGTTTATTCACAAAATTAGAAAGCAGGGCTTAGTGACTCTTGATGAAATGTTAATGAAAAATCGACTTCTGCATATGCGCCAGAACTGGAGATGTTTTACACTGTGTCTTGGATCATCGGGTCTGATCATACTGTCAAGTGAAACTCAGAATGACAGTCTGGAGAAGATTAGGTCAATCTCTGATGGCTTTGACTCCCCTGTGAGGACTACTGACACATTCTGTGAAATTTTAAAACATTTTACAGAAATACAATATCTTGACATGTTCAAGGAGCTCTATTAAAGTGAGAAAATACAGTATTTGATCAGATATGCATGAACGCCGTTGTACTCTAACAAGACTGCGCTGAGTTATAAGAGTCTAGAGAAACAAAATGAGTATAAACATGGTTTTGACTGAAAACTATGAATTATGTAAAAATTATGCAAATACTGTGACTGTTTTTGTTTTATTTTTAGATTGACTCTTATAATAATAATCAAAAAACAGAGCAGCTGTAAAGAAGCACATGATTGATCCCAGTAATTTCAGGCAGGTTATGATTGACGGGGGGGTTCACACTCAAGAGTAATCAGTCATTATCCAACCCACTATATCCTAACTACAGGGTCACGGGGGTCTGCTGGAGCCAATCCCAGCCAACACAGGGCTCATGGCAGGAACAAATCCCCGGGCAGGGTGCCACCCCACCGCAGGGCACACACACACAACCCACACACCAGGCACACACTAGAGACAATTTAGAATCGCCAATGCACCTAACCTGCATGTCTTTGGACTGTGGGAGGAAACCCACGCAGACACAGGGAGAACATACAAACTCCACGCAGGGAGGATCTGAGAAGCGAACCACTGTGTCACCATGCTGCCCCATGAGTGATCAATCGAACTCAAATGAACTTACCAGTGACTCAAGGCGCTTATACGGATGCACAAGGGGCTTGAGGGGATGGGAAAATGACCCGTGAGACTCAAATCCAGTTTATAATGTCCAGGTTAAGAAATGCTTTAATGCATTATGCAAGTCAGACTGGGCTTCATAAAGGTGGATGTTATTTTGTAGTGCCAGACAAGATACATGCAAAAAAGGTTATGGAGGGGTGTGAACTTGCTGATCATAATGAAGCCTTTGTTTAAACGTAGCATAACATATCCAGCTAGCTTGTAGAAAGCTGGAGGCTATCTCATCAACAGTGGAATAAGTCAGGAACCAAACCTGGATAGGTAGTACTGCAGTGCTCACTCACATTAACAGCCACACTTGCTCAAACAAATCAAGTTAAACTTAACACACATTATCAGTGAGATGCTGAAGAATTACTCGTTAAATCTTTCCCTAATTGGTCCACATGCCGGTTAAGTATCTTGCTCACGGGTACCAAAACATTATTGACAAGGCCAGTACTACATAGGGAATGGGCTCACATTATTTTGATAGAAACTTTTCTGTACTTTCAAAGTACAGAAACATACAATTATTGTTAAATATATTTCCAAAATTGAAGCAGTATTAGGTTAAGAGACTTCAACAGAGTCAGTGGCAAGTGGCTTATACCTTTAAGCCAAACTGCAGACAGTATATCTACTGTTTGATAAAACACTATTGTGTATGTGTGTGTTGTCACAAAAAGCAGACACAAGAGTCATAAAAAGGTTTAGGGCAGCCCCCTGTATAATACTCCCTGGCTGCAAATGGGTAAATTGCTAGCACTGATGTGCTCAGAACAGAGTCCAAAACAGAACTGAGTAGGTTAGTCAAATATGGTAGCTTTAAAGGCCAGAAAAGGAAGTGAAGTCATTGAGGGCTTAAGAGGAAGGGTCCTCTTCCATAGGTTCGGACCCAGATGTTATATCATCAAAAGGGCCAGAACAGGAAGTCTCTTCAGTCATGGGTTCTTCACCGGAAGTGACGTCATTAGGGCAATTTCCTGTGAACGGTCTGCAGGAAAGTGAGAAAATAGTCAGTGCACTCCACCATCCCCTGGTCTGGCCGTGGAATTACTCTCATTTAGACCCTTTAGCTGCCTCCCATGCGCACGTGTGTGACAGTGTGTTTGTGTGTGTGTGTGTGTGTGTGTGTGTGGTCTATCCAAGCAATTTGATTGGTCAGATTGGCTTTGGTCTGATTGGTCACTTTTGCTGTGATTGCTCAGTCAAACAGGAAGACAAGAAGTGTTGGGCAGGAGAAGTTAACATACATGAAGACACCAAGGAAAGGTATAGTAGGCACATTGAGAGTCGCCTCCAAACATAGGAAGTATTTACGACAACAAACATGAATGATGTTTTCATTCATAATGGAGGCCTGTCTGCCACTAGTGGTATTCAAAAAGCAGACAGCAGGAGTCTGAAAAGCAGGCTTTACCTGATCGTGATTGAGAGAGGAAGTACTAGCGAAGACAGACTGATACACACAAGGATACTGAAGAAAGGCCTAGGAGAAGCATTGAGGTTACACGAAGGGCACAAGATATCAAATATCAAATTTATTCTATTACCTGTCTTTGACAGGTAACGTAGATGGTAAATAATAGGATAGCTAACATTCTTCCATCCATTTTCTAAGTGGTTCGTGGGAACACACTGTCTTTCCCAAAGTATTGAATACAAGGCAAGAAGCAGACCTAGATGGGGCTTCAGTCTATCACAGTGACAGCGTGTAAGCACTTAGACACAGAATTGTCATTTGAACTAATGGGCTGCTCACTTACTGATTCAAGATTCCGGGTTTCAATCCTGTGCCCAGTCTTCCTGTGTCTGTATGGGATTTTCTTAAGGATTTCATCCCACATTACAAACATGAACATGTGGGGTTAACTGGTGCCTTTAAATTAGTTCTGTGTCAGTGTCCGTGAGTTTGACCTATGATGCACTGGTGCTATATCTTGACTTGATTTCTGTCTTGTGGCTGTTGGTACCTCGATAGGCACTGGCTCCTTACCAGTGTGAATGTCACTGTTATGTTATGGTAATTAATATAACATGTACATGTTTAATGTGTTTAATGAAAACCAGGACACCCAGAGGAAAACCTAGAGATACACTTGTTGAATGTGCAAGACCCATATACGCTGCCATTTGGACGTAAGTGTTTTTCTACTATGCCATCATTTAAAAGCCTTTGCACATAGCCAAGCACTACAGATATATTACAGATAATGCACCATGTGCCATTTTTAACACCCTTAGCCACCATGGTGAGCCTCATTCTTATTATTTTAATACTCATTTAGAATGTAAAGCAATCAGAAAGAATAAAGAAAGTGAAAGCAAAGTTAAATATGAAAAAATGATAGAAAACTTTGGAAGTGATCGTAGGCAATTGCACAGAGTTTCTAAAATAAAGATGTTTTTTTCAAAACTGTGCACCAGATGCCTAACCAGCTGCATAAGACTCCACTCAGCTGAAAAGGACAAGTGCGCCTCTTTCGTGCTCTGTTGCACACATGTGTCAAGGAGCCAGGTGGGTGGTTTAAAGAAGACGACATGGAAATGAGAATGCAACTCCTCCACCATTCAGTCCGATTCCATTCAATTCAAATCAGAACAATTCGCCGGGGTTCTTTCAGCAAGACATGTTATGACAAGTGTTTCCATACAATAACTCTGTATGAAAAGAAATATGAAAATGAAATGAAATGGAGAAATGCCCACGGAATATTAAATCGCCCCTAGCCCTGTACCCTTCACCACTCCGAGCAACAGTATGCACAGGCTCCTACATTCTCATCCCTGTCAATGGCAGGCTATAGAAGGTACCGTGGGTTTGAAATAACAAAAGAACCTCAGCAAGTGTGGACAAATGAATTGTCGGAACAAAAGTGTATGAGGGGCTGCGTGAGGCTGTCAGTGTGCAAAGAGGCAAAGGCTGCATGTGACGGTCTGGGTTGGCTGCAGCTGCCCTAATCCTCTTGTACCCGGAACTGTTGATAGCCATGACTGGAAGGAGCATGGGAATGAGGACAAATAACAGGCAATATATATATATTTATATATTTAAGGGTGGGCAAAAGTAGGTTTACAATTGTTTGTATGGAAAAAGACTGGCAGGCTATGATTATTACAATAGCTTTATTAACTTTATTAACTCAAAAGTATGTCACAATGGCACTGTACACTTAGGTACAATAAATAAATAATAATACAAGCATAAACTTTGTGTTTTGTGTACTCACAACTGTAAACTTACATTTGCCCACCCCTGTGTGTGTGTGTATATATATATATATATATATATATATATATATATATATATATATATATATATATATATATATATATATATTATATTCACGGCATTTGTAGTCTGAATCACAATCTGATTGTATGGGTGGTTACCTACCAGGTAACGCTTGTGGTTGGTCAGCAAGTCGGCTAACATCCGCCACGTGCCCTCTTTCAGTTGCAAGAAGCAAGCGTTACCTGGTAGGTAACCACCCATACAATCAGATTGTGATTCAGACTACGAATGCCGTGAATTTAATTACCCCGATCTACATGCTGTCAAATGAATGAACCACACGTCGTGGCGCAACGTTAGGGGCTTCGCCTCTAGCGCGGATGTCCGAGGTTCGATTCCCGTAAGGGAGTGCAGTGAGTGTGTACGCCTGATGAGCCCAGAATTAGGGTGAAATACGTGTCGCGTACTCTTTGCATTATTTGACAGTAAAACTATTTCAACCATATATATATATATATATATATATATATATATATATATATATATATATATATATATACAGTATATATAGTGAATATTCAGACCTTTCTGGTTCAAATCTGGTAAAGGTAATTTGGTACAAAAAGCCCATCCATCCATCCATTTTATGTCATGCATTATCTAATCTAAGAAACCAGAGTTTGACCCAGGTGCCAGGCAGGTGCCAACCCTGCCGCATGGCACAGCTTCACCATACATTAACTGTCTCTCTTCTTGGGCCCGTTTGAAGTTGGTAATTAATGTAACATGTCTGACCTTATAAAGAAAAGAGGAATGTCTGGGGAAAACCCCACATATGGTTAATCTAGGCCAGGCCATATAACTTATAACATACATCTTTAAGAGATAAGAGGAAATTGAAGTAAAAATCGACAGAAGCATGAGAGAGCATGCAAATGGTTACTGGGCTGGAAACTGAGCCTAGATCCTTAAAACTGTGAGGCAGCTTCTTCACTACTGTGCCACCCATAAACGCACTAGTAAACCCAACTTCTGGGAATGGATTCCTCTTTTTATTTGTGAAAGTGAATCCAAAATTTTTGAAACAGCTGCCTTTGTGCTCTGGGGAGAGTACAGTTAATCAATCTACACGTAAGATAAAAATTTGACCTTTGGAACACAAAGTATTCCTTTCCTGATTCTCTTTTTATATGTCTAATATTTCTCATTGAAAAGAATGGGAAAGAAATTATTCTGGGCTTATGGCAGTATGCCTATCAAATTATCTTGAATGAAGTCTGGTGGAGTCCGAGGTTCTGCATGTAAAAAAGATAAATGGCTGGGGTCAGTGCCACTGGGCTAGAAAGAATTGTCCTAGGAATATTCTTGCTATGTTTCATGCATGGTGGTGAGTGAAGGTTGAAATCCTAACCCAGTTACCATTTCTTCCCATGTTCTTCCTATGCGGAATTTGTTCGGGTACACTGGTGTGCTTATTCAGGTAAAGGACAACTCTAAATCAATCCTTTGTGAGTGAGTGTGCCCTGTGATGGATCGGTACCCTGTGTCGCACTGTGCACCAAGTTCTGCCAAGATCCAACAACCCTACAGGTGGATATGAACTTGACAATGGAGAAGGTAGCACCTATTAATGACCCTCTAAGCTGTGACATGAGACAAAGAATTGTCCAGACTCTGAGAGAGAGTCTGGATTCTGCCTGTCCCTGTAATATGTTAGAATTTGAACTAAAGCTAGTGACTGACATCCATGGTCATTGTTTTCACAATGGAAGAGTATTAGTCCTTGGCACTTATCGGTCCTGTGGGAATCTTCTTTTTTCAGCTGAAACTCCCAGGCTGTTTGGAGTGAGAGAAGATATTTTGTTTGAATAAGGGACAAACAGCTGTTTGGGGGGGACAGCCGGTGGGACCAGAGAGCCAGCCGTCTACTTTGAGCACTTCAGGTGAGCTGTGTTTTGTCAGGGTGGGGGTGTGCTCCGCCTCTGTGACACTACCTCACTGTTGATTTCCTGATAAGATCACAGTCTGGCGCCACTCTGATCGACAGATGGCCATGATCTGCAAGGCCATGCTCTTAAAGGAGCAGTGTGTGTAAACTTACCTGCACTCTTGAGCTCTGGTAATTGTAGGCGAGCTGACTTTCTGACACGCATTGTTCACTTCCAGTGTGCTGCATTGGCTGCTAAGTTTTGACAGACTGTTTTGTGACTTTTATTTTTCACTTAGTGAGTTGTATTTGGTGAGGTGTGTTGGCCAGTGTGAGCTTGTGCAAGAATTTAAACATGCTTAGCATCACTTGGGGTTTCCAAATGAGTGTGAACGTGTGCAGTATATGTGTGTGCCCTGAGTTCATTGCAGGGCTGGCTTCTATCTTGTTTCCCTAGGAAGTGCTGTGTTTGCATGTACATGAGTGTGCCCTGTTTCCCGAAAAGTGTAGGGTTTTTGGGAAGCTAGGCCCTGTATTACATAAGTGGGTTTAGAGCATGAATTATTGAGTAATTTGTGTTTTTTGTATACTGTGGCTATAAAACTGGTTAGTTGGATGATGCTTTTTAGAAAGTCCAATACTTTAGTGTTTGGTTTTGACGTATCAAATTTACCATACGGGATACAGTAAAGTGGCATGCATTAAAGTTTCAGGATAGTGCATATACTACTATGTGACCTTAGGTTTAGGAGCTAAAGCCATGAGCCCTGTTATTACTGCATTAGTTACCTATGCCATGTCTGAATGCCCCCCAAGAAGGCGGTTATGCACTCTAGTCCACAGGCATGGGCCATCTCTGCGAAGCTACTCGTCTCCCAAAAAACTGTCAAAGCTTTACCCCTGCGAGTTCAAGTTTCCATTGACCATAATTGCCTGTTTTTTGGGAAATTCATCGGTGCCGTTGCAGAGCCATGCTTGTGTGGCAGTTCACTGGAAAGATCTAATCTCTCCCCTCAGAATAGCGGCTATACGCAGTGTTTAGCGTCTCCAGAGATTACCCGTCTTGGCATTCAGACACAGTAAAAACACAGAGCATGTTGGCCTCCCAAAATGCGCAATGGCTGCTTTGTGATTGCCATTCACCTGGGTTGAACAAAGAGGGTTCTGTGCTTCTGATATGGCAGAGACTGAGGAAATATTTCTTTGTGCGTGTTTGTGTGTGTGTGTGTGTGTGCACAAGGGTGCAGCTGAGTAACTGTCCAAATGTCATTTGCAAATAAGTCAGTGAGATGAGAGGTTGAGGTATATCATGCCCACATATGAGGACCTTGGTACAATTGCGTATCTCCAGCCCAGTGCATCTTTATGATCAAACTGGATCTCGCATGGATTGAGTGTGTGTCTATGCGACACTGTAAATATGTGACACTCATGGGAACTGCTGATTGTCTAGCTATTTGTCTTTATATACTGTAACAAAGTATGAACAGTTTATATACACTATTAGGCGTGCCAAAGCCCACCTATGTGTTATTCACATGCTATGTAATTTTTTAGAGTTGCCACTTGTGATGTTTCTCACATCTTCCCACTGAGTTGTCTTCATGTCATTTACCAGTCAGCATTTTGGAAACAAATGTGTGGTTGCCTATGATTTTCTATTTGAGCTTAATAAAATATCAATCAATCAAAAATTACCTCAAATTTGTTTTAGTGAGAATTGACATAAAATTAAATTTATTTGGTGTGTATTACATCACTTTAAATACAAATCAGCAAAAAAATGTTATTCATAATATTATGTATAACTGACCTGGTTATTATTATCTTACATTATATTGTTCAGTGAGGTAAGAGGTCAAAGTTACATCATAACACAAACTAATTTCCCATCAGACTGCTCATATTTCCCTTTTGCCTCATAGTACACAAATGTAGCATTTGCATAGGGAAACTGGAAAATTCCCATTTAAACATGTCTTTAATTTAGTGAGATTTGCTCATTCACTTATGTTCATAGCAGTCACACATGACAGTCTCCGCTAAGTTCTTGAAAGGAGTGCAAAAGGTCGGCAAACACCTACGTCACAGCTGACTGTGTTTTTGTTTGAAGTAAAACTGGTTAGGTGATTATGAAAATTTGAGTGCCAATTCTATTCTATTATTTTTTTGCACAATATACTGAAACTGTAATGACATGATTGAGACCGAAACTAGACTGTGGATCTTTAACTTAAAAACTGCAACAATGATGTGGGGTCACTTTTTAGTGTCCCCTTTAGTTTCTCAAAGCTTGGTTCCACCAGACGGTCACCTCTTGCCATACTTCCTTACTGGTTTAAAAGCAGTGTTTTGCAAACAGACAATCCAAAACTATTTTAATGGAAATGAGCATAACAAATTTCTTTTTTGTTTTAGATGGAGAGTAGCTTTCATACTTTAGCCGCAGTCCAAATTTAGGACATTTGCAATAAAAAAAACAGACCTCCATGAAATGATGGAGTGACTTGTAGACATAAGCTGATGTCACATTACACAACCTTCAGTCATGGAGTACAGTATGTCTGGTTTGGTGACCACAGTCACTGATCTCATCGGCGGACCATGTCAGTTTACACGACTGAAGTTGCTACCCATGTCACATTACGAACTGAGTGCTGACCTTCCAGCACAGTTATACTCACCCGTTTTTGTTACAGCCAGTAACATGATGCCTGACGGAGCTGGAGCTGTACAAAGGGTTAACAGGCGCAGCGAGATCAACCACAGTCTCTGCCATTTTTTTCTTGTTTTCTATTCTGTTTTAGTATGTAAAACATGAGACATCACAAAGACAAGCCTTTCTTCTGTTTGCACGGTTCAGAACATTCAAGTTTATTCCTTGTTGCCATATTCTATGAATTGTATTCTCGGATGAGCATTCATTGGTTGTCAGCTCTCATGCACACAGGCCCCTCCCTATGACTAAAGACAAAATTAAACCTATTTGATTTTAATAGCACGAGTCACAGACTAGATGGAATGAGTCTCTTTGCACGTCACAGTAGGTGACTGGCTTCATGGGAGCAACACTGCCTGCCTCCAATTCACTAAGATTTTGTAAATGAAAGCTATAAGTAAAAATTGCTGGTAAAGTTGCGTAATGTGACATAAGTGTTAAGTGCCATTGCCACAGTCTTCTTCTATGAGTTCACTTGCCTCGGCATCAGAACATCGTATATGTGGATATTATTACATTTTGCATGCTTATATTTGCAGTTTTACAGTTTTCTTCACACATAAGCAGACTGAGTAAACTCGCAGGAATTCCACCCTTGCTTATTGGGTTATTTTTCTTCTTCAGGGATGCTAACAGAGATGTGACACTGCTTTTTCTTTTCTTCATAAATTTGCCGACAACAAACAAAAGAATTTTGCAAATTTGCTGTTACTGTTCTCAGCAAAGGAAAGCAGTCAAAATATCCTTTAACGTTCACTTTCTCATAATGAAATGGCGCACAGCACTTTGAACTGAAGCAAGTATGGCCATGGTGTACCGCGTGAGGGAGCGGTGGGAGATGCTGTCTCTCCCCAATGTAATTTAGCCTTTAGCTCAGTTGAGAAACTTATCCATTTGCTCGGACAGTGTTTTTGGGCCACTTGCATTGAATTACATGCAGATTTTTAAAAAATGATGAAAAATTTAATTTTTATTTTATCTCAGAAGCGAGAACTACCTGTATTTTGTGGGATAAGGCACTTTATAGGCACCGTCCCTATACAGACTCACAGCGGAGACACAGGTAAAATGAACAAAAAGACTTTATTTTCTTCAGCCATGGGACACTGTTTTCCCCGTGTCCCACTGGCCCTCAGCAGTCCCAAAAACACACACACAAAAGAAAAACACCACAAAAGCCACTCGTCTTTCTCTTCCACTCCTTCTAGGCAGCTTTGTCCTCCTCCTCCCGACTCTGGCGCGCCAAGTAGTGGCTGCAGGCTCCTTTTATAGCCCAGGAGGCTATGCAGCTCCCCTTGGCGGTGGCCATGGAGCCCCACAGGGATGAGCTCCGGTGTTCCACAATTGTGGCCCCGATGCAACCCAGGGGGGCTGCCACCGGGGGTTCCGGGGGACGTAGTGTTCATCCCAAGGCTGCTCCCCCAGATCCAGTGTCAAAGGGGCATCCCGGCTAGGCATGGATCCCGGCTGTCCGCCACAACTTGAAAATCTAAAAAAATATGCATCCCATATACCTTGAAGAAAAAAAAAATCGCATTATCAATCCAAAATGGCTCATTGAATTTCTGAAATGAGTTTCTGGTGTGCCTCCCAGAAAGAGAACTTCCCCAAAATGAACTATAGTGGCATAAATTATGAGGTAATTATTCAATATTTGTCTTTATTTCCATATCAAACAATGAAAAGTTTTGTGTGATTTTAAGCTTCTTTTACATTGTTTCTTATTCAAGTTAAGTTATGTTTAATTCAATTGCTTTTTCGTAAGTTATACTTTTCATTAGCTTTATATTTGGCAGCACTGTGGCATTGTAATTATTGTTTCCGTCTCATGGCTCTAGTGTTCAATGTTTGCTTCCTATTTCCCGCTCGCTGTTAATGTCACGTTTTGCTCCATTTCTCCATGTGCTTGTCGGTTTTTCCCAAGTTACTTCCCAAAGACATGGGTGTTAGGTTAATTGATCAGTCTACTGGGGCCCTGTTGGAATTGTGGGTACGGATGCTTTTAGTGGAGTGGCACTTGCTCAGCTCAGGACTGCAAAGCACTACAGTGAATGGTGAAGTTCACTTGGAGCACAGTTGCCATCTGTTTAGAACATACTGTATATACACCAACACATTACATCTTGCCTGTAGAAGGGGCCTGAGTTGCCTCGGCAGCTTGCATATTGCAATCTTTTTAGTTAGCCAATAAATGGTGTCATTTTGCTTGACTTCTCATTACATACTAGCTCAGAAAGGCAAGTAGTGTTACTAAAGACCTCAGCCGTCCTGCACTATCACTTTTCTCTGTCCTGCTCTCTGGTAAATTCTACAGGATCATTAACAGTCACACCAGTAGATTCAGGGGCAACAGGCCATAAGGTTACTCAACAACCAATTGATCTGACTAATGCATGTTCTTTTATAAGTATTGTATGTGTATATATATTTAGATAGATAAAGAGCTGGGATCCCTGCAGGGGAAGCCCGATTTTTTTTAGCTGATGATGTAATTGTGGTTCTGCAGAGAACGGAGATAAATGGCTGCTGTATCTAGCAGGCGTCATCAGCCTCTTGGTTTAGATAGATGCATCTCTCAGAGCAATCCATTTACCTTGGAAGAAGGTCCGGTAATGAATTTTGATTTCCAGTGATGGCGGGTTTACAGAGTTAGGGTGAAATTGACGTTGTGCCATAAGTGTAAGGTGGTAACAACTTTGAGTGGAACTGGAGTCATGAGGTGTCACTAAATTAAGCATTTCAAAGCCAAGTATCAGAACTGAAAAAATATATAGTTTAGCAAACAACAATGCTGTTCCAAGAATTGTAATCAGAAAACAGTACTGTAAATATCAATAACCAAAAATAAATAGGAACACATAACCAGATCCAAATTGTTAATCACAGTCAAAAAATTAGTGAATGGCCTCCCCTAGAAATTTCTCGTATACTCAGATATGGAGATGGATATTTGAGGAGTAAACTGCAAGACAAGGATATTTTTATATTATGTACATTAAACAACCATCAACAACAAATCAAATCAAATTAATGCACAATTATAAAAGTAAAGTTGAATAAATCAGACTCTGCAGTTGCATGAATAAAAAACTACTACTTCCGGTTAGCGGAAATAGCTCAAAAGTTGATAGAAATCTACATTTTGTACCCACTACTTGTAATAAAATTTTGTTGACCTAAGTGAAAGCGTATTCAAGTTATCGTGTTTACATACACATACACACACAGACAAAATTCCAAAAATGGTATCTTCGGACTCAGGGAGGTCTAAAACACTGAGATTAATCAAAATCTCGAAATTAAATTTTAGGAAGATTACAATGCTTTCTCTACAAGAAAGTAAATCAGACTCGGGGAGGTCTAAAACAAGTTTCAAGGTTGAATTTTTGGGTGATTACAATACTTTCCCTATACTTCGTATATGAGAAAGTTAAAAAAAAAAAAATTAATACAAAGGTCTTTAAGGAGAATCCAATATTGGACAACCAGGAAATGTATGATGCTGATTTTTATACCTTTGACCCAGTGATGTCATAGGCTGCACACTTCCAGGTGATCTTAACTAGCAATTAAGCAACTGTAGTGATCCATTCACTAAAAACTGCCCAAGTGATGTATGTCTTCCCAAGTTGCCAGGAAGGCAGACCATAATTTCCAGAGGTCTGCCTACACAATGGCAGCCTGAGATCCACCCAGACTGTCTTGCTTTGGCCTACACCATATCCAGAATGTGATTCTATATCAAAGTTCAAAAATGTATTCTTAAGAGTCCCAATCATATTAAAAATGCCCGACTAACCCTTGGCTAGCAGACAAAAAAAGGAATCTTTATAAAGAAAAAATATATTTCAGAAATGCTCTGTATAGCAAAAGAAAGCTCAAAGAGCAGAAAGGCACAAAAGGAGAATCCTTTAAAAGGCAGCCCAGTAACAAGCAGAGACCCAATCCACAATCTGAGCAGAATGGTCAAAAAACATAGTAATACACTCAAAAAATCAAGTAATCCAATAATAGTAATAAGGAAAAACATGAGAACTCACCAACACCCAGTGCATACAATATATTGCAGAGGGACTTCAATTCCCATGAGCCTTCATAGGGCTGGGAGCAGTCTGTCAACAGAGATTGACAGGTGGCCCTGCCTCTAGGGGATCCACTCACAAAACACAAGAGAACCAGCAGAATTAATTTAGGCACATAGGAACTACATAATAAACAAAACTGACTTAAAATTCATAATTAGTTAAATAAGACAAATAAATAACAATATTAATATTAACAACGATAATTAAAGGATAAAAACTGAACAAAATGGGCATAAAAAAGGAAGAGAGGAAACTGGCACACACATAACAGCAATGGCATAAGAAAAACAAAATGGCATCACTAGAGATCATTATTTATTCTCAGTATCATTAAAAATGTAATGTTTACAAAAACAAATGTGACCATGAGATTCCTTGACCTCTAAAATCCTTATAGCAAAGTTTTAGGAATTTTGAGGCCAAAGAGAAATTATGAAAAATCGCAAACAAAAAAGCCTGATCATTGTAAATGTCACACATCCTCCAAGGCAGAGATTCTTAACCTTTTTTGAGTCATGGACCCCTTTAAGAATCAGATGAAAGCTCTGGACTGCCATCCCCAGAAATATTCACATAAACACAGCTTTTCATACAATGAATATATGTGCTTTACTTATCGAGATTTGTTATCTCATATATATATATATATATTGTGACGGATGGCCGGGGCCCATGCCTGGCCGGGATGCCCCTTCACCACATCTGCCAGAGGGACAAGGGTGGGAAGCCCAGTATCTCCCCCTGGATGCTAGATGGCAGCCTCCCTGGGTTGCAGCGGTGCCTCGGACTCCCCCAGGGCTTCATGGGGGTTGGAGTTCTGTGCAGCTCTGTGGGGTTCTGCAGGCGCCACCGGGGGGTGCTGCAACAGGAGCTGCTGGCCCCTTGTGGGCACTGGTTTCGTCTTACCCAGAAGTGCAGCCGGATATCGCTAATCAACCACCTGGAACACTTCCAGGTACCCAATAAAAGGGAGCCAGCGACCACCACTCAGTGGCCAGAGTCGGGTGGAAGGAGGACAAAGCTTGCTGAGGAGGAGTGGTGGTGAAGGAAGAAGAAAGTGCTTGGTGTGATTTAGTGTGCTTTGGGACTGCGTTGTGTCTATAGGTACGGGGAAGGCGTAGCCCACAGATGAAGAAAAATAAATATTTGTTTTATTTTACACGTGCCTCCCATGTCCAATCTATATATATATATACAGTATATATATATATAATATATATATAGTGGTGTGAAAACTATTTGCCCCCTTCCTGATTTCTTATTCTTTTGCATGTTTATCACAAAATGTTTCTGATCATCAAACACATTTAACCATTAGTCAAATATAACACAAGTAAACACAAAATGCAGTTTTTAAATGATGGTGTTTATTATTTAGGGAGAAAAAAAATCCAAACCTACATGGCCCTGTGTGAAAAAGTAATTGCCCCCTTGTTAAAAAATAACCTAACTGTGGTGTATCACACCTGAGTTCAATTCCCGTAGCCACCCCCAGGCCTGATTACTGCCACACCTGTTTCAATCAAGAAATCACTTAAATAGGAGCTGCCTGACACAGAGAAGTAGACCAAAAGCACCTCAAAAGCTAGACATCATGCCAAGATCCAAAGAAATTCAGGAACAAATGAGAACAGAAGTAATTGAGATCTATCAGTCTGGTAAAGGTTAGAAAGCCATTTCTAAAGCTTTGGGGCTCCAGCGAACCACAGTGAGAGCCATTATCCACAAATGGCAAAAACATGGAACAGTGGTGAACCTTCCCAGGAGTGGCCGGCCGACCAAAATTACCCCAAGAGCGCAGAGACGACTCATCCGAGAGGTCACAAAAGACCCCAGGACAACGTCTAAAGAACTGCAGGCCTCACTTGCCTCAATTAAGGTCAGTGTTCACGACTCCACCATAAGAAAGAGACTGGGCAAAAACGGCCTGCATGGCAGATTTTCCAAGACGCAAACCACTGTTAAGCAAAAAGAACATTAGGGCTCGTTTCATTTTTGCTAAGAAACATCTCAATGATTGCCAAGACTTTTGGGAAAATACCTTGTGGACTGATGAGTCAAAAGTTGAACTTTTTGGAAGGCAAATGTCCCGTTACATCTGGCGTAAAAGGAAACACAGCATTTCAGAAAAAGAACATCATACCAACAGTAAAATATGGTGGTGGTAGTGTGATGGTCTGGGGTTGTTTTGCTGCTTCAGGACCTGGAAGGCTTGCTGTGATAGATGGAACCATGAATTCTACTGTCTACCAAAAAATCCTGAAGGAGAATGTCCGGCCATCTGTTCGTCAACTCAAGCTGAAGCGATCTTGGGTGCTGCAACAGGACAATGACCCAAAAACACCAGCAAATCCACCTCTGAATGGCTGAAGAAAAACAAAATGAAGACTTTGGAGTGGCCTAGTCAAAGTCCTGACCTGAATCCAATTGAGATGCTATGGCATGACTTAAAAAGGCGGTTCATGCTAGAAAACCCTCAAATAAAGCTGAATTACAACAATTTTGCAAAGATGAGTGGCCAAAATTCCTCCAGAGCGCTGTAAAAGACTCATTGCAAGTTATCGCAAACGCTTGATTGCAGTTATTGCTGCTAAGGGTGGCCCCAACCAGTTATTAGGTTCAGGGAGGCAATTACTTTTTCACACAGGGCCATTTACTTGTGTTATATTTGACTAATGGTTAAATGTGTTTGATGATCAGAAAACATTTTGTGTGACAAAACATGCAAAAGAATAAGAAAATCAGGAAGGGGGCAATAGTTTTTCACACCACTGTATATATATATATATATAATATATATATATATATATATATATATATATATATATATATATATGACATGTACAGAATATTATTAAACTTTAACGTAAACAATCTAAAAAAAGTCATGGGCACTCATTATAACTAAGAAATACAATCATCTTGTGCAAATGAAAACAGATCTACTACTACTACGTTTTCTACTACCATTACTACTACTACTACTACTACTACTACTACGTCTACTCTAAATCAACAGTACCATGCTGTATAGTGAATACAAATGCTGACCCCCTGAAACCCATCCATGGAACCGCTAGGGGTCCACGGACCTCAGGTTAAGAACCCCTGCTCTAAGGTGTCCTTGTCCACTGTGAAGGAACAGAATGGAAAAGATGTTAGGAACTTAACACTCCCAGCCTTCCCCCTGTCCCTCTCCTGACAGTTTCTTTTAAGCATTATATTACTGTCTCAGAAAAACAATTTAAGTTAAAATTTCATTGTACAATGTGCACATGACATTGAACTATTCAAAGCTAAGCACCATTAACTATAAAATACACGCACAGTAAAACATCTGTGAATAGATAGATAGATAGATAGATAGATAGATAGATAGATAGATAGATAGATAGATAGATAGATAGATAGATAGATAGATAGATAGATAGATAGATAGATAGATAGATAGATAGATACTTTATTAATCCCAGGGGGAAATTCACATATTCCAGCAGCAAAAATATTAAATTAAAGAGTAATAAAAAATGCAGATAAAAAAAACAGACAATAACTTGAATAATGTTCAACGTTTACCCCCTCTGGTGGAATTGAAGAGTCGCATAGTTTGGGGGAGGAATGATCTTCTCAGTCTGTCAGTGGAGCAGGACAGTGACAGCAGTCTGTCACTGAAACTGCTCCTCTGTCTGGAGATGACACTGTTTAATGGATGTAGTGGATTCTCCATAATTGATAGGAGCCTGCTGAGTGCCCGTTGCTCTGCTACGGATGTCAGACCGTCCAGCTCTATGCCAACAATAGAGCCTGCCTTCCTCACCAGTTTGTCCAGGCGTGAGGCATCCTTCTTCTTAATGCTGCCTCCCCAGCACACCACTGCGTAGAAGAGGGCACTCGCCACAACCATCTGATAGAACATCTGCAGCATCTTACTGCAGATGTTGAAGGATGCCAGTCTTCTAAGGAAGTATAAACCTAAAGTGTCCATAACTTGGCATAAATCTCTTCATTTAGGTTATTATCTGATTCTGTGCATTCTAGTTTTACTCCGTCAGCAGACGTTTTGGCAACTTTGTTTATTTAATGTGTCTTTTTGAGCTGGAATTGTAGTCATTGTCTTAAAAGATGAGGTCAAGGCTGCTCATTTTCAAAACACCATAACATTTGATTCAAAAAATATATATTTTTATGGATCAGTCTTTTCATTGAACATCCTTGTTAAAATAGAGGATAACATGTTTCACATGCCATGTCCTAGGGACAGCTGTTTGTGTGCCACTGACTATAGGTGTGGGACTTGGGAATGGTTTACTAGCACTTAAGTGTTTTGCTCATTTACAAATTCTCCCCTTCTACTACAATCCTTCTTTATTAAAGTATTATATTCTCAATGTCAATGTGTAGGTGTATAGTCTACATATAATACAAGCATCATCAGATGTGTGTCATGATATCTCAAAGGCTCAAAACCCATGTGCAGGTATGCGTTGACACTCATGCAGTGTAGTGTACTGTATGTCCACCATCATGTCACTGCTTACCTGATTGTGACCAAACTCTTCTCTCTAGCTGTGGTGTGGACCCGTTTCTAATAATTAGGTCTTATGCTCCCTCCAGCACAGAGCAATTTATACACTAATAATGATATGATCAGGCGTCTATGGGTTGGTCTTTTTAAAGGCATCATATAAATGCAATGTGTTTGTTTGTTTTTTCTCATTTGGTTCCATGCCTGTGTGTGTTCTGTTAGGCATGCAGTGGGTGCCTCTGTGCGTGTGTTCATGTTTGCATCATTTTAGTCAACAGTTTGTGTCTATATGTGGCTTTGTATACAAGTGTATATGTGACTCATAGCTGAGTGCTTTTGTTTGTGGAAATGTATCTGCTTATGCCTGTTTGTGTGACTGTTTGAGTGTATGTGGTTAGGAGAGAATGCAGGCCACAGGAATGGCCTCTTTAGTTTATCTTAGCACTACCTCCCACACTTGCCTGTATGTAAGGAGTGCCCTGCCTCGTTGTGGGTGAAGAGAAAGGCCCTGACGCTTGGGGGAATGTGAGAGCCCTCTATAATAAGAAGATATCAATGGGACATTTGGAGAGAGCTGCAAAGCAAATGTTGACCCTGGGTGCAGGCCCTCTGACTTTCCTGAGTACTGTGAGCAATTTAAAAGGGTTCGAGGGCTTTTCACTCAAAGATTGCCTGCGTTTCAAGTAGAACCTGTTCTCCATAGAGGTGAACTCCAGCCATCAGCTCGCTAATGGAGAGGCTGTATTACCATGTTAATGACCCTCTGGAGAGCGCTTCAGAGCTCGGAGATCGGCATGAGGCTGACAAGCAGGAGCCAGAGAGATCTCCGCTTCATTCGGGGGCCTCTGCCTGTCAACAGTCAGGAGTGAATCAATCTCTGAAATTGTTTTGAGGCCGAGAGCAGGCAGTATGAGAGCAGAGAGCAGCCAGGAAGAAAATACTACAAGAATGGAGAGCAGAGGAGTAGAAGTCAGAGTGAGAATGGGGAGGGTGCCTGTAGAGAGGAAGGGAGGCTCAGAAGAAAAGAGCAGCCACCTTTTAAAGGGACACAGAGAGTAAGAGACCTGCAGGATTATCTATCTATCTATCTATCTATCTATCTATCTATCTATCTATCTATCTATCTATCTATCTATCTATCTATCTATCTATCTATCTATCTATCTATCTATCTATCTATCTATCTATCTATCTATCTATCTATCAAATAGTTGTGAACCAACTGAAATAGCATAATTTATAATTAAAAAAGTACCATTAATAGATTACAATTCAATGCAATAAATGATATAAATAAAAGTTTAATAGCATACCTGTAGTGTAATAAATAAATTAATGTTTTATTGTCTGCGGTGGGTTGGCACCCTGCCTGGGATTGGTTCCTGCTTTGTGCCCTGTGTTGGCTGGGATTGGCTCCAGCAGACCCCCGTGACCCTGTGTTTGGATTCAGCGGGTTGGAAACTGGATGGGATGGATGGATGTTTTATTGTAGTAGTAGTAATAGCAGTTGTAGAATTGACACATAGACATTTTTTGTACCCACTTGTTCCAACAAAATGTCACTGGAGATACTGTTTCAGTAACACTGAATGCAAGATAGAAACTCCAAATAGGATGACAGTTCATCACAGAACACACTTAGGTTCGGTTTATACTTCACGCTCAGAACATGTATGCGCACACATCATGGCTGCCACACATTCCCAGTGTTCCTTTGATGCGTCTTCTGAGCACATCTTCAGAAATGTATGCGACACATGCGCAAGTTACAGTACCAGCAAAAATATGGGTGGCACGTATGTTCAAGTTTTGGTATGTGACGTTAGTATCGTTGCTTACTATCAACATGTGACGGTAAGCCACAATGCAGCTCCAACAGGATAAATATATGTGCTTCCATCTTTGATGAATGGTTCAATGTGGTAAAGCAAATCATCAAAATTAAATACTGACATATGAATGTTTTCATGGTGCTTTTCTTCATTCATTTTTCACATAGGCAATAAAAGTGTTGCGTATTCCCCGTCATAATGATGTGATGCATTTAAAATGCTCACATACTATGTTCAGTGTTGCTGTTGCCATCTCTTTTCACAACAGCATCAGAATGCAAAGAATTTTTATCTTTAACATCTTTAATCCCACAATTCACAACACATTGAAACTGGGTGTTGTTTTCTAATCATGATGATTTCTTACACTGCCATCTGGTGGCATCCTCCAAATTTACTTAAAGTACATGTGCAAGTGTAGTCATGCAGTCTATCTATCTATCTATCTATCTATCTATCTATCTATCTATCTATCTATCTATCTATCTATCTATCTATCTATCTATCTATCTATCTATCTATCTATCTATCTATTAGGGACCTGCAAAAAGTTGACTTGATGTTATTTTAGAGAAATTAGATGGATATGATTGGCAGAAAATTATTCAGCTCTTATTTGCTATTGTAGTAACCTTGCCATTATAAAACCCCTTGCAGTTTCAGACCTAGACCTCTCAGAGGGTGACTTATCAGTCTCAGTTTGGAGCAGAAATAGCAGAAATGAAAACCAGGCATTCTGTGTCCAAAATAGAAGTGTACATTGACCCATGTGGAAAACAAGCAAAATGGTTGTTTTAGACTGGTCTGTCTGTGGAGTCAATAGCATATATCTACAGTGACCTCGAAAGCTGAAGGACTTTACCGCTGATCTGAATCCTTTCTTCCTGTAGGTGCTGCATTGAGTACTCCAGAACTGTTAGGTAGTGTTTCCTGCAAAGAAGATACTGGAACACTTTTTAAATTTTCCCCTATAGTTGATATAGTTAGCTTTGGTGCCTGGGTTTCTATTAAAAGAGCCAAATGGCACTAGTTTACAGTCAGTTTTGTCACTGCAAGAGGCAGATTTTTGTCTGATATATTTTTAAATGATGGGGACCTCAGGGTTCTTTTTGGCTTTAGGTGTCAATTTACTGCAAAGAGTTGATATCAGTGGTCTCCCTAACTTTGTCAGTGGAATGGGAGTTGTGGTAGCTGCACGTCTATGGTTGGGATTTCTAGTTTTTTTTTTTTTTAACAAATAGTTAAATTCACTGTGTGTGTTTTGGGGGTATTGATACTGTACTAGAAAGTTTGAATGTTGTTATCCACTGTTTATTTAAAGCATTAAGTGTATTGGTGTTGCTTCACCTCCAAATATCTCAACTTCCATGCCTATAAACATTGGTCAGATAGTCATGTAGTAATTTAGCCAGTGAGGCAGAAAAGATGGCAGCCTCTTGTTTGGGTATGTTCAAGTGAGGAAGACAACTGTTGCATGTGTGACCTCCTCCTGACTCAGCATTCTGTGTGCACACAAAGTGTCACTATAGTGTTTCAGAAGGCTCTTACTGAGATCCTCCCCTGACATTGTACCACAGTCAGGGGCTTCCAGTGAAGACGTGACCCTGCGCCCCAAGGCATTCTCACAAGGCAGGGAGGCTAATTGGCTAGGAGGGTGGGGGTGGTAAGTGTCCCTGTCAGGGGAAAGAGATGTGGGACTTTGATGTGTGGCCAAGTCTGTTTGTAAAATTGAAATAAATAAAAAGGACATAAAAAAGACATTATTAAAAGCATTTTAATAGTATTAAACAATGCAAGGACATAGGACATGACTTAAAGGTTTGCTGTGCCAACTCATACTTTTATGTGCTTCTTGCATTGAAAGGGTTCAAAACCTTGTAGTAAATAATCCATTTAGCACACGCTGTTATTTCTCAGGCATCATGGGAATTTCACTTTGAGGGCATTGTTTGTTGCTCTGAAACCTCAATAAATGAATTCAGTCACACCTCACAGCAGGCCATCTACATAGACTGTGGTAAATTAGAATTGTTACTCACACAACCTTCCTCACTTACCCACTTTTCTAAAAAGGTAATTTAAGACCCCCATGTAGAATTGTTACAAAAAAGCTATGGTGAAAACATCCAATATTTTCTATTTCCAAATAAAAAAAAAAAACTTCAAAAAGATTGCCGAAGACTCCAGTCTGAAGAAGTAACATAAAAATGAAAAGGTGTCAATAATTCCCCTAAATATTCAATTGGTTGCACGCTTGGTTTGGTTTTAGCAGTTTTTATACCACCTATGTTTATCTTTTATTAAACCATGCTGCATTGTGGTGCTGTGGGTAGTGTTGCTGCATAATAACATTTGAACCCTGGTTCAGTTCTTGGCTCATATTCTTTACACATTCTTGCCATGTTGAAGTGGGCTCCTTTGCTATGGTTTTGTTAAGTCCTTAAGTCCAAAGGCTCTGACCTGAATGGTGGTCTTGTCCCATCTATGGCTGGGTCTTCCTATGCCATTGCTGCTGATATACTGTAGGCTTTTGGTTCCCAAAAACCTCAGCTCCTAGAAAATGATTTTTTCAGTGGATCAATCAATTGCACATCAAAACACATCTGTACCTTCATACATCAATACTATCAATTTCTAAACCTTTAATAGTGCTAAATAAGCAGTTTATTGCCACCAATAGGAATCTCTGTATTAAACTCACTGGAGCACAGGCTGAACCCAGGAGTTACCCCAGCCATTTTTTCTTTTTCTGCAGTATTCATTTAAGGATATCCAGGCAGTCGTCATTACTTGTGCTAGAGAATGAAAGTTGCTATGTTGATATCCAAAGGTCATATTATCCACATAGCTGAACTTGCGTGATGCTGGGGAGAGCAAGTCATGGATGTAAAGATCAAATAATAATAGTGCAAGAACTGAGCCCGGTGGCAAGTTTCCTGCTTTCACCTTAATAATCACCAGTAGATAACCGAAAGGTGTTTTTTAATGGAATGGTATTGAAATACAATTTTAGTCCTGCTTATCTCAGGATCACACTTGATCGATTCCTGAAGTACAAATCTCACATCAGCACACTAGTGGCCAAACTGAAAACAAGGAATAAACTAATCCAGAAGTTGGTTTGCATTCCTTGGGGAGCATCCAGTTGTCTTCAAACATCATCCTTGACAGTAGAGTACTGTGCCCCTGTATGGCTCAACATTTAACACACCAAGGATGTTGACATACAAATGAGTGCCACCATGAAAACCATCACAAGCATTGTGTACTTAACATCTACAGAGTTTAGATTAAATTAGATTAGATTAGATTCAACTTTATTGTCATTGTACAGGTAGAACGAAAAGCAGTTTAGAATCTAACCAGTCAGTGCACATAGTAGAGTAAGGAGCAATAAACAGAGGGTACAAATAGTACATTAAAGAGCAATAGACAGTAAGGTGCAATAAGTCAGCATACAGATGAGAATATATATCTATATGATATTTGAATTTACATGTAGTAGTATATACAAGGAAGAGTCGCATAGTTTACTGTCAAATAATGCAAAGAGTACACGACACGTGTTTCGCCCTTATTTGGGCTCATCAGGCATACACACTCGACTGCTCCTTTTTCAGGGATCGAACCTCGGACGTCTGCGTCAGAGACAAAGCCCCTTTACGCTGCGCCACGGCGTGTAGGTCGTTTATTTGACAGCCTGTAGGTCCGGAGTAATTACATTCATTGCATTCGTAGTCTGAGTCTCGACGACCTGAATTGTGTGGGTGTATATAGATATGAATACTGATCAGTTTGTACAGATACATGGTGCGAATAAATATAGAAATATAAAATATTTTATAAGAATAGATTTATGTAAACAGGTGAAAATATGCATAGAGTGCACTCAGAAATTATTCTTATTTAGAAAGGTCAGCATTGAGTGGTTTGAGAGTTCAAAATGGTGATGGTGTTATGAAAGAAACAGTTCCTGAGGCTGATGGCGCAGGACTGAAGGCGCCTGTAGTTCCTCCCTGATGGAAGGAGGGTAGACAGTCCATGGATGGCGTATGAGGCATCCTTGATGAAGCTGCGAGCCCTTCACAGACACTGTGTGTGCTGCAGGTCAGCAGTAGTTGACAGCGGGATGCCGATGATGTACTGGGCAGTTTTAACCACTGGGCAGGGCCTTCCTGTCAGCTATGGAGCAGTTGCCATACCACACCGTAATGTAGTTAGTCAATATGCTCTTGACCATGCAGCAGTGAAAGTTCAAAAGAATCTGAGCAGACAGGCAGGCAGAAAGTAAAGTCACTGTTGCGCTTTTTTAACCAGACTAGAAGTGCGTATTGTCCAGGAAGGGTTCTCAGAGATATGGAGGTCCAAGAATTTGAAGCTGGAAACACACTCCACCTCAGCCCCATTTATATGACACTCATTTATAAGACCCCCTTCTTTTGACACCCACTCCACGCCCAACCTACCTGGAAAGGGGTCTCTCTTTGAACTGCCTTTCCCAAGGTTTCTTCCATTTTTCCCTACTAGGTTTTTTTGGGAGTTTTTCCTTGTCTTCTTAGAGAGTCAAGGCTGGGGGGCTGTCAAGAGGCAGGGCTTGTTAAAGCCCATTGCAGCACTTCCTGTGTGATTTTGGGCTACACAAAAATAAACTGTATTGTATGGTTCTGTATTTACAGAAGAGGTGTACCTTTAAATGTCCACTTTTGATTCCACAATGGCATTGGTGGCAAACAAGCTCCAGTTTGTATACTGAAACTTCGGCTGTAAAGCAGAATCTTCCTCTTCAGGCCAGACTTTCATCGTTCTCACTGAAGGTCTCATGCATCTGATAAGTGGTGTGTATTTAGGGAGGAAGAGCAGGGAGAGGTGATCTGATTGTCCAAGGTGGGGGAGTGGAAAGGCCTTGTAGGATTCAGCAATGTTTGTATATATGTGATCTAAGATTCTGTCTCTTCGGGTGAGGCAGGAGACGTTTGGATGAAATGAGGGGAATACAGTTCTAAAGTTGTAATGGCTGAAATCGCCCACAGTAATGAAAGCCCCATTTGGATGTGCTGTTTGTTGTTTGCAAACAGCAGCAAGCAGTTCTTTCATTGCAAGCTTAGTGTTGGCATCCAGTGGTACATACAGTACACGGTAGTGATAGCAATAGACGTGAAAACGTGAAAAAGGTCTGCATTGATCATCAGGTATTCCAGATCAACAGTGTAATGACTTTTCGTTACAAACACATTGTTCACATAAATGCACAGACCTCCGCCGTTGATCTTACTGGTGTTCTCTATTGTTCTGTCGGCCCAGAAGACGGTGCGACCCCTCCAGCTCAGTAGCGGTGTCCAGGATACAGTCATTAAACCACACTTCTGTGAAAATCATGATCTTGCAGTCTGTAATACATATGTGTCAAGTGATCCAGAGTCCATAGTCTGTCTAGTTTTTTCCCCTCAGTAACATCACCCTGTTGCACCTCTGGCCTAAACAAGGTGTACTCCGTGAGTATAAAGAAGTAAATGAAAAATGACAAGCTGCCTGTCCAAAATTTACTTCTGGGCTAAAGTCAAGTAAACCATTGTTTGGGTTGCAGAACAGCTTGCTGCATGGGGCTTTAATCTATAACAAACATGAGAGAAATTTTAATAATAATAATAATAAATAATAATTCTTTGCATTTATATAGCGCTTTTCTCACTACTCAAAGCGCTAATTTTGGGCTAATAGCAACTGTAATTACTCCATCTTTAACAACACAATGAAGAGCAACTGTTCCAAGATAGTTCCAGTTTCTGGGTAAGGTATGGTGGAATTTTAACTGATTTCAAACACAGCACAGACGGTGCAACATTGCAAAGGTTAAGTGGGGCCTTTCCACTGGCCTTAGTTGTGTTTGAACTGACGATTGACGACATATTGTTGCATTGACCTGTGTTATCATAATGGGGCAACGTGAACATCTACCCAAAGAACGAAGCCATCGTCTAGCTTAGTCAATTAAATTTGAGAAAGAATCCAAGCCTAAATTTAACTCATTTTATATATATATATTTTTTTTTATTTCTGTAAAATCCATAAATAAATAGTCCCGCTAAGGTGTTGCCATTTTCTGATCCTCTCCCTGAACAGGATGTTACATGTTTGTAGCGCACATCATCTCCACATCAAGTCTATTCAAAGACACCAAATAACCTAAATAAAATAAACATGTGCTTTGAAAACCCAAATGGGTCGAACGCAGAATCATGGAGCTAGGTGGCCTGCATTAAACTATTGGTGTTGTTTAGTTTTTATTAATTATTTGAGCCATTTCTTTTAATTATTTGTCAGAAAGAGCATCACCATTACCATTACTCTGCAGTATATTAGAATACAAATGGATGCTCAGTGGTTAGCACTACAGCCACATAACTCCATTATCCTAAGTTGCAATTCCAGCCTGTCTGGAGTTTGCATGGTCTCTCCATGTCTGTGTGTTTTTTTCCTCCCAAATTCTAAAGGCTTGTGTGTTAGACCCTGTGTGGATGTGTATCACCCCATCCAAAGATCTTTTCTGCATGAACTTCCTATGAACTGGACAAAACGGTGGAAAAGTCAATGATTGGATGGATAGATGATGAATGATGTTAGGTGAGATCTGTTTTAATATATTTGGGCTCCATGTAGTGAGGATCTGCAGTAGCATTAGAAGCCATATACCCTCATTGACCTGCTGATGTACCCACCCAGCTCCATCCATTTCATCACCAGGCCATGCAAGAAATGGAAACAGGGAGTAATATACAGGGAAATAAGTGACCTGTTTACATAGCCTTATAAAATGTATAAAAAATTGGCAGCTATTTGTCTATGTACAAGAAAAATGGCTCAGATCATCCCACAATGTTCATGGTCATACTCAGAGTTTGCCCAGGATGGGGCCTGACTGCACATCACTTTTTAAAAGATTGTTTACTCTTGTATCTCAACAGATCTGTTTTGTTGGGGGGGGGGGGTTTGGGGATAACAGGAGAATTCTCAATTGCACACAGCAGCTTCTAAAGGCAACCAGATAGCAAAGTGTGAGAGGCCAGTCGTGCTGCTGCTTCATGCATTGTGGCACTTGACAGACATGGCTCCACAGCCTGCTGACCCTGAGGCTGGTTTGTGTTTCTGCAGCTGCTGCATGGAGGGAATGTGAGAGTGGGAGTCCGTCTGGAGCCGTCTTGTCTGCCAGCTCCTACACTGTGCAGGAAAGCACTAAGGTTTCAGCTTCACCCCCTTCTCTAGACTGACCCCTGACCCCGCTCTGCATTACGGATTTGTGGATTTTCTTTTTTTTTTTTTATTTATTTTTTTTTATGGTTCATCCCAAGATTATGATGGTCTAATCTCCATCATCTTCTAATTCAGATTAAATTTTGATTGTGCTTATTCCTTCATTACAAAATGGATTGGAGAGTCTTCTATTTATCAGGAGGCTATTGATTAATCTCTAAGCACCGGCCCTCTCCAGTTATCGGTTTGCGGGAGGCTGGTGAGTTGATAGGAAATCAGTACCCTAGTCACACTCTTCCTGTTTTAAATGGTGAAAAAAGAACTAAATTAATAAGTGCATCAGAAGCACATCAGGGTAGTAAACAAGAACTCTTCTGATGAAGTGATAATTTATTTCTGATGTGTGTATGTGTGCATCATAAAAGAATATTTGTTCTGTGGCTGGTGAAGCAATGCAGATTTTCAGTAAATTTAATTGGATTTGTCTGATGAGGAGAATGATATCTATTAAAGATAATCTGCTGTTTATACAATAGCCAGAGTGCACTGGCAGAAAGGAGCAAACAGCTATTTACGTAAATAAGATCTGCATAGCTTGTTGTTTGTTGCATACTGACTAATAGGTGATGTTTGCTAAATACCAGACAAATGATGGCATTGTAATCAATTCCTGTCTGAATAATCCCTGTGTCTGTTGTTTGATAAATAAATGATCTTACAGTTTATCTTTTCTTACTATGGAGTGCTCAGATGTTCCCTTGTATGTTCAGTAGCTGGAGGCCACTTTATTATTGTAATGGTGACTTAAAATGGTGGCTCCTTTTCAGAGTTTTCTGATTCCTTAACGGGAGCTCAAATGTTATTGACATAAAATCCCTAGAACTGATGCATCATGTACAGTGGCTCAGTGGTTAGCGATACCGACCTGCATCTCTAAGGATTTAGTTTCAGTTTTTTGTGGAGTCTGAATGCCTTACCTGTGTCAATGCAGGTACTCTAACTGAAAGGCATCTATTTTAAGTTCATTCATTCATTCATTCGTTCATTTATTCATTCATTCTCTGAACTCAGTTTATCCAATAAGGGGTTGCAGAGAATCAAAGCATTTCTTGTTAGCCTTATTCATTCATTCTTTTCCTTCTCTGCGACCTGCTAGTCTATTAAAGTTTGCAGAGTGGCAGGGTCTTTTTATAGCAGAATCAGCTGTAAGGCTAATGCATTAAAGGACACATTCAATCACACACACACACAGAACAATTGAGGGTACCTGGTTACCCCAATATATAAAACTCTTGAGTTGTGGAAAGACACCAGTGTATCCAAAAAATAAAACATATGGACACTAGGAAAACATTCAGAGTTCACACAGACATGACCATGTTGAATGGTGATGGTAAATTGGCAAATCTGATATCAGAGAATGAGAATGAAATTCTGATATCTCTGCAGTTGACTGGCTTTGCACCCATTACAACTGGGTTCGAATCCCCACAAACATGTACTAGAAATACAGACGATATGTGTGTTAAATAATTTGACTTATGTCTGTGAGTGTGACTGTGTGCATGATTGTGGCTGACTAGTGTCATTGGCACAGGCGCAGCTACCTGCAACATCAACAAGTAAACAGATTAGAAAATGAATGGATTTGTGAAAAAATTGTCCAAGCCTCACATCCCCAGCCCTAAACTGGTAAGGTAATGATGGATTTAAAGCTTACCAGTCAGAACTGGGGAAACATCAGTCGCACTATAGTGGTTTGTGGCGGTGTGTGAAGTGCTTGGGGTGAGGATCATCACCTTCAAGGTTGAGGTCATTGTTCTCAGTCTGAAAAGGGTGGAATGCCCTCTCCGTTTTGGGAATTAGGTGCTGCCTTAAGTTTAAGTATATCAGTGTCTTGTTCATGAGTGAGAGAAATAAAGCACCTGAGTGAGTACTGAAGCCACAACAGCCACACTTGTGTGGTTTGTAGCTGAATGAGGATCAGCACCTCCAAGTCTGAGCTCATGGTTTTCAGCCTGAATAAGGTAAGAGTGCTCTCTCTGGTTGGGAATAAGGTGCTGCTTTAAGCGGAGGAGTTTAAGTAACCTGGGGTTTTGATCACAAGTGAGGGAAGAGGGGACCAAGAGATCGACAGGTGGATCAGAGGGGCATCAGCAGTCATGCTTATGTTGTACTGGTCAGTCATGATCAAAAGAGAACTGAACCAAAAGGCAAAGCTCTCAGTTTACCAGTCAATCTACATTCCTACCCTTACCAAAGGCCTTGAGCTTTGGACAGTGACTGAAAGCAGTAGGTCATGGATACAAGTGATGGAAATGAACCTTCCATCACTGGGTTTGTGGTCTGAGCCTTAGAGATAGGATGAGGAACACAAACGAGGGAAGAGCCAAAGTAGAGCCGCTGCTGCTCTGCATCGGAAGGAGCTAGTTGAGGTGGTTCATGGATTTGATTAGGATGCCTCCTTGCGGAGGTGTTTTGGGCATGCCCAACTGGAAGGAGACATCAAGGTGCCCCAGCTGGCTTGGGGACACTACGGTATATCCCAGGATGAGTTGGAATAGGTGGCAAGGACAAAGGATGCCTAGGCATGTTTGCTTAGATTGTTACCCCCTTGATAAGCAGTAGAAGACAGATGGATGGATTGATGGATGGATTGGCACCCCATCCAATGTTGGCTGATTCACGCATTGCACCCTGTGCTATTGTGATAAACAGCTGCTCCTCGCCACCCTAAATAAAAATGGATTAGGTAGGTTAGGTCAGTAGATGGGTGGATGCAGAATATAATGCATCCTGCTTTTCTTAGGATGTCTTAATGATTTTATGACTGAACATTACTCTTACTAACAGATGCTGGATGAAGAAGGGGGATAGAAAAGGAATCCCTTCATATAACTGCCCAGGGGTGTGCATTGTGTGTCTTTTGAAAGCTCCATATACAGTAGTCTCATATACTTGTGTAATATCCAAGCAATCAATCAAACTTCACTTTTATAGCACCTTAACAAAGAGCGTGGACAAAGAGCTTTATGAAAGGGTCAAGAACAATATTAGTTAGACAAAAGAAGAAAGCACAATGCATCTAATATCAGCATTAAATGAGATGAATGCTTTCAGTGTAGGACCGGCTCTTCAATGAGTCGAGACAACAACAACCTCATTGAAGCCGCACAGGGAGAGGGCCAAATCCGCCGAGTGCTCCTGTTGAGCCTAAATTAAAAGGCAGGGATTTTCAACACCTATCAAAAAGGGGGTCTTTTTCTCCAGTTTCTTTTTGTCAGCTTTGAATAAATCACTGATCCCCATGCTGAGCCTCCCACACAGTCACTCTCAAGTGTGCTGGGCTCTTCAGATTGCCTGTTGGCTCCTCTCCACAGGCCCAGGGTTGCTCACTTGTAACATTTCTAACCCTTTTGATCCAGGGCCGCACAGGGACTCAAGTTCGAAGGCAGCCTGAAATGGAGTGCAAGTGTCATGATTGGTTTCTTTCTCAGTCCCATAGATGCATGTTAGGTTATATGACTGTGTGTGTGTGTGTGTGGGGGGGGGGGTTGTGTTCGTTCTAGGAATTGTTCCTATTTTGAGGCCAAAGGTACTGGCATCGAATAAAAAAAAAAAAGGTCCCTCTGTTTATTTTTATGTGACCTCTTTTGAAGCTCTGCTATTATTCCAGCCATACTTTTTAATTATATTCATTTAATCTTTAAATCGTATAAAGTAAGACTCGCACAGTCTCCCTGTACTATAGGTACACACCTCAAGAGTCTTAGTGAAGAGCGGAAGTCTGTGATGGCTTTGTGCCATTTGCTGTTTGAATAGGGTTTGTATTCTCCACACAATCTCCATTCTGAACTTTGGTAAGTAAGGCACTTGGGAGTCTTAACATTAGCTTTACAGAGCCTGTGGTTTATTTGGAAGCCTTCTGGCTCATGGTGGCTGCTCTTTCAGTCTGGTGTCGCTCGCTCTGCTTTCATCCATCTGAGTATTTATTAACAAACTGAAGGCCCATTTCAAATTGACACTACTGTTATAATTATAATAGTAGACGCTTTTAGCTTTGTATATTTATTAATGTCACAAGGTCTCTTTCATTCTTAATCTTAATGTTCTGAGGATATACTGCACACAGCGTACTGAAATGTCACAGTGGTTAGTACCGATGCCTTACAGTTCCACCAGCCTGAGTTTAATTTCCAGTCTTTGTGTTCTCCCATTGTTCATGTGAGATTTCTCTGGGTATGTCAGTTGTGCTGGTATGTGATTAAGTGGTGTCCCACCAAGCTTTGCCTCATACTGTGGACTTAATAATACCAGAATAGACTCCATAATGGAGAGAGAGTTCAGAAAATAAATTAGCACAAAAGCTCTCTCTCTCTCTTTTGCACCCCGGTTCTTTTCTGTGCTCTATTTTTCTTTAGTTTATTTTATTTTTCTGCTTTTAATTAACATACATGACCAAGTGAGTTTTTGAAATTAATTAATAAATAAAAAAAAATGTTTTATCACGACCGCCTCAGGAAACCTGAATTCAGCTCCCAGCCTGGTCACCATCTGTATGATGTTGGCATGTTCTGCCAGTGTCTGTGTGACTTTCCCTTGGTCCTCCAGTATGCTTGCTAAGATTGGCATTTGAGTTAACTAAAGTAGATTCTCAGTGGTGACTCTCACTGCATTCCATCTTAGGTCGGTTCCTACTCTTGACTCAATGCTGCCTGGATGGACTTTGACACTCAGCGATCCTATAATAGAAAAAAAGGTTTAGAATCTAGATGATAGTCAGTTTTACAATATAGATTTACTTTACTGCATATCACGATAACTGTGCGAATGATGTTCCATAGAACAAACATCACCTTTATCCTTCTAGTTTTATTCTTCCTGTCTGCTTAGATAAGCGGCAATCAACCTTTTGTTATCCTGTGCCTGAAATTTCATCAAAAGCCATGACCACATACCTTGTTAACTCATCTTATTACAATGGATTTCTGTCCACTCTCTTACAAAGCCCAGAAATGAAGCCCCTAATAAATACCAAGATTGCTGAACAGAGATCTTCAAAAGGCAGCCTACTCATTTTTCCAAGACCCCGCTGTGTTACTCTCACTGAACTATCATTCAGCTTTGTGGCAGCCGCACTCTGTCAATCTGTCTGTCTGGGAAGCATCTTCAGCCCAGAGATTCAAGTCCAGTCTTTGCTCTGTGGCGCCCTAAATCTGATATGGCTGCAGCCATGCTGTTTTGTCTGTTTCTGTATTATCCTGCCTCTTGGATAAATGGTCTTGGTGATTTTATCATCTGTATCTGCTATTATGTACTGTTTTTGCCATATAAAGTAAATTGCTCTGTAAAGCACTTTGTGATAATGCAAACTATAAAAGGTGCTATTAAAAAATAATGACTAAATTGCTTGTTTCTTCATCTGTCTGAATACTGGGTTACAGAGATTTACAGAACAATCCAAGTTAGCGTACATTCAGTTCTTTGTAAGAAATTTAGTGCATCAATTGAAGCTTGCCTTTGATTCTCTTAGTGAAACGGGGCTCTAACCTTCTGAGGTCAGCACAGTATGGGACATTCAGAGAGGCCAGCAAAGGGCCTGGGGAGATCTAGTGCTGGCCTCGACTCTACCCAAGCAGGCAGTTTTTTTAATCACACAGACACTTTTATTTTGCTTTATAGCTGCTAATACAGCAGGACTGGTGTAAAGTGGCGCTCGGATCAGTTTATCAGTTATCATCTCACATAAAGGTCAGATTTTATGAATTTTTAATGTAACTCCTCCTCCCTGACAGTTTCCCTAAATGTAATATTTCAAAACATGCAGGTTGTCAAGGTAGCACAGTTGTTAGCCTTGTAGTCTCACAACGCTTTTGATTAAGTTTTGATTAAGTTCTGTTTTTGGTGTCCAGTTTACATCTTCTTTCTGTGTTCAGATATTCTTTACCTTGAAACTTGCGTTTTTGACAGAGTTCATTTCATTCAATTTATTTTCATTTAGTTCTTAAATAGAAACTGTATAAATTAAGTATGAAAAAGTTGTCTGGGGACCATTTGCAAACGACTAATAGTGTTATGTCTGTCTGAGAGATGGCGTCGGGGTAAAGGGTCCGCCTCTGAGGAAACCGAAAACTCGCTTAGCCGCTAATAACACAAGCGAGGCCAGTACATCAGCAAAACGAAACCTCCGAAGAAAGACAAAGTCGCTTAGCCACTAACATCGGCAAAACGGTATCTCTTTTACTTTTCCTCCCGCCACTAATGCACATGCAACGCAAGCACGTTGGCAAAACAAATCCTGCTAGGAGAGAGATGCCCAGAGTAGTTCCTTTCAATTACCTGACATCTCTACATTTCAATTTTTTATCTGATGATTTCAATAGTTTCTAGGACTGTGGACTTTTTACAGCAAGGGGCTTACACAGCTAGTATTTGTATAAGTTTCACGAAAGAAATTCAGTGCAACTATTGTAATGGCAAGTACCTACTTTACTTAACTTTACTACAGTCAAACGTGTTGGCTACTAATTGCTCTGGTGCAGATTCATAAATGCAGTACAATACACAGCAGCAGACAATGATCACTAATCAGAGCAATGGCAACAAACAATAGTAATAAATAGCAAAGTAACAGTAAGTAACAGTATCTAACTAAAAAATAGAAGTGTCAGATATTATCAAATGCCCAGTGATGGACTGGCAGTCTATTCCTAACTTGCACCTGATATTGTAAAAATATGCCCCAGCACCCCCACAATACTGAACTGAATTACACAGAATTCAAAATACTGTGTTATGTTACAGTGTATGTAGCAAGAGACGCTGACATAGAGAGGTTGGGAGCATGCGCTGATAGTGTGCTGCCGCATCCACCACACGACAAACCACCTGGATTGGGACCCCTAGTGAGGCTGAAATGGAGATAAAAGGAAAGAAGGAAAGCAAATGTCAAAACGCGTTGGCTGAAGAAGAGTTGATTGGATGTTATTGACTAGACATTTTGTTCAGATTCCGCTTCCCATTAAAATCTGGCTTTATATGTTACAATTTATGTATCTGAAAGTTCATCTTCCACTGTTATGGCAACAAAACACAATAAGAAGCCTGAAGCTGTATAGCTCAAATTGTTTGTTTTGTTGGTTCTTGACAAATCAGTTGGTATTTACTTATATAAAATATACTGTACTCTAATATTACAGCAGAGATGTATAGTTGTATATAAAGTAGAGAGTGTCTGCTGCAAACAGAAGATGATCTCCTAATCAGAAGTTTGGGGATGGAGGCATTCTCCTGTAGCTATACTGGCCAAGACAGCCATACTCTGCACTTTGAATCCAGTGGTCTGAGCTCACCTAGTAGCGCTGAGTGAGTGAAGGGACACAACAAATATACTGTATTACCTGAACTGTCACCTTATATGTCACCTGACAGAAGTTCAACCAAGATGAACATTTTTCTAAGCTGATTGTCACATCTGTTGTGCCCCATCACGCATGTGGGTGTGGATATGTGGCATGTAATGGGCAAGTTCTCCAACTAGATAAAATTAAGCTTGATATCAAAATGTTATAAGGATTTGTCATGGATCCAGCAACCTGAGTTCAGATGTCTGTGTGGGTTTTTTCCAGGTACTCGTATACTTGAAAAAATAAGAATCAAGAATCAAATTGTACACAAAGTGAGACTGAGTCTGAGACAGGATTAAATGGGATACAGAGGGTGTGGGGTTTTATAGGGGACAGGTAGGAAGAATTGTGCCATTTGGGCTGCACTCAGAAGTGAGGTCAGGCGGGGGATTGGCTGGGAGGTCTGTGCAGGAACCCCAGGAAGTGGGGTTAGGTGGTCTTTTCTTCTGTGGATCTGCAGAGGAAGGAAAAAAGGTGTTAGAGTGCACTGCCCACCCTTGATCCGGTGTAACCATACATTTAGTCAAGCCCTTTGACAACCTAACATTCGCTTGTGTGTGACACCTTGTATATCCCAAAAGGCATGTGATTACAAATTAGGCTCTTACATTGAGTGGCTCCCCATCCAGGCCTGGTTCAGTTCTTGTGCCCAGAACTACTGGAATAGGTTTAAGCTCCCTACAGCCCTGAATTGGATTACGATGGTTTGAGAATGTTATGTTATTTAAAATTCTGAAAAGGAGTAAAAATTGAAGTAGGAATTTAAATAATACACTTAAAAAAAATGGCTAAAAAACCTTCCTCACTTTTGAACTACTTCTAAAGATGATGAGTATTATGCCTGCTGCTTTGGAGTACAGGATCATTTAGTAATTTGAATTTATTTCCAAGTACCTTCTAAGCCACAGTGAATGCATTTTCATTTCTAATGTCTATCATGACCATAGAAGGCCATGCATTCTGCAAGAACTGATTTGATTGTGGACAATATTTGCCTATTCTGATGTGTTATTGTGCCATTGCGAGAGATAATATACAGTCAACCCCGGGGTTACATTCCTAGAGCACCCGCTAATTGTGAAATATCACAAATTTTGGATGTGGCAAAAAATGCCTATAAATGCCTATTTTTATAGTTTAAACCCTAAATGATAGATAGATAGATAGATAGATAGATAGATAGATAGATAGATAGATAGATAGATAGATAGATAGATAGATAGATAGATAGATAGATAGATAGATAGATAGATACTTTATTAATCCCAGGGGGAAATTCACATATGCCCCCAGAACACTTTAATTTAATTTCAAACTCGGCTTAATACATTACCCTAAAAAATAAAAAAAAAAGGTAAACCCGTACTGTACAGTACTGTACTGCTGTGTCTCCTGCAGTGCTAGAATGTAAAATACCGGTTACCCCTATATGTACTGTAATTCATGCAAGCGCATTTTCTTTGGTATGCAATATCGTTTTCTTTGGTATAAGTAGGGTAAATACAGTAATAATTTAGTTTAATTTAATAAAAATACAGTAAAATGTACGGGTACTCACCAATAATGAATGACATTGATTGAAGATGATGATGATGATGAATTAGCTGTGCAGTATGATGAAGGTATGTAATGAAGATAATGACTGCACAGCAAAGCAGACGATTTACAGCTCCTCTGGTGGCACCTCTTCTTCAGGCACTTCAGGAGGAGTCTACCTTCTGACGGGTCTTCTTCTGGTGGGGTTTCGTGCTTTTCTTGAAAGGTTTGAGGATCATTGTGATGGGAAGTTGCTGTTGTTGTTTCTTCATGGTGGTGAGGAGGGTTTTATATGTCTGAATGGCAGCATCAATGCCACTATTAACTTTGAGAGCCAGAACCATATAAGGATCCTATGCTTTGGTTCATTGCTGGAAGCCTTTGAAGGTGCAGGGTGTTTGGGCGGCATATTAGGGCTTTAAGAAGAACAAAACGAAAAACACGAGAACACTCAGTGAAACACTCGAGATAGCTACATGCGGTAAACTGTTATGATGTGGGAATGCTGGGCTACATCTTCCGGAAATGCGTCATAGGGCAGCAGCCAATCAGCAGCAAGGAGAAATGAATAACGCTGTTTAATTGGCTACTTTCAAACCTCCCGTTTCTGAGTACAGGGGTACAGTATTTCACTATCCCAAGCTGCGTTTTCCTCTACGGTTGCTTTGTGTTCTCTCTTCAGTACTAAAAAATGTATATAGAGGAACCCAAAGTAATTTCCCCCATAGGATTGTATGTAAATACAATTAATCCATTTCGGACCGTACAAGCTGTATGTAAATATATTTTTTTAAAGATTTTTAAGCACAAAAATAGTTATACCATAGTAAACTAAATGTAAAAACATTGAATAACACTGAGAAAACCTTGAACAGAGAAAACTAACATTGCAAGAGTTCACACTACAGCCTTACGAACCACTCTCTGTAAACACTTTTTTTAATGAGTTTTAAGCACAGGGAGAAAAAACGAACATTTGAAAAATCTGTAATTTATACAAAAACTAACCATAAACAACCAAGAAAACTAACCTTGCATGAGTTGTGGTATGAAGGAAGTGAGGAGGAACTGGGTGGAGAGGAGATTACAGTTTTGAGGCAAAGTCCCTCTGCGCGATGCACGTCTGACTGAGAACAATGTACTGTACAGGGAGAGACTGAACACGTGCATAAATCACTGGCGCGTACGAACCAGAAGGGAAACGAAATAGAGGAAAAAGAGTTCATAGCGAATGCACAGGGAGGGACTGAACACGTGCGGAAGTCATTGGCGTGTATGAATCGGAAGGGAAACTGGCTTGTTTGTCACCCGAGTGTGTGGTCGTGAACAGATGCAAAAGTTTGGCGAACATTTTGGTCGTATCCCGATTTGTACGTGTTCAGAGATGTTCGTGACCTGAGGTTCCACTGTACAGTCTTATATTGTTTATGGAAATTTAGCTGAATTTACTTTAATATTTATGTTAAAAAATGTGTAAATTATATTATTCTTAATTTTGTTCTTAATAATTTAGTGTTAAAACCCATGAAAAATTATATATTGCCACAGATAAAGCCATAAAAAATTGCAGGGGATATTTGTAGATTCCACGAACAATTATTAGTTAGGTTCTAAGGAAAAATCCGCAAACGACTTATTTCGCGGGGGTCGACTGTACCAACATTTTATTGATTTTTGTTTAAATCAATGCAAAAGATTAATGACTACACAAAGCAGTGGCTTTATAAGTTAAAAGTAGTGTCTTTTTGATCTCCAGGTGAAGCCATCTAAATGTCAGTTCGCATTGTTCAAGCCCCTCTGACCACTCTATGCAGATCCATCTCAACTCTGAAATGGGGTTTGACCCTAATGCTGAAAGTGTGTTGTTTAGTCATTGGCTTTCTACAAAGCTGTGTACGTTTGCACTCCAGCATTTCTATATACATAGGGAAGTGTTAAATATATCTCAAAAAGAGCAAAATCGTTAGTGTTCTCCATAATTCAGTACACCATAGGTTTGGTGATCTCATTTCTCCCAGTCATTTTCATCGAAGTCCACATCTGGCTAGGGTTACAGAACTGGTTGTGTGTTAAATGTCTACACATTGGCAGTGCAATGGAAAGGACAATAGAGAATGACCTTCCCATCACTCTACTCTCAAATTGCCCACATTAAGCAAATTTTATGTGTCATTATCAATATTAAAACTACAAGCTAAATTACCCCTGTGCTGAAAGTTAAGAGCTACAGTTAGAATTATGGACTTAACATACCTAGCATTCATTCATTTAATGCTTTAATGGCTTGGCAGATGTTAAATAGTTTGTTCTGTGTGTTCCAGGTTTATGTTTTGAGCTTTTATAATTAATAAAATATAATGTTCAAAAATGGTGCAGTGTTTAGTGCTTGAGTTTTAGCTTTGAATCCTGGCTCTGAGCAGTCTGTTTAGAGCATGTACACTCTTTTCATGTCTACTGGGTGAGCGAGGTTACTTGGTATGAGTGTGTGTGTAAGTGTTCAACATCCAGAACAGTTTCTACCCTTGCACCTGATGGGCTGGGTACGTCATTTTAAGAATGGACTACAAAAATATATATTTTTTGTTTTAAATCCAGGACGGGTGGCAATTGTGATCAATGTTACTATTTTTTCCCAGTCATTTTCTCACCCGCTTAGTCCTGAACAGGGTCACAGCATATCCAAGCCAGCATAGGGTGCAAAGCAGGAACAAACCCAGGGCAGGGTGCCAGTCCATCGCAGGGCAAACACACAAACACACACATCCACCCCAGCCACACACTAGGGGGAATTTAGGATCTCCAGTTCACCTATCCTGCATGTGTTTGGACTTTGGGAGGTAACCCCAAACTCCACACAGGGAAGACTCATCACGTGAACCCTGGTCTCCATACTGCACGGCAGCAGTGCTACCACTGCACCACCATGCCATCTTTTTTTCCCAGTGGGATGTCTAATTGGTTAAGTAAAATCAAACAGAGTCATTTTTCAACTGCTTCAAAGGTCAACTAGCTGACCACCATGTTTCAGCTGATGAAACAATCACCACTGTTAGATTAAACTTTTAAATTCACATTTAAAAGAGTAATAGCGGGGATAACATGTTGATATATTAACATTCAGATATAAATTTAACACAGCTAGTTTAGCTGGTTATCAAGGAGAATAAATAACCGCATAAAGTACCTCTAAGATCTAAACTTATATGGTGCACTGAGAGTCAAAACAAAAAAAAATTCCACTTTCTGAAGCTACAATAACAGAAGGGAGTGTCACCTCCTGTAATATCTGTTTACAGAACAAAGATGGGAATGTAACATTTAGTCAGATTTACATGGAAATGGTAGTGTCCAAGCAAAACACCTCTATTACTTTCTGTAAGGCATCTGATTAACATTTGCACAGCCATGCAGACCACCTAATTTAATGAAGTATTGATTATTTCTGTTAACATTTCAATTATTGCTTCATATCTTTTGCAATTATTATCAATCACTGTTAACTTTGTTTTTAAAAGTCTGTCATATGATGATATTTGGTTTCAGGATTGTGACAAAGGTGCCATTTTTATTACTTATAATGTGCCGTAGCCCCCTCACTCGATGACGCAGCGAGACAGAAGTGCCATACTGCGCCTAATAGATTGCCTTGTGATGACAGCAATAATGTAAATGGAGGTGAGAAGTTTGTTTTAATGGTAAGGCTGAGCATTGGATTTAGCCTGTGTAGTACTTGATGGCTGGCATTTACTTTTACATCCCTCACCTGTACAGACTGAACTCCTGGGTCAGAGCGGCTCTTGTTCAAGAGCAGTTTCTTTGGGGAATGGCTTATACTTTGCTGTGCTTTTTCTAATGAAACATTAACTTTGCGAATGAGCTTTAAATGAAAGCATTACATTTGCTTCACTCATAATGTTCCATTTTACGTAATTCTCCTGTTGTGTGAGATATTGTAGTAATCTTTGGAAATGTCTCTGCAGTGTTTGTGAATTGCATTTTAAGCGATGCTGTTTAATTTTTAATATTTTTAAGCCCAATTCAAAAAGGTTACAGAAAATTGTGCTAGTCCGAAAACAAGTTCACCTATTTTGAAACCCGCTTAATCCACGGATGCCCAATTGCCAAAGAGGTAGTGATGCCAAAATGAGGTCTGTTTATATAGTTTTGCAATAACATTGCAGTTAGTGTGTTATAATAATGAGTTTTGAAATTTTACTTCTTCTAGGAAAAGTGGCTATGGAGAGGGGCATCGAGGCTGAAAAAAGAGAAATTATATGCATAATATAGCAGTTACAGTTAGAAGGCTTCATTCACACTTGAGCATGGGGTGCTCCCCTTAACTCCGATGGGTAAGGTGGCACTTTATAAATCAGAGGCCTTGTGTTTGCAGCCGGTCTGTCCATGTGAAGACATGAAACAGAGAAGGAGGGGGGGCGGTAACATCTATACAGTGAGTTGTAGTAGGTTAACTAATGAATCCTGGTTGACCACATAGATGGACTGGCATCCTGTCCAGTGTGGAGGAATATTTCAGACAAAATTAAATAAATGAACAAATAATCATCAAATGTGACAATAAATCTACTCTGTATATATAAAATCCTAAGCCTACTGTAAAAGTTCAACGATTTTGTGCAACGATTTTATGTGACTTTTTACAGTATGTCACAGGCTTATTTTTAAACCTACATATATATGTGTGGTATCATTCTTTTCAGAATGTATCTTACTTTAATGTTTTTAAATTATAAACTAAAAAATATCAAGAACTCACGTCCTGCGAGATGAGAATTTGTGCCAACAGATTTAACCACACCCAGGGCCGGAAATAAAAGACAAAGAGTTGGATAGCTGCTGTACAGGCTTTTAAATGGTTGAAGCGCTGTGCGAGATGCAGATCATGTGACACAGCAGCAGCAGCAAGCCAGTAGCTGATCGAGCAAAGAGGAGGTAAAAAAAAACTGTATTTGTTTCCCATTGTGTCACCGTTTAAGAGGGGGTTTCAGAGGAGCTACCACGTCTGCTTGGGGTGCGTTCAGCCACCCTCTTCACAAAACGAGCAGCAGAGATGCGAAGTGGCTGGCGCGTAGCACAGGCCATGGGGTTTGGCGAGCAAAGCGAGCTGGGGGTAATAATTCAATGTGTTACAAAATGTTTTTTGTTGCTTTTTTCTTTATGTATTTTCTAAATTATTTGTTTCAGTGGCACCAAACATAACCTGAAACACACCTTGAAATGAATATTGTCATTTTCACCTGTCAAAGCTGGGAGGGTGGGCTCTAGCAAGTACTGTGTTCTGATTGGTGAATCGTCTGTAGCAAGTAGGCTCACTGTCACAGCTTTGCACTGCCTTTGAGCCTCATTAGGATTCCCAAGGCAAGCAAAGCCCCTGCTCAGATTTGTGACTGTGCACGCCTGTGGTGGAGAGGGGTGCACGGAAATGTTGGCCAGAATTACAGAATTACGAAGTGGTTCTTTTAATACAACAAGCCCTGGATTCATCATCCTCTCAGCAGTCTGCCTCTGATGTGTGGTGTCTGCCTAGAAATGTGGCACTTGTTGGCACTCTGCGGACAATTTACCAATCAATACGCAGTATTCACTGGGGGCAACCAGGTGGAAAAGAAAGTTTTCATTTTATGGGGTATTTCATGTTGCATGTGGCGTCACTGAAGTAAGTAAGTGAAGAAATAATGAAATGCACAAAGAAATAAGCAGCAAAAAATATTTAATGACACATTTAATTATTTATGCACACATATGATTTGGTTTTTATTTATTTAGTGTTGCATTTCACAATACATGTATTCCTTTGCATATTTACTTATTTCAATTAGTCCAAAATAGTCTGCCATATTTACTACCTGGTGTACAGTCAGGATAAGGTTGTGTCATGCATCCAACCATTATCCAATCCACTATATCCTAACTACGGGGGTCTGCTGGAGCCAATCCCAGCCAACACAGGGCGCAAGGCAGGAAACAAACCCCGGGCAGGGTGCCAGCCCACCACAGGGTGTGCACACACACACACACCCACACACACATTAGGGACAATTTAGAATCGCCAATGCACCTAACCTGCATGTCTTTGGACTGTGGGAGGAAACTGGAGCACCCGGAGGAAACCCACGTAGACACGGGGAGAACATACAAACTCCACGCAGGGAGGACCCGTGAAGCGAACCCAGGTTTCCTTACTGCGAGGCATCTGTGACCATAAATTGAATTAGAGAATAAGGTAATAGAGAAACATCATCTCAGGAATTAATGATGATGTGCTTTATGAAAGGTGCTATATTAACTAAACATTGATCGAGCACATTATCACAAATGCAGTCTTTACTTTTTATCAGCTTATATTGATCCAAAGGACTTGGGCACCTTTTGGAATCCATTGCCATTACAAATCCTTATGCTGGAGAAATGTGTTAGCTTGACCTTGACATCCAAAAGATCAATGTCCCCCTCCCCAATACCGGCATTTCCTTGCTTTTAATTTGTTTGTTCCCAAATATGCACTATAGTTTCACCTTCTACTGGTGCAAAGATGAGTTTTCATTCAGTATCAGCTCAACCCCTTAGAATAAAACATTGTTAAGGGGGGGAGGGGGTGCATAGAATTCTACTGCTTCTTGACTAAAAGGGTCTAACTATGGAAAACGATGTGCAGCCAAACCCCCCCCCATTCACATTGTGCTGAGAAGATAACAGCATGCTGTATCTGTACAAATTCCTGGGCTATTTTATCTTTGTTTCATTTGTGTTAACCGTTTCATTTAATTGCATTATTGAATGTTTAGGTTATTTAGTGGTTTTATTGCATTGAATTAATGTCTGGCTGGAGGGCTGCAAATTTAAGGATTGAACTACCAGGCAGTTAAAGTTCACTTAGAAGGATGTGCTGTAAAGGAGAGGTCATCTGAGTCAAGGTGAGTCCACGGCCATGCAGGGTGAAAGGAAGAAGGCTTTTAAAATTATTTTTATTTAATTTTTTTTAATTTGATAAGTGCTAGGCAGGGATCGCAGTTAGGTACAGGGTCTGACCAGACGCTAACAGAGCTAAAAGCAATTCTTGTTTCTTTATTCCATTTTGGAATAAATTTCTCTTAATTTCTGTCAAATCTCTGTGCCATGTACATTGATTAGCACTGCTCACTCACAGAACAAGGGTCCTGGGTTTACATTCCAGCCCAATCGCCATCTGCATGGAGGAGAGAGTTCTGAAGGTCAAGTGCAGAGTTTGCTTGTTCTCCAGATGCATTATTAGAGTTGGTGTGAAGTTAGCATGTTTTCCACGTGCGTTCTCAGAGTCAGTGTAGAGTTTGCATGTTCTCCATGTGTGTTCCTAGAGTTGGTGTAGAATTTGCATGTTCTTCACATGCATTCTCAGGGTCATTGTAGAGTTTGAATGCCCTCCACATGTGTTCTCAGAGTTGGTATACAGTTTGCATGATCTCCACATGCATTTTCACAGTCGGTGTAGAGTTTGCATGTTCTCTATATTTGTTCTCATAGTTGGTGCAGAGTTTGCATGTTCTCCTCATGCATTCTTAGGATCATGGTAGAGTTTGAATGCCCTCCACATGTGTTCTCAGAGTCAGTGTACAGTTTGCATGATCTCCACGTGCATTTTCACAGTTGGTGTAGAGTTTGCATGTTCTCCATATGTGCTGTCAGAGTCAGTGTAGAGTTTGCATGTTCTCTATATTTGTTCTCATAGTCGGTGCAGAGTTTGCATGTTTTCCTCATGCATTCTTAGGGTCATGGTAGAGTTTGAATGCCCTCCACATGTGTTCTCAGAGTCAGTGTACAGTTTGCATGATCTCCATGTGAGTTTTCAGAGTCTGTGTAGAGTTTGTATTTTCTCCACATGCGTTTTTAGAATTGGTGTAGAGTTTGTGTGTTCTCCTCATGCATTCTTAGGATCATTGTAGAGTTTGAATGCCCTCCACATTTGTTCTCAGAGTCAGTGTACAGTTTGCATGATCTTCATGTCCATTTTCAGAGTCTGTTTAGAGTTTGCATGTTCTCCACATGTGTTCTTAGAGCAGGTGTAGAGTTTGTGTGTTCCCCATATGCGTTCTCAGGGTCATTGTAGAGTCTGAATGCCCTCCACATTTGTTCTAAGAGTTGGTTTACAGTTTGCATGATCTCCACGTGCGTTTTCACAGTCGGTGTAGAGTTTGCATGTTCTCCATATGTGTTGTCAGAGTCAGTGTAGAGTTTGCATGTTCTCTATATTTGTTATCATAGTCGGTGCAGAGTTTACATGTTCTCCTCATGCATTCTTAGGGTCATGGTAGAGTTTGAATGCCCTCCACATGTGTTCTCAGAGTCAGTGTACAATTTGCATGATCACCACATGCGTTTTCAGAGTCTGTGCAGAGTTTGTATTTTCTCTGTATGTGTTTTTAAAATTGGTGTAGAGTTTGTGTGCTCTACTCATGTATTCTTAGGGTCATTGTAGAGTTTGAATGCCCTCTACATGTGTTCTCGGAGTTGGTGTAGAGTTTGCATGTTTTCTACATGTGTTTTTAAAGTCTGAATAAACATTGCATGTTCTCTGCATGCACGTTTGGGATGTTCCTTCAGATCTTCTGGACGTGAATGTAGAATGTTAGTGAAATGTGACGATCTGGCTTTCAGGGATGGTTCCTGACTTGTTATTAGGCGATACAAGTATACACACCATCCCCTCCACTGTGCCCTTCTCTTACAAAATCCTTGCATCATTAGAAACAAAATATATATCACGTGTAACCTTAACCCTTTTGACATTTAAAGCTTGTAGCCTATGCTTTGAATATTTACCTGCCTCTCATTAATAGAAGCTAATCTTCGCTTTTCAAGCCCTAAGGCAGGTAAAAGTCATACCATAAAATATATAGCGGGCAAAAGTAAAGCCTTCTTGTTTGACCAGTGTTTATGCCCAGAGGCACTACTTAGTCTGGCCTCTGTGCGGTCACAACCCTGCCCATCAAGGATAGAGAACTGCTTGACCTCTGAGAATGAATGTCTCTGCGCCTCAGCTTCAGAGATCAGGCAGCTGCAGGCTGGAGCAGCCTTGCCAGTCCAGCAGCCTGCCAAGGTGGATCCCATTGAATGGACGTTAGCGGCTAGTTATGCAAGCTGTTTGAGTGATGCTAATTAATTTGGAGATGCTCACTGTCGACCTATCATTGCCTTCGCCTTCTCTTAATTCCCCCTGTATGCTTGCGTTTAATCTGTGAGCCGATAACGTGTGTCTCCCTGCGTTTGTGTTTTTCAAATGACTTCCCAGACTTTTCTCACAGCCGCTCCGGGGCCTCCATCCCTGCATCCTGTCAAATTTCTGCAGTAATTGCCTATTAAATAATTTAAATAATTTAAGACTAAGGGCGCTTCAATTATGCATTAATTTACATTAGTAATGCGGAGATGAGGCCTAAATGGACTTGCTGTTATTGTAATGGGCCCCTGTAGGATAGCCTTCCTATCTAAGTTATCGCAACGTACCAGGACCACGGGATTGAAAAGATGAGTGCAGCTAGGCCATGATGTTTTTAGGATGGGTCAGGATCTGATGCTTGTGCCGTTTCAGTGTGCGCTGCTTTAGATTTTGGTGACAAGCAGTGCAACAATAGTCAAGAAAGTGCAAATGCAGGGATGCCACAGACCCAGCATGCTCACGTGACTGAATGCTGCTATGGGATGGAGCTGAGGTTCTGCACGTGTGCAGCTGTGCTAACAATGTGGAAGGAAAGGCCAGACACAAGGGAGTTAAAGGTCTCTTACTTCTTGTGGTGATGTCATGGAAACATCTGAAGCTTTTTCCCATATCCTTTGATTTGGATAGCGGTGACCACAGACTTATCATCTAAGAGTGAATAACCACTGCTACTGTTGCAGGATGTTTGGCTGTTGGAAGCTGGCAAAGATGAAAGAAGTTGGGGAAATGTCAGATGTTTCAACCATAGGATGTCAAAGATCCTACAGACCTCATGACCTTTCAGATTAAAAAGATGTTGAAAATGGTATTGAGGGGATTTGGATATAATGGATAATAGGATGTCGGATGCCTTACTATTTAACACACCACCAGATTTTGCCAGCTTTGTGAAGTAACTGGTAAACATGAGGTTATGGAACTTGGAATTCATCGTGTAAGCTGAGGCTGTTCTTTGGTGTGCATGCCATTCTGTGATGGGTTCCTGCCTTGTCTCAATATTGTTTGGATATGCTGTGGCTCCTCAGAACCATAACTGAATTAAGTGGATTTGAGAATTGTCTGATGAATGAACAGATTGATAGATAGAACAATGGTTATGGCATGTCTCAGATGATAGTACATTGCAGGCATTAAAGTTGCATCAAGCAGTAAGAATGCAGCCTTCTCTAAGGCTTGCAGCATCACATTTGGGAATTACTGTCAGAGTTACAGAAAGCTGGTGGCAATTTCAAGTAAACAGAACGTTTATTATGTATAATATGCAGTGTCTACTCTATGCAACTGTAAACCATGTAAAAAGAAACGCAACAAGTGCCACAACACGTTACAAAAAGTAGCCACATCATATAGAAGACCCTGTTGTTTGGTTATTGAATATCAGATAAAACCAGATTCACCTCACAAAAGAACTGTGAAGACCAAAAGCCTGATTAACCATCAATCTTGTGTTCATTAGTCTGTTATGATTTTAGACCAATATATCTTCAAAAATACTTAATATAAGTTAACTAATGCCTCAGCAGTGTGGCTACGGCTGGATGCAACTTAAATAGGGCTTTATGTCACAAGTTGAAAGTTTTAAGTACTAATTATAAAAAAAACAAATTAATTACAAAAATACATCTCTCTCTATATATATAATCCAATGTTTGTCTGTCTGTCTGTCTGTATGTCTTTCTGCTTTTCATGAGAAAACTACTTAACGGATTTAGATAGGGTTTTTTTCTATAATTTGCTTGAACATTCCAGTTGATTTTGCGACCTCTCATCGTGCTAAGTATCATAGTTCGTTTGCAGCAGTGATTTATTTCTGAGAGACACACAGCGGGCCGTGGGGAGGGGGGCAGAGCCATTCTCACTCACGTGCCAACCTCAGGCGTAACTTACCTCCGCTTAGCTAGCAAACGAGAGAACTACTTATTGGATTTAGATCGGGTTTTTTTCTATAATTTGCTTGAAAATTCCAGTTGATTTTGCGACTTCTCACATTGCGCTAAAAATCATAGTTTGCTTGCAGGCGCGATATATTCGCGCTAATCCGAGACAGAGGCTGGGGAAGGGGAAGCGTGACATCAGGAATGGGGAGCCAGGCAGGGTCCTCTTTCCTGTTCTGTTTCACTACTACGCGGGTGGAACTGCATGGGATGGCTTGTTAAACATAAGTAGAAGCAATTGAAGGAACAAGTGAAAATTATTAAATTAACAAAAAATACAAATCAAGGACAAGAGTCAAAAGTTGTTTTTATAGCATTATATTTTGAAATTACCACAATGCCATTTTGTCTTTTCTGCGGACTTTGCAGTTTTGGGTGGTGATTGCTGGGCTGTGGGTCAGAAGTTATGTCTCATGATGCCACTAACATGACATGTTTTTTAGCCGGCAAAACTCCAGGCTGTTCAACCACTCAAATACTTGAACTGTGCTTTTTCTTTCTAGAAAACATTGGTTTATGAGTATCACAATCTGTTTTTCACTTTGAAATTGGTTTAGCAATTTAGCTTAGAAGCAGGTTACAGTTGATTTTCTGGTTTTAACTCTTGCTCTGTTCCTTGACTATGTTGTTATCTCCTAATCCATCTTTTCCACTGCTCACCTTGCTAGAGTAGTACGACTATGTGAATTATTTTATTAAATCTTTTAAATGAAGATTTCTTGGTAGTCCAGAAACAGATGAGCTGTTACACGGTAACCTGTATGGCAGCAAACATATTATTTTCATAACTTGGTCATATATCCCATGTGAAAACAACTTTCTATTAATTTTGAATGAACTGAATGACCAGGAACTGATTTATATTCACATGGAGGGGAACTATGGCTTTTGTGTATCCAAAGCGAAATTATCCAAGTGAAGCAAAAATTCATGCAAGTTATGTTTTCACCACAGAAGAAATTGAGACATTGTTAGACCATGCTTAAAAATTAATGGGAGAGTTGGCAGTCTAAATGACACAAATTGCCTTGGTTATTTCGCTCATAATGTCACTCACAGTTGTTAATTCCATGCTATTGTTCTTTTTATGTGCTGCCAGAGGGTAGAAACTGTAGTATCAACAGCCAGTCCCTCTATTACATACAATTGGAGTCTCCTCATGTCTCACAGATAGAGCAGTTGGATGTAGCAGGTCATCAAGAAAACGAGAACATGGCAAAATATGAAAGTGGGTCTTGTCATCTATGCTTAGTTTAGTTTCACTAGCAGAATAGCAGTTGTTCTTGCTGGTACTTGGATTGTACCTGTAGTGGCCAAATGTAATATGACAGTGGGCAGAAACATAGAAGCGCTGATTGTTCAAGCTCATATATTGGAGTCATTGGTGATTGATCGAAAGAGTGAATGTGAGGGGCTGGTGGAATTTCAAGCTCTGATGCCCACTCTTCTAGTTTTCTAGTCATGGCAAAACCTTAAAATACAGTTTTAAGGGGAAATGCATAACACATCCAATAACATTAGAGGTTTTTTTTAACTTTTCACACTAAACAGTTCTTTCAACTGCTAACAGTCACGTATTCCAAAAATGACTATTTTTAAATAAACTGTGGCCATGATTGCACTAGACTATAAGAGAAATTATCACATTTTCATACTGTCATGATATATTGCCAGTGTGATCACTCAAATCCTCAATGAACACCATGCATTCAGTGCTAAACTTTCTTAGGAGCAGTTGAACTAGTTCTCTGGGTAAAACACTATAAATACAAGACGTGCAAATCACCTGGAATGTCAGATTTGCTTCACGATAGCAAGCCTGAACACCTGGCCACAACCTGAACGGGCTGAAGGGTAAGCAGTCTTTTTCAGACTTTTTCCTTTATCCTATCACAAATCAGACTCAAGCTAAGCTCTGTTCAAGAGTGCAGTAAATTATAACCAGAGAGACTTGAATAAGGAGAATGGGGCACAATGCCAAATACAACTGTGAATGCTAACGGAGAACATTTAAACAATATGTGTAAAACATGACTAAATAAAGAAACCTAACCTAACCTAACCTAACCTAAAAAAACAACTTTTTTCATTACTCCATTGCAGATCCCTTGCTAACAATGGCACTTCTGCACACACTATATGAGTTCTTCTAAAAGGCTAACGGAATAGCAGCATACACAGGGATGTATCTCGAGACACTTTAAGGTTTAATGCAGAGGCAAAAATCTTCATTGCACAGTTAGGAACAAATAATTAAAAAAATTATTATTATTATTATTATTATTATTATTATTATTATTATTATTATTATTATTATTAACAGTCACTATCCCTTTAGCATGTCATAAATGAGAACTAATAGAGAATGGTGTCCAGTCTTAAGAATTGCTGCTCCGATACCCACCCAATTATGAGATTACTCTTATTAGTTGTTGTAGTAGTAGTAGTAATAGTAGTAAAAGTAGTGATAGTAGTAGTAGTAAAAGTAGTAGTAAGAGTAGTAGATACAAAGTAGCAATGTGTAAGACAGATATAAAACGTTTTAAGTACTCTGAGCCTAATATCTGATCTTTTCTGCTCTCTCCCCTTGTTGTCCTGTTCCTATAAGAATTAGATAGATAGATAGATAGATAGATAGATAGATAGATAGATAGATAGATAGATAGATAGATAGATAGATAGATAGATAGATAGATAGATAGATAGATAGATAGATAGATAGATAGATAGATAGATAGATAGATAGATAGATAGATAGATAGATAGATAGATAGATAGACACATTATGGTCTGAACAAACCCCTGAATGACTAAAAAGAAACAAAACTTCTGATATGCCAGTCCCAGTCCCAGTAAGGCATTATGCAGACATATTGCTGTTGGTATAAAGGAGCCCCAGTAGCGTTTCTTGACACACTGCTGAATAATTCATTGGGTGAAAGTGTAAAGTGTTAGTGTGTCACAGAGACAGCATGTGCAGCATTGATGCTGCCTTATGCTAGAGCTGTTCAGCCATTATGTTCCTTGCTGTCGTTGTGTTATATGCTAATATCGACTGGTTTGTTATATTCATTTTGCTCACTTGAGCGTGGTTCACTTTGCTGTGTCTTTGATTGCTGTTCTGTTTCCTATTTCACTTGCATGTCACTGCCATTCTTCTTGTTATGGTTCTGTCCACACACTAACTACAATGGACATTTAGTTGATAAGCCAAATAGAAGTTGCCACAGTATTGTGGCCCTATCTGATGGTCACATAACATACCTCAAATAGGACAATGGCTCCTTATGATGTATCAGATGGATGAGTCAAATGGCAGATGTAAAAGTACTGGCTGTATGTTGTAGTACTTGAGTTTTAAGAACAGACAGTGGAAACTGGCAAACACTGAAGTTGCATGATTAGTCAAGCTGTGGATCACGTGGCGTAGACCTACATCGAAAGGCCTTATCCCTGCCTTGTTAGAGGCACTGAATCAGCCTCAAGAGTAAGCCACGAACTCAACAACAGACATAAAGTGCTCTCCAGTTTTCAAAGTGTAAATGATAATCCATCTTCTGCCTCCCTGTGTTCGTTATTAAAAGCAGAGCACTTGTCAATTCCGAGTTTTGAGTCAGATGAACAAGCTTTGCTGCTGCTGAATTGAATCAACATTAAATAAAGCCTTTGTGTATTAAGTCCAGCCACTGCTATGGGCCTGAGCCATTTTTAATTGGCAGATGATGAGTCCTTTTAATTGAAAAGCAGAATGATTGCTGGAGCTGCCTTCTCACACAGTGCACACTGAAGGATGAGACCTTTTCTGTGCAGTTATATTGACTCCACACTGTCTGCTTTCATTTGTCGACATCTGCTTTCTTTATTTCTTTGTTTTCTTCCCACAAAGTTAATAAGCCCAACTAAAGCTTTACAGGCCAAGGTGTCATTTCTGTTCGGTGCCATTCGCTACCTTGAAAGATATCAGGCCTCAGAATTGCTGCAGCCTGCTTATCCTCAGGCAGATAGTGACACTAATGCTTCCTCTAATGAGTGTTTGCAAAACACTCACCACGGAGGAAGCTGCAGCCCCTGCAGTATAACAACACGCATGTGCACCCACATTAAAACGTGAAAATTCCTTTAGTCTTTTCCATTTTATGCCAGTGTAAGATGAATGATGAATAGGACAGGAGCTTTACATAAACAGCAGAGATTAGCATGGTGTAGAGAATGGTCTTGGACTCGAGGATGAGCTATGCTGAATACACAAGCACAAGCTTGACACAGTGATAGTGCCAAGGAGGGTGTTGAAGAGTAGCCTTGTGCTGGAAACAGCAGATGAAAGAAGATTTTGCAGGAAAGCATATATTCGTATGAGGTGAAGATGGCCAAGTGTCTGCTGAGGGGGGCCGAGGAATCAAAAGAGGATGTTGGGTGTTCCTGATATGTTTATGCTGAAACCAGTAGCCTGAAGAATGGTGTTGGGTCATAGGGATAATGAGTGGTGATGATGCTTATTGTTTATCTTGAGAAAATGAGCCCATAGAAATATGAAACACAAGGAGGGTGACAAGCTAATTGTTCATAGACTTTGAATGTATATATAAGTCAGTTTCTCAGAGAAGCCACACTTGGAAATGATGGTTACAGCTTATCAAATCAAAAAGAATAGTAAGTGAATCAATCCACAAAACACATAGGAGGCCACTTCTTAGGACTGTCACCTTACTATATAGCATTATCTGATCCTTAAATTTAATGGTAGTCATTAAACAGTCCAGATTAGACTTCACAGGTCCTCATAATTGCTACTAACAGCCATAGGCTTTCTACTGTATGTTTCTTTGCCACTTCTTCAGCTTCTTGCCCCCGCTCCATGTAATTGGTTGCAGTTCTTGGCAGTTAAAAGATTCAAGAAGAAACATTTCAATCTCAAAATATCAACTATATAATAAAACACTACGGTCTGGGCATGTGTGTCTGGGTTCTCCGAACAATCTGATTGGTCTGTTTGGCTTTGGAGTGATTGGTTAGTTTGCTTATGATGAACAAATCGAAAGAGGAAGTGCAAATGTGAGACACTTAAGGAGCGGTAAAGGTGTAGGAGGTACACCAGGAGCCGCCGTCAAAGGCAGAAGTATAAAAGGTCAGACAGGTGGCAAGCAAAAGTGTCTTGTAATGAGTCTGAGAAGAAGGTTTTATGGAAACGCGTTCGAGAAGAGAGGTTCAGACACACGAGGATACTGAGGAAAGGTGCTGAAGGTACATGTAAGTCAAGAGACATCAAATATTTTTACATTTATTCTATTACCTATCTAGGTAATGTGATTAGTAATATTATAAATGTTATATGTTTCCAGAGTGTTTATGTGTGTGCCATATAGTCGAAAACGTGCTACTCAGGGTTTTAGAACTTGTGTGTTCAAGTAGCCACTGGTGACTCCTTCATAAATCCTAGCAAAATCATATTTATCTGACAAAAAATATATGCAGAGCATCTGCATCTTGCGATTGTTAAAATGTTGGAGATTTACAGTCACACAGACCAATTAGCACGTTACTGCTACCCAGCATCACGCACGTCTCTCTTTTACCAGTGTTCACTCTTGGTGAACAGTGCATGTCGATTCATTGATCTTCTCACATCTGGTTTAGCAATCTACTTATCGTGAAAAATACCTTTTTTTTTTAAATTTGTAGGATGTGGGTCCTAATGAGTACCCCCTGAAAAGCACAATTTGATGATTGGGCATACTGTGTATGTATATTAATGTAGTCATTAGTAAACATTTCTAATAACTGCCTTTTCAGGGCTGCTTGAATTATTTGTATATTTTAGTGTTTTGCAAGGGCACTAAGGAACATTACTCCAGTGAATTAACAGGTTCTATTGTTTGCTTGTTTGTCAGAGTTTATGAATATACATAAGGAAAAAATGTGAAAGTTAATCAAGTATATGCTCTGCTTGTGTGAATGGATATATATATATAGATATATTCATGTTTGTATATATATATATATATATATTTATGAATGTGTGTGTGTAGGAGCTAGATCCCTTTGAGTGTATTCAGATGCTTAATTATTTGTATATTTTATAAATTTGCAAGAGCACCAAGGAGCATAGCCCCAGTGAATTGCCATACTCTGTTTTTATATGGATATATGAATAATCAAATAAAGAGTGCATAACCTAACAGTCTAGTTAGCCTTTTCTTTTGTCCATTTCATTTGTCCATACCACATAATAGGAGTACTAGCACTGAGATAAAAGTACAATCTGTTGGCCCCCAAGGGAGTGACATTGGAAATGGCTCTACATAGGGCATGGAGTCTCAACAGTTAGTGAACGTCCCTGGAAGTGCAGCATGGAGTAGTGGAGACAAACAGAAATGGAGCTGGAATCACATGGTGGTTTTAGACTTTTTGTTTTGATATTCTCTCCACCCCCCATCCCAATACTAACCCTGTAAAGTTTATTTTGAAGGCTCAGTTGTCCTGTTACAAGTCTATTTTGGTACCAGTTTTGTCCAGAATTGGTACCTGGCTGCAGTCCATCAAAATCCTGTATGGAAAAACAGGTGAAGAATGATTTCTGAAATGAAAAAATGGATTGAGCAAAATTCACAAGGTTCCCATAATGCATCACTGCATGCTTAGGTTTATAAAACACCGAGAAAATGAGATAAATAGTTCCACAGAGACTTTCCAAAACCATAGAATAGAAGCCTAGTCCTTTTTGTACCATATCTAATACAATTTCTAGGCCTGCTTAGCATGGGAGAGCTAAGCTGTTTATCCAATGTAAAGCTTCCCCACCCACATAAGGAAACAAAAGGGCTAAAATCAAAACAGGACACCTACTCAGGCATCCCCAAGGCACTATCCCTGTCACTCATCTGCTATTATTTTAAAAGTTACAACTGAAAAGTATAGAAAATGCTGAAATTGATAGTAAATATATTTTAATGGCTACTTTGATAGTGCTAATAGTACTACAAAATAGTAAATTTCCCTTAAAGAATCAGTGAATTCATATCTATCTATCTATCTATCTATCTATCTATCTATCTATCTATCTATCTATCTATCTATCTATCTATCTATCTATCTATCTATCTATCTATCTATCTATCTATGACAAAACAAAATAATCTATTGATGCTGAAGTATTATCTTCGGTCCTGGACGTCAGTCAGGACAATTCCGTACTTTCTCTCTTTCATGGCTAAAGGCTACCACAAGCTGAATGACTTTCTTAGCTGTTGGAGATGCTTGCCACACTGTAGATCTTTCTTTGCTTCCAACCATAATATTGTTATGTTTACTAAAGGAACAGTTGTGAGGTTCAGTTCTATATCAAAGAGGGACTGTCAGTACTATGTCAAGGTGATTTACTTCTCTGCTTCAGTGTCTGTTCTAGATACTCCATGGAGGGAGAATCTGAGAGTAGAAGGTGGCAGTGGGCCTGTGTGGTGGAAACTATATTTAAAAAAAAAATAAATTGTATTTTTGAGGACAAAAAGGAAACAGTTTTTCTTCTGTTTTTGTATTGTATTAGTCTGGGAATTATGTTTCAGTTTCCTTTCGGAATCTGTTTACAAAATTGATTGGAAATTTTAATATTTCTATGTTCATTTTTGGCACTACAGGTAAATACAACAAGAAAACAAAAGACATAAGATGCAGTTATTACATTTTCTACTTGGTGAAGCAAAATTGGTCATTTTGAAAATCTGTAGTAATAAAAATGTAGAACAGAGCCTACCAATGTTTTTTTGATTATAAAGTTGAATTTTTGATCAAGAATAATAATGGAGTTTGCCTATTATAAACTAATGAATAAAATGTTATTGCTTGAAAATGTGTTGGGGTTAAAAGGGTGCTGAGTTCTGTTGATGGACAGGAGATAAAAATTAATTTTCCCTGATTCACCGGTCACATGTTTGAAAATAAGGGGGTACTGAGAGGCTTTTGAACAGGCTTGGATTTTTTTCTCAACTCCTTGAATGTTGTTTTAATTTTGTATTATGGTAGCAACATTTTCAAAATATGACTGAAGCTGTTTATGAATTTTGAGTTACTAACCAATAGAGAAGTGCAAGTAGCACATTTGCTTTCTATAACTGATGCCATCTATCTATCTATCTATCTATCTATCTATCTATCTATCTATCTATCTATCTATCTATCTATCTATCTATCTATCTATCTATCTATCTATCTATCTATCTATCTATCTATCTATCTATCTATCTATCTATCTATCTATCCATCATGTGGCTCATCTGTTTGCCTCAAAGCATATGAGGAAAACACAAAGTACTCCTAAGTTAACTTGTGCTATCTATCTATCTATCTATCTATCTATCTATCTATCTATCTATCTATCTATCTATCTATCTATCTATCTATCTATCTATCTATCTATCTATCTATCTATCTATCTATCTATCTATCTATCTATCCATCATGTGGCTCATCTGTTTGCCTCAAAGCATATGAGGAAAACACAAAGTACTCCTAAGTTAACTTGTGCTATCTATCTATCTATCTATCTATCTATCTATCTATCTATCTATCTATCTATCTATCTATCTATCTATCTATCTATCTATCTATCTATCTATCTATCTATCTATCTATCTATCTATCTATCTATCTATCTATCTATCTATCTATCTATCTATCTATCTATCTATCTATCATGTGTGCTTGTCCATTATTTATTGCAGCATTGTTAAATTTTGATTTTATCCTACAACACTGAATTGGATTAACCAGGTATGAGAATGGCTCATTATGTTATGTTGCAACAGATTTTCTGTAATTCATGGGTATTCTATCTAGGGATGTTCTTCATTTTCATTACTTTATTCATCATTACTTTATTTCACTAATCCCCCAATAACACAAGTGTAGGGCATAACATGACATGGAAATAAACATGTGTGGCTCTAAAAACAGTTCATTGTTAACATTGAAGTATACTTACCATTAATTTTTTTATTGGGTGCAAAATTAAAAACAAATTGCATAGAGTCATTGCTAATGACTTGACTTTAGAGAGCTCATGGACATGAGAGCATTGAAGTGAAGCCTGAATAAGCAACCCACTGACTGTGCATATTTTTATACGTTTTCGCGGTGACTGTTAAACGCTGTGAAAATATTTACCGTTTGTTGTAATCGATCATAAAACTCTGAGCAGTTTCTTACTTAAGCGTTTAAAAATGTAATTAAAAAAGCTGAAAATGGTAAGGACCTTGAGACGTTCAATAAATAAAGTGAAACACTTGGTAAGTGTTCTTATTGAAGAAAAAAACATTAAAAGTGTCCCCCTTGCTTGCAGAATAAGGACACGCTTACATAAACAGGGCAGTGTAACTCCCTCCAGTGAGAAACTAAACGTAGACAGTGGTACCACAGTTAACTGTGGAATGAAAAAGCTTCTTGTTCTCACTGTAATAATATCACTGACTTCATTCTTTTGGGTCAACAAACCACAAGCCCTTGGACAAGTTTTTTATTTTTCTGCGGCTCGCATTTTTTTCCTTACCTCATAGTACTTTATAATAATGCCTCATTATATTGCACTGTGCATGTTTTCCACTGTAAAAGCACTCATAGACAACAAGATGACAGTTTGACGGTTAACTCCTTTTACCTAACATGTCTAAACAAAATGAAGTTTTTACCCTTCCCTGCCAATACACACACAATTAAAAGAAAATGAAACAGGAGTTACAACCACCTTGTCCCCATCCATATTTACTATTATGACAAACTGAAAGACAGGCAACTTTTTATTTAAAGAAAACCCTGATCCCATTTGCTTTGTTTTCCTTTCTTCCACTACAGTTTTTTTGTTCTCCTTGTACCTCAGCTTCAAGTGGCAATCGCACAGGGCAGTCAGTCTTTCTTTTTTTATATACTATTCTAAGGGATGCAAAACCCTTTTCAAAATGAACAAAAGTGCTATAGCGAATAAAATATAATACTGATTATTCAATACACGATAAAGAGAAATTTGTAAAGAGTCTGCTCAAGTGATGGTAGTCTATTGACAGTCTGAGTTGACAAAAGTGTAGAATTGGGATTTGTACAGTTGGTATGGATGGCTTTATTAGACCATAAAGTTACATGAATACCCAAGAAGAGGTGGGCTTTTAAAATTGACAAGACTGTGACTGGTATCCAAGCTTCACAGAAATAACTAGGAAGAGAGTTCTAGTGAGTAGGAGTATTCACTGAGAATTGTTTGATGAGAATATCAAGAAGGCCACCTGCAGGGGAACTCAGGGGTTTGTTGGGTGAATATGAGCCCAACTCCAACTAGTAATCTGAGTTTTTGGAATTAGCAGCCTTGTAAATCATTTATGTAAGATAAAATACTTTAAAGATAATATTTGTGATTTTAGATGCCAGCCCTTATGAGCCAGTTGCATTGCATTTGCTGTCTTCTTTTGGGAACACAGGTCTCAATGTTGCGTGTTTTTCCAGTGTCACTATCTTTTTTTACAGTGACTGTAACAAAGCTATATACTGTATACTGTTTCTCAGACTTCCTTTTGAATAGCAGTTGGTAAAACTGACCTAAACCCAAAGGTCTTAATCAAAATCATATTTAGACAAATCCATGTACTAAGGTTTTGTTGATTTTTCCAGACTAACAGACCTTGCAGCTATTTTTAACTATATTTTACAGTGTGAGCTGTATGTGTTTGCATACTGAAACCCATTTCATACATCGCAGAAGAACAAAAACTCCACTTGTTGATGACGTGTCAGTAGGTCAAGTAGGGAAGCATGAATTTATTTTCCCATCGATGGCTAGAAAAAAGTTAAAAGAGTTTTAATATTTTGGAATACAGGACCAACTATGTAACAGTGTCCCTTAACAAGGCACTGGAGCACTGAGCTGAAAATTCTGAGTCAGAGTGCCACCTTCTGGTCCAGCTGTGCCATTTCTTATTGGAAACCATTTTTTTATTAAGACATTTCTGTGTGCTAAGGAGGTCTCACCTTGCTTACCTACTGAGATCTGACAAGTCTCAGGCTGCACGCTAGTATAGCAGCTGGCTATAATTAGCTTATAGTGGTTTATTTTAGAGGCACAGCTTCAGTAAACAAAATGCCTCATATAAGAGGTACGGGTTTGAAAAGCTTGAGAAGGATAAACAGAATGAATTAGGTTGGAGGCAAGGAAGAACAAATGTGGTTGGCATTATTTATATAAAACCTATGAACACATGCTCTCTCTTTTTCTCTCTCACTGTGCATACAGTATATATATATATATATATATATAGATAGATAGATAGATAGATAGATAGATAGATAGATAGATAGATAGATAGATAGATAGATAGATAGATAGATAGATAGATATGTGTGTGTATGTGTGTGTGTGTCTGTACAAACACACACACATACACAGTATATGTATATTTTCCTCTTTAGAGGATTGATGGGTAGATTCATCCATGCATTATCAAACCCTGTTAATCCTGTTCATAGTCACAGAGCCAGAGACTATTATGACAGCATCAGCTGGTGCAAGGCCAGAAACAACACTGACTGGAGTGCCAGGCTTATCGTATGCCAGACTTTCACATGCACTCATACCCCCCATACCCTCACTTACTCATATAAGACAGAGGTACAGTATATATATATATATATATATATATATATATATATATATATATATATATATATATATATATATATATACTGTATATATGTATATATATATATATTTAAATTTTGCATGGACTCACATGTGAGATTACTATTACTACTACTACTGCTACTAATTTGTTTATTTATCATGTGGTTCTATCTATCTATCTATCTATCTATCTATCTATCTATCTATCTATCTATCTATCTATCTATCTATCTATCTATCTATCTATCTATCTATCTATCTATCTATCTATCTATCTATCTACACTAACTGAGCAAATTATTAGTAGTGACCTATATATAAAATAAACAGCTGTCCAATGGCCCAAGCACAAAGTAATGAAATAAGTAATCATCACTGATGACTCTTTGCTAAGATCTGTTTGTGGATCTCCATTGTACAGTAGGTTCAGGTGTACATATTCCAGCAGCGGCCGCATTTATATGGTCCTAACCAGAAGGGGCGGGGCACCTCAGAGGAAGGAAGCTGGAGTCAAATGGTGTCTTCTCACAGCTGATATATATATACATATATATACAGTGTATATATATATATATATATATATATATATATATATATATATATATATATATATATATATATATATATATATAGTATAGCGTATTTTTAACACCAGATACTTTAATACTTACGTGAAGACTTATGTATAGTAAAGTTCACATGTTGATTTAGGACATGAGTATGCATGACACCACAAGCTGCAACAATGGGGTCCATAAAATTTCACGGACTTTTTTTCTCATTTTTTTTGTTTTGGACTCGCACAAACATACATATTATAGAGGCTATAGAGAAATTGGTTAAAATTGCAAATACTTTATATAGCCCAAATAATACAGGTATTGATAAACTACCTCTGCATCATCATTTCCATAAACTTTACATTTTTTTTTCCAAATAAACCTCCCCCCCCCATTTTTTAACTAAAACAGAAGGTCAGCCACAACATGATTAGGTGAGTAAAAGCAGATCAGCAGTGAAAAGAAGTGGAAAGGGATCAAAAGAGCATTAGCTATAATTAATGGGAACAGGGCTCTCATCTGCCTGCGAGGCAGGGTGGCTTTGGAAAGCTGACAAGATCAATATTTCTTCCGTATGTGTACATATTTTGTCCATAACAAAGAGGTAAAGATCAGGCATTAGGCCATGAATACTGCTGCAGCACTGATGCTTTGTGCTAAAATGACTTGGGTCTCTTTTAGTGTAGTATTTCATTTAATCTGGGTTGGTAATAATTTTTGAATTCCATATAAATATACAGTATATGTCAAATGCAGATTCTGTCCCTGCACTGCCTGACTCTCTAATCCCCCACACGTCATTGTCACGGGAACAGTGGGATTAGGGTCAATGGAGGATAACTCCAGACCACCTGGCTTACAGGTGTTGACTGTTTTATCAAGCTCTGGAACACATTGGTTTTATTATAGCTAGAGATATGAGGCAAATCTCTTGCCTATCTGGTTAGGGCTGATTGATCAAAAGCCTAAATAACTTGGTAGGTGGGCTTTTAGTAGATCTTTGCATTTGTAAGAATTTGTGCTAATCCATTTGTTAGTTTGTTTTCTTTTTATAGTTCAAGATGGCACAACACTTACTGCAGATTTTAGAACAGAACTTTAAAACAATGTAAACGCTGAACAAAAGGCTACAAAATGTAAGTTGCCACAATTAAGCAAATAGTCCTCAGACAGACCTCACATAATTATCTGAAGTGATGGACACAAAAAACGATATGCACGTTTTAATATAGTAAGAAGGTCAAGTATTGAGCTTCTTCATTCTGTAACTGCACTCTATTACATCCCATTTCCTGTTGACCAATTGCCTTGCTTCCTCCTACTTTTCATATTTTTTAGTGATTAGGAACTTCAAATTACTACACATTAGAACCTATAGTAAAGTGAAGCTCTTCAAAATTAGAGATAATATGAACAGAATTATTGCAGGAACTGGTGAAAGCAAAGTATGTTTGGGAAGAAATCTGTTTTCTTAGAGGAGCAGTGTTGCAAATTGGATGAAATTTGCCCTTCAATTTATTAAATCACGTCCCTCTGCACGTGAACCTCAGGCACCATGCAGCCTCTCTGAAGTGTTCTCCACTACAACACCTTATCTTTTATACATACAGTTAACAGTGACAGGCTGCATTAACGATAATGGTGGTGGGGTTTGGTTTTCCCAGATGGATGATTCGATTTCAGTTTCAATCATTTACTTACAATCATTGACTTACAAGAAGATAAGCATAGATGATTTGGACGTGTTAATCATATCAAGGGTTCTACTAATCCTGGTGTTTAAGAGCTCAGTTGGAATGAAATCTGTGAGGGACTGAAGCCTTTTAACCTTCAGATATCCATAATACACACAGCACAGACATTATGGATAAACTAAAAAACTTGAGAAATGCATTTGGGCCATTAGGTGTTATTCATTTTAGCTAAACTTGTTGTGCTAAGGTTGGCTCAAATTCTGCCTTTTAGTGGATTACCTTTAGTTGGCTTACTGTTTTTATTCCAAGGGCAGCTGAGTGTTCCCATTGTGAGTGGCTCCAAAACACTTGTTATGTCAAGAGCAGGTCAAACTTTTCACTGCCCAGCTCAAGAAAGCTACTTAAGAAGGAGATGAATAGTGACTTAAAGAGCAATGCACCAGATGATCCTGCTGGCGAAGTGACTGAAATTAAACCAGAGCAGCACATTTCACTCTCCAAAGTAATACGATCCTTTGATCTTAAAGGGTTGCTCATGCTTGAGCTGCCGGCACCTTGGTGCACACTAAGGACCCCAAACATACATGTAATTATGTTTTATTTTCTGAGCCATCTAAAAGATGCCATCCGCTGACTGATCTCACTGCTGACTGCGCTTACAGCAGCAATCCCAGGTGATCACCTCTCTGATGCAAGAAACGGTAACATCCGAGACGTTCACTTCCAGCCTCAAGCAGCATTACTCACGTGTCTGCTCTACATGCACTATATGTGTCCCCTTTTTTTTTTGTCATATTTGGTCCTTCATTTCTTCACATGACTGAACAGAGATCAGCTGCTACTTCTGCGGATGCATGTAAGATCAGCCTTATGCAAAAGGGAGCTGCTTGGTCCCACTTCGTCTCTGCTTTCTATTTCATTTGGTCTTTTGGTGTGCATAAGCAGATTCTGATGTAATTTGGCGGCAATTCTGATCAAAACATGAAGTCCCAGGTGAGCAAAGGGTCAGCTGATACACACATATTCGCATGCTGTCACATCCACACTGCTGTGTAGTATCCCATGAACTCAAGGGTGCCGGTTCAACTAAATAGTGAAAATAATTAATAACGCTCGCTTTTGTGTTTTATTGTAAAGTTTATATTGTCTGTCATAGTTTTGTGTTATGGAGCCTGTAATAACAAATCCTGCTTCAACCTTCGTCCTCCAATTTTGTTTTCGTTTTTCCCTTCTAAGATCTCAGCCTTAGGTATGTCCTATGGTGATCCTGATTGGGAAAAAAGGCATTTTTGAATCCTATTTCTTTTATGCTCAGGTTTGTGTGGATGTTCTAATGTTTATGTTTATATTTTCATGTCCGTCCTCTAATGCTAGTTCAATTTTTTTCATATGTTTGCTGACCATGTGAGAGATAATCTACATGATGCACAAGTGTAGAACTATAAAACAATGATATTCATACATTAAGCAATCCTGGAGGAGTAATGTATGATTTCTGATCAGTCCTGTGTAGCACAGAATGTGTGAACATATCTCCTTTGCGGTTAATTTTCTGAAAGTACAAAAGAATAATATATATTACTAGGGGGCTCTGTCCCCTGCTCGCTTTGCTCATCAACCCCCGTGCGAGCGCTATGCATGAGGAAGCAGTTGTACAATTTAAACAGATTGTTATTTTCATGGGAATTGTTACATATGCATAATAGACCTAACTATTTTACATTATAGTAAAACGTAATAAATTGAAATAAAATTATGTTTCATGTTGCGTTAGAGGTATTTGTTGCGTTATATGTTTTCGTTCTGTTTGGCTCTGAAATGAACATGCAAAAACTTTTTAAACTTACACTTTAACTGTAAAACTTCAGTAAAAACAATATTTGGAATTAACTTTTTGTCAATATCGCTTTGAATTTTGATTCCGTGTTTGGACTTACATCGTGACAACACAATGTATAACTGCATGTGAGCGAATATCGTTTCTTTCTCTCTAATAAATAAACCGACTTTTTCGAATGTTTGTCCCTGTGATTTGTTAATTGTCATAGCAAAAGCTATTTTAACAGGAAACTGTAAACATTTTAATACGAATGGCATATCAAGATCTCATTTGGTTTCTAATGTTTTCCGTGGAAGATGTACGTGAGGAAAATGTAAAAAAGTATAAGACTTGAGAGCGCAGGAACTGTGTCTGACAAAAGCATTCACACAAATGAGAGGTGCGAGGACTGTTGGCATGGGCCATTAACCATAAATGGTTGAGAGGAGGGCAGGACTTGATAAAATGTCTTGGAAATAGTCTTGTCTCGTCTCAAGATTTTTTTTTTATAATAGAGAGATGTTTTCTCAAGGATTATATGGAAATTGCAGGTCTTTGCTCTGTTGTCTTATACTAGGGATCAGCTTATTCATAGATCAAGTGGTGCTGGTAACCAACACACCGAAGTGTCCACCAGGAGTGTTAGGTCAAAAATTTGAAAGTTAGGGCCTTTTTAATCTATCGGGGTTGGCTGAAGGGGCGTTTCTTGCCTACTTGTCCACTTAAATAATACATTTGAGTAATTATAATCCAACTGACCAGTAATGTGCACACCTCACTTATCCTATGGTGTCACCCTGCTATGTCAAATATGTAAGACTCTTATTGAGATAGAAGCAGATCGGGGACTGCTATGAACTCCTGAAAGTTGTGTCTCAGTGAAACTGTAGTAGAGACAGCATAAAAAAAATTCTGTATCTTTAGTAAAGCTGGAAAAAGTGATAAGATGGCTTGACCTTTTTAATTTGTTAGAGCTGTTAGAGGCAGAAGGGCTTGCTTTTTAATGCTTTACATGATTAAGAAAGAGAAAAAAGACAAAGTAAGAATTAAAATAAGAGAACACTAATTAACATAGAATAAAAGTAAGGTCCGATGGCCAGGGAGGACAGAAAAAACAAAAAAAACTCCAGGCGGCTGGATAAAAAATAAAATCTGCAGGGGTTCCAGGCCATGAGACCGCCCAGCCCCCTGTAGGCATTCTACCTAACATAAATTACCTCAATTAGTCCTCATTGTATTCAGGGTTCTCATGGAAGAACTTGATGATGACGGTCATGTGGACTTCTGGCCTTTAATCCATCAATGTAGGGACATCATGGTGCTTTGATTAGGTGGTGGTGGCGCAGGTCGCCACCACAGAAAACTTGAAAAAGAACAGAAGAGAAAGTTGGGGTTAGTGCGGAGTCTTTCAAATTAAACACATATTATCCATTGTTAAATTTTAGCCATTTTTTTAAGTGCCTTATTTTTCTTCATAAATTAGGTGCGTTTATTTCACAGTCATGTATGTGGTATGACTGAGGTGTGTCTAGCAACTTTTTATATAAGGCTTAAGCCATTACAAGCCATATCTAGCACTGACAATTGGTTTTGGTGTTGGTAGATTTGATGAGCTGATTTTGGTTTTGAGCTACTGTGGTGCTGAGGTGTCACCTGTTGTACGGCTGCATTCAGGTCCTAATCTGGGATCCTGAGGTGGTTCATCGTATGGTGGGTGTGGCAATGCTCTGTATCAGTGCATGCTCTCATCTCTCTCTCTGTCTCTGTCTCTGTCTCTCTCTCTCTTTCTCTCTCTATCTCTCTTACTCTCTTCTGGTTTGCAGGATCATGTTTAGAATTGTAAGGCTGCCTCAGATCCCCAAGATTATCCTTGCTGTTAGCAAACTGATCATCCTTAATAGAGTTTGTGAGCTGCTTCAGAATACTGAATGTCCATACTTTCATAAGGACAGTTGGGATCTGTTTTGGATTGTGATGAGTCATGTGCAAGTCATTATTGGCAGAGTTCGTAGGCTGCGTCACCTTCCACAGAGTAACATCACGATTGTCATTAGTGAAGTGACTTCAGATTCCTGACTGTCCCATTTGTCAACATGACAGTTGGTGGGCTGTTTTGGTTTCCTCATATCATACCTTCTAGTTGACATTCGTGGAAACAGTAGACTACTTCAGATTCTCAAAACTTGTACTTTAGTTTGTCGTAACCAATAAAAATGTTTGGTATCTTCAAATTTCTTGGGTGATTAATGTAGTGGTAGGGTGTTGTACCGTGTTAGCTATTGTGGATGCAATGATATTACAAACCGCCTGAAGAAGGGGCCTGAGTTGACTCGAAAGCTTGCATATTGTAATCTTTATAGTTAGCTAATAAAATGTGTCATTGGCTTCTCATTGGTTTATTAATGTGCAGTAACCTCTTCCCTTAACAAAGTCCTGACAGAGATTGAGCAGTTTCATCTAAAAGAATGTGGATATATAGTAGTTTGAAGATGTGTAACATTGACAGAGACCTGTGCATGCAGATTCAAAGCTGTCATGGCTACCATAGTGTATCGACTAAATAGTGACTTGTAGGTGGGGATACTTATGTGATCAGCTATTTTGTGTTATATATTTGTAGTAAATTAGACCACTTTGCAGAAATCTGTTTGGATTACTTCTGTTCTGTTTTGTGTATTGTGTTCACCATTTCTTGGCACCTATTACACCTACCTGGAAGGAAGTCTCTCTCTGAATTACCTTTCCCAAGATTACTTCCATTTGTTTTGCACATCTGTGTTGTTTTCTTGTCTTCTTAGAGACCTATTAAAGTCTACATTGTGTGATTTTGGGCTATACAAGAAGTAAATTGTTGTTGTTTTCACTTTGACATGTATTAGTGACAAACAAGCCAAACTAAATCCCCTGAGATTTAACATTGCATAATAAAATGTGAAACTTCTAAAGAGGTAAATACTTCTTTTAGGCTCTGTAATTGAGATGCTCCTTTGAACTACTTCTTGTATTCCATTTTTTTTTTTTTTTTTTACAATAATAATAAGAATTTTGTGAAGTGGTAATGAAAATGTGAAAATGAATTTTAAAGATGACTATATAAATCTCCATGTGAGCCCAGAGAATAATTGCCAAGGATATTTCCACTGATCAAATTAGGGAATTTAGATGGTCTGTGATCCTTTACACAGTAAGTGGAAGTGAGGTTTTCTGTTACGATCCTTCAGAGTTGAATGGCTCTCTTCATTGATCTTGTTGTGGGCTGCGTACAGCTCCATATTGACTGGTGTATGTAAAAGAGCCTTGTGAAAAACCTTATTGACACTCTTCATTCTGTTATTTAAAAAGCCTGCATGAAGCCTGCAATACAGAATATCCCAAATATACATACATACACGAATATGCCCTTTGGTTCAACAATGCTTGTGTAAATGATTTGTGTTTGGTGTGTTCATAATTTATAATTTCATTGTAATCGGTGGCGGTGAGGCTAATCTCTTCATCACCAGTAAATTCATACCTATTAATTAAATGACTGCTTAATTAGATGCCCTTTTTACCTATTTTTGCATCCAGAAGTTTAATTAACCTGAAGGAAGTGTCTGGCAGTGTGTGATGAGCTTTTTTAAAAGCACAGGTTTGATTTTTATTATTTTCTTGCTTTATAGACAAAATACAGTAAATACGTTTAGCCTCTTCAGTCTGAGAACAATTATTAATACAGAACTTTTTAGAAGGAAAAAAGTGACAATTTCTGACCAGCTACTGGTGAGAATGACATGTTTGTTGTTCTAGAAAAGCACATTTCAATCCATATAATGCAAGAAAAATATTACCCATTTTGTGATTTTTTTAAAATTTACTTTTATATTAAGAAGGTTTTGGGAGCCTGAGCCAGTCGTAACAGAAAGATAGAAGCTCCCCCTGGATGGGATGCCAGTCCCTCACAGAGAACACTTGCACACACATAAATACCTACATTCATACCTACCGCCCCAATTTAGGATAGCAAAGTTCCTAGAGACAATATACATGGACATGGGATGAACATGAAAACTCCCAGGCTGGGAATGCATTGCCTTTGAAGCTATGACACACTGAAATGAAATAAGCACCCATTGTCCTCGTCATATTTGTCTGTTGTTTCGCATGAAGCAACTCATTTCTCAGATTTGGTGTGTTTGGTATATTTTTTCATAAATGGATTTTTTTGGGGGAAAATACAACATTCATTGAGATATCTTGAATACAGCATGCTGTACACATTTTTGAAAACTCGCTTTCAAAAAGCAATGGTGAATATTCGAAATTGTCTGTCTTAAAGCAGAAAAGTATCCCCTGAGATTTCAATTACTAATTAATTTATTCTTTCAAATTTACCAATATCAAATTTGTCCAGTAGCTGTTCCTGAAGGCAAAACATATTCCCAATACAAGTTATTGAAATATTAGCAGAGTCCCATGACAACCAGGAACTTGCTGTGATATCACTGGGTGGAATTAAAAACAGAGATAACTCTCCATTGGGTACTTCTTCCAAAAAATGTTATGTTTAAGAAATATGAGGTACAGTTATCCAATCAACCAACAACTAGCAACAGAATATCAGTTGAGGCAGTTTTTACATTAGAATCCGCTCTTCATGAAAGCTGCTGAGCCACCTCGTGCCTGTCTGGATTTGGCTTTAACTACATGACATTGTAAAATGCTATTAAAAAACATTAATACATCTAATTACATTCTGTTATCCATGTTATTTTTGTGCATGACTCTTTGTTACTAAATTATGTAACAAACAAGAAAGGATTAAATAAGCAAAAATGCTTCAAATTTCAAAGCAGTTCACCAAGTCCTTGAATGCACCTTATTGTTGTGTTAATTGTGTTCATTTTTGCAATTTTTTTTCTAAAATAATTGTGGACACCTCTCAAGTAGAAATTAATATTTAGCCTGATAGTGACGAGATCAGACACAAGCAAATAAAATTCTGTAAATCTGTTCTAATACACAGTGAACATAACTTATTTAGCCAGGAGATCTATTGTCTATTGGTATAAATAAGTGGTGTCACGAAAAGCACAATGAGACATGAAAAGGTTTAGGGCAGCCACCCGTATATTATATCCTGGCTGCAAAGAGGTAAAGTATCAAGAGTTCTTTACTCATGCGAGTCCAAAAAGGAACTGAAAGACAAGAGGAGGAAGTGATGTCATCAAAGCTGGAACCGGAAGTGACATCAGCAACAGTGGCAGAACTGGGCAGAATTTCATGAGAATGGTCTGTAAGGGATTGGGAGAGACAATTAGTACACCTCGCCACCCCCTGGTCAGGCATGGAATTACTATTATTCAGCCCTTTAGTTGTCTCCTAATCGCATGTGTGTGACAGTGTTAACACTTTAGTTTAGGCATTACAAAAATGCATCTATTACTCATTTACTGTTGCATAACAAGGCTTCTTTTGGTGTTCATAATGCTTATAAAATATCAATAAATAAGTTTTTCTTCTCTGTGCAGTGCAGCATGTTGACATGCTGGTAACATTACTTATGAATATTGAAGATTCACAGGTCTTATACCTGTATTGACGTATGCAATATCAAGAGGCGTAAGTCTCACTTAAGACACCTCTGACCGTTACAAAGTGAAGTTGTTTTAGTAGGCCACATTGCACAGATGAATGATCACTTTACTGATACGTTATAAGTGTTATGAACACCAAGCAAAGCCTTTGTTAAGGTCTTGTTCCATAAGAGTAAATGAGTAATAGGTGCATCTTTGCAGTACCTAAACTGAAGTGTCACCAAATAAGCTTCCAGTTAATAGACAATTGTTACATCAAAAACCTGAGCTTCCCCAGTATGTTTTATTCCAAACATAATGTAATATTTTTCAGAGGTTCTGTTTTAATTCATTTCTATTTGTTTGGCGAGAGACACTTGCTCTAAAAGTCCTTTGATGAAGGTGAGTTAGTTAATCCTGCCCAGCTACTCCCCTTATTATTAACAGAGCCATATGGTCACAGTAAATTGGAAATGTTCTCTTTACTTAATCCTGTCTGGATCAGGGCCAAGTGATAGAAGTTGGGCTGAGTTGCGTGACACTGTTTTGATACAGGTGCTAGCTCTCTCTATTGCGGAGCGTGCTTTTTCTTTTTATAGAATGAGGACTTACAGAAGAAGTGTTTATTTGCTGTCAGACCTGATTCCCTTAGCATTAAGGTTTAAAAAAAAAAAATGAAGAAGAAGAATAATGTAGGGTGGCACGGTGGTGCAGTGGTAGCGCTGTCTGTCTCGCAGTTAGGAGACCCGGGTTCGCTTCTCGGGTCCTCCCTGCATGGAGTTTTCATGTTCTCCCTGTGTCTGCGTGGGTTTCCTCCCACAGTCCACAGACATGCAGGTTAGGTGGATTGGCGATTCTAAATTGGCCTTGGTGTGTGGGTGTGTTTGTGTGTGTCCTGCGGTGGGTTAGCACCCTGCCCAGGATTGTTTCCTGCCTTGTGCCCTGTGTTGGCTGGGATTGGCTCCAGCAGACCCCCGTGACCCTGTGTTCAGATTCAGTGGGTTAGAAAATGGATGGATGGATGGAAGAATAATGTATGACTGTTTACTTGTAAGTATCAGTTAAAAATTGCCTCTTGACTCTTGGAAAACTGAGGGGCTTTGTGTTGCCACAGAAAATGCCTCACAGTGTGTGGTCAACATTCCATTAGGCAAGAAGGACTTTCTGACATTAGCAGTCCATTTAAATTAAGGATCATAAATTATATGGCAGTTTTTCCGATAAAATTTGTCCATGGACCACTGATCAAATGTTCACCTTTCCTGTGTTCTGTGTTTGGGGTGGGCTACATAGCAGTGTTTGGGCTACACAGTGTGAAATGATTTACCCCACTTCCCTCTTTTCAAAAAAGTGGTGCTTTGGGGTACAAATCTCTGCTAACTGTATTTTTATTACAGCCTGGGTGCTTGTCCATGGAGGGCCAAAGTTAGTGTGGGTGGTTATAGATCATTTATGTGTGTTGTTTCCCAATTCTCTGATTTTAGACTGCTGGTTTGTAGTATAGACCTTATTCTTAGGAGACATGGGTTCTATTCACAAAACTTTAATCTATTTAAAGTGTCTATTATGCTCTTTATAAAGTTTTAAAAATGGGAAATTTCAGTTTTGACAAACCAGCATGGTTCATGTATTAATTGTCGCACACATCTTAGTTAATTTAGTTCACTGAACATCAGATAATGAAAAAATAAGGAAGAATAGCCACATGCTGATGAACATGGTAGAGTGAATAGGAACCTGCGAGAGTTAATACATCCATGTGGACCAACTTGATAAATACATAACTTAACTCACTTTAATACGTGATTTCATAGGTCCCATACACACATGAAGTCTGACCAAAGATGGACCCCAGTTACACAGTAACCATATACTCCAATTAAGAGACTGGCTTCAAAAACTCATGTATTGTCTGTGAGACCTAACCAGGTGAGACCATCTTAGAAATATTAGTCTGTTCCTATGAAAATAACCTGAATCACTAGTTGGGTAAGAGGAACACACTGTGCATCAATGGCTATTGATTCCCACCTCAGTATTGTTGTTAACCTGGATAAACAGGTTAGGGAGATGGATGGGTGGATGGTATACTTCTGAAAGGAGACACAACTCTAACTAATTTCTAAATTTTGTCTTTTCTTTTTTTCCTGTTTTTCTTAGGTAAGTCATATCAAAGCTACTCATCTTCCTTTCACTTCAGTTCTTGGTGCTACGCTAATGGGGTATGTGGTAGGACCAGAAAATGACAGAGGCAGATATGCAACCTGGAGGAAAAAAAAATAGATACAGCATCTGCTACAGCAAAGTGGGTAAAAAATATGTGTTTTTGTACAGACCATATCACTTCTGTTTGTAGCTGGATTGGACAAGTGTTAACTACCTAAAGTACATCCGATTCCTGGGAGTAATGTGTTTAATGCTGGTACTGTGTATATGACACTTTATGCATGTACCTCAAATCCATTTTGTTATTTAAACTCAAACAGCTTCAACATATAGAGGATATATTAATTTAGACTTTATAAATAATGCATTTTATTTATTTGCCGATATATTTTGAGATGCACTAAGCATGTGCTTTCATATAAGAAAACAAACACCCACAGGAGACTGCTGTTATTGCCCATGTGGGTGTTTTTTTAATGTCCTATGTCTCAAGAGCTGAGGTCTCACTTTCAGCAGGAACATCTGGTAAATTTTATTTCCAGTACCCTTTTAAACTTTTACTTTGTGCCGTATCTACTTTAGGATTTCTTATACAATATTTAGACTGAAGGTTTGGAACGGTTTGGAATGTTGGACTGTTTCATGCTAGTTCTGTTGACTGCAGAGAGAAATTGTCATAATCATTTTGATCCTTAATACAATGGAAATGAGCACAGTTGTGGAAAGTGATGTTTGCTGTTAACAACTGGGGTGGGGTTATGCTTCTCATCAGAAGGAACAATTTCATGATGGATCTAGTCTGGTGATCAGGCATCTATGGTGGGCCTGCTTTTCATCACTGCATTATCAATACTGATACAATGGACATTTTCTGCATTTTGAACTGTCAGTGAGTGGCATGATTTACTTTAATGGGGTCTGGACTGCAAGTCTTGTACAAAGAATTTCTTTCAGACCCCATTTCCAGGGGCTTGAGCATTTTGTGTTGCTCAGTGCAAGATATAACATAGTTATACATAAATGTGTTTGCACATTTTGAAAGGTATGGAGCCCTGTGCTGTGTGTGGGATGAACAGAATTTTCTGTTAAAGAGATGGAGTTGGACCACAGGATGTATACATTGCTGACTTTCTATGAGTCAATTTTGAGATAACCATTCCGAAATTTAACATTGGTAGACAGGAGATTTAACATGGTTGTGGCACATTTAACATGTGGTTTGTGCCATGCTAATTAACAATATTAAAAAAAGTATAAATACAATAGGAATCATGTAGATTAGTCATGAGACAGCAAACAGTTGGTAATCTAATATAATATGCTATAAAAAGCAAGTGCCACAAAGTCTTGCATAGCTTCATGCCAGATGAGAGCATTGTATTCAGAGAGGCTTACAATTTGGCCTGGAAAGTTGCATTTAATGACATTTTTTTCACGATTAAGAAAGATTTGTTTTTTTAATGACCCAAAGCTCTTTAAAGGAAAACCACCTATGGGTCATTCCAATTGCTTTGTATACTTCTGATGAAAGACACTGCTTAGTTCCTTCACACAAGGAAGTTGTCTGATTTAAAAGAAGTACTGGGCAAGGAAACATTTCATTTATCTTAGAAAATGGCGTACAAGAAACCTTTATGATTGATTTAGTGGATTCTCTGCAAGAACACTTTCTGGTTTCAACTTTACGAATCTTGTACAAGGAAAGCTATTTGAGCAACTTTGGCAGTTCCTTTTAAAAAAGATGAATGTTGGTCTGGGTGTGCCATCCAGTGATCTTCAGTACATTTGTCCAGGTTTTTTGAGTGGTTGAAACACCTAGCATAGCTAATTGTGAATTACCGACATAAGTGCATATTTAATGCAGTATCACCATTGGAAATCTTAAAGAAACCGTAAAGATCTGGGGATGAAATGAAAGTGATCAATTATGGCATTATTTTAATTTGAGCAGCAGAAATTATGATAAAACACTGGACATAGCTACTGCCGGCCTTTGTGCAAATAGTTAATAAATGAGGCAGCAGTACACATTTGGAAATTTCTAAAGACAGAACCAAATTTCAGACTCACTAGACAGTCATAAAGTTGATGGCTGAAATTCCTTATTCTGTAATTGCGCAAGAATAACTGTAACAGTCATTAACAGTCGCATTGAAATTAAGTGGAGTTGAACATCTAATGTAGAGCTTGTCTATAAAATGTAATGGCCACCTGCAATGGTTGCGACAAACATGGAGGCTAATGACATTGTCTTTCAGGAAGAAAGATACAAAGAAAAGAGAATTAAAAATCATATTCTAACAAAATGATAAGTAAAATGAAAAATATTAACATGATAAAGATGTTTCTTATGTTGCTATTATGATCACTGATCAATTTGTACATAAATATTCAGTTTTCTTATTTATTTCATTTTATTGGTATGACAGGTTTTATAAGCGCCTGTCTTAGAAAGTTAATGGTTTAAGTTAAATTCATATTAGTGTTTGCTTAATTTGAATAGAATATAATTTTTTCTCATAGCTATAGATTATGGTATAACCTTTCACCCCCTGTAAATTAATATGAGATTGAACATTCTTAGCTGTTTCTGTAATCCAGTGTGTTAATTAAGTCAGTGTGTTAGGTATAGGTCCCACTGCTAGCAGGGACTGAAAGACCCATTTGCAGTGTACAAATGGGACAGGCATATAGTTTTCTGACCATTTAGAAATGGTTCAGCTGTACTGTATTAGAAAACTTCAGAAACAAGATATAAAAGCTTTAAACAGAACTTTTCTTAAATCAGAACTTTACTTCGCAATACCAACTTTTCTCTATTTTTGTGTGAACTGTTTTACTTTGAATTTTTACCACAGCTATTAAAAATGAAGATGTTTATCTGTGGAATCATTTCAACATGTCAGGCTATTGCCCTAATCCCATGAAGCAAACTAAAGCTGCAGAACTTCAGTAATTTTGGATAAACGCAGCTACAGGTTTATTATTACTATTATGATCCCTGCTATTTTCCCATTATGGGTCATTTTGTACATAAATATTCTGTTTTCATATTAATTTCTTTCTCTGTTTATGATGGTGATGTTACTATTCTGCTATGTTAAATCAGGTTTTCGACACCAATGTTTGTTGCAGCCTGCCTATCTGCCCGAATCGTGACGCATGGCATTACCGCGCAATGGTTATTTAAAATGGTGGCACGACATGTCTAATATCCATGCTTTTGGATAATTTAAAACCAAACTCTACATTGTATTTAGATTTCCTGTTAGAAAGTTGCAACTTTCGCTCAGCCTTCTTTAACCTTCAGATTCAGGTCTAAGTGTTGGTTTTGTTGGTAGTTGGCTGCCTTTCAGATAATGAATGTTTGTCTTTTTAAGACTTCAAGTGAGCCTGATCCTTTTTTCCCTTCATCTACTGCTCTTTTCTTCATTCCTCTTTCCCAAGTACTATATATTCATCATAGTGTATACAGCAAATGATGTGAAACTATTCAAGATTTTCAAAAGAAAATTGTTTTATAACTAATTAATGTTTGGTTATTCCTATGACACCATGTCACTGTGAAAGTACTTCGGGGTATATGACCCTGCAGATGTTCACGATCCATAGGGGCCATCCATTGCAGAAAGATTCATCTGTCGGTCCAGACAAAATGTGCCTCACTCCACTCCACCTCGACCCCAGCAACTCCAGATCACCTTGCCAGCTCCTCTGCTTTAAGAAGGCATAAGTGTATTTTGAAAAAAGCATGAAAACTACCTTATAGAATGTAATAAAAGGAAATATGATCAATTAAAATGTTGGTACATGGGAACTTCCAGATTGTTTGAGAGAGCTCTGTACTGAGAAATGCTTTATTTATATGCAATTAAATTAGAGAATTCATCTGTATATTTTTTAACTATTGTCCTAAAATGTTTTATATGACAATGCTGGGTTAGAGAGTTCTAGCTATCATAAATCATTTTAACTGGTTTAGGGTGAATTGTGTGAGTAGGCCTCCTGATTGGCTGGAAGCCTCAAACATAGCCTTGTGATTGGCTAGGAGAGTTCCTCAGAAGGAAGATTTTAGAGTCTGTACAAGTAAGTTGGACTATTAATTAGCAAAACTTGCAGAGCATTATTCATCACCAAATGTCTTTCTATTTAAAGAGTGCCGTGTTCTTCGATTTTCTAATTTTGGAGTCTGCTTTTTTCTCGTTTGTTTGTTTGATTTGTGAATATATAATATAATCTGGCAAAGCTTAGCAGAGCAAACCCTGTAATTATGGCATTCTGCACCTGGGAGATAACAGTTTTAATGTAGATAATATATAGCAAGTCTGACTTTTCCTTATTTATTTTTTGTTCAGTCGGGTACCCAAATTTAAAGAGCTTTATTTTTTTCTCCTTTTACTCCTGTTTTGCTTATGTGAGGTGGCATTTTTCCAACATTGCTAACACGACATTAATCAAAAAGCCCAGAGTCATTTAATGTAATCAAAGGTAGAGACTTATGTTAGCAGGGCTGTAAAGCCATCCAACTGGGTTTATTTTAAACTTTTCCAGCAGCTGACAGAAAGTCTGTCCTCCACAGTAGCGTACGCCCCGAGGCTTCTTTGACAAACAGGTTTGTAATCTTTAGCTAAAATGATCTGTTTGAAGGATTTTCAAAATGCTTACATGGTAATTCCTTCCAGGAAAAAAAGCTACCTGGTCTCCTGTAATTACACAGCCTCAGCAAGTAGTGATTATGACAGTTAAAGATGGGGTCGTCTAACAACATGTGAGATGGAACCCTGTGACTAATGTTCCCCTTGTAGGGTTACTTTTATAGCTGACCTTAGGCAACGGGCTATTCATACAATAAATCATAAGTGTTCCATTCATTATATTTCCTAGTTTGGTTTGGGGGAAGTGCCCCATACATTAATTGTTAAGTACAACAGACTTTACTTCATGGTAAGATTGAGAACTCTCAAAACCTCGTAAGACCTTAGCAAGTTGGGGAAGTAATGTTGATCTCAGGTATTTCATGTCATTTTGTGTTTTTGTTAATCCGATGGCCTCCTTGTTATTCCTAGATTCCAGACATCCAGCACTTCCTGTTTTAATCTGTTATACTGTACATTAAACCTCCTCTTAACCAAAGGTTTGTTAGCCTTGAGTAAATGTACTCATTTTGAAAGGAAAAAGAGATCATCAGTGCTTAACATTAAGTAGTCAGACAAGCTGACCGGAAAAATTTAACAATTTCATGAAGTCAGCTCTCTAGTTACTGAGGGGGAAGGATATTGATATTTGCTGTGGGAGAGTAGCACTCAGTCTATAGTCTCCTCCTAGGCTGCACCACGATGCAAGTATATGTGTGTGCTCTGTGTGTGTGTGTGTGTGTGAGAGAGAGAGAGAGACAGGTCTCAGGTTCTTAAACCACCAAGAGATCTAAAATCAGTGTGCATGACCCATTTATTTCATTCAGAGCTGAGTGAAAAATTATCAAGGAAGATAACAATTGTGTACACCTCCTTGGCTATGTTGATTTAACCCTTAAGTTGTAACGCTTACAGTAGGCACTTCAAGTGGGGTTGTGCTCAGGCATCTTTCTCTGTTTCATCAGTTTCCAGGGCTATAGTTATAGCTTATTCTTGACTTGACCCCAGTTTATCAGAGCGTATTCTTCACACATGCTGAGGAAGCACATGATGAAGCAAATTAGCACCGGACACAATTTGTAGTGTGGGGGTCAGGGATCCAGTATGTAAAGTCTCACGGTTTCACCTGGACACTCTGGCTTCTTTTCACCTGCCAAGGAATGGCTGTGTTTGCCCTCTCTAAGCTGGCCCTTTGAATCACCCTACACGTTTATGATTTCTAGGAATAACAGTAATAATAATTACAGTAATCCCTCGCTATATCGCGCTTCGACTTTTTCAGCTTCACTCTATCGCAGATTTTATATGTAAGCATATCGAAATATATAACGTGGGTTTCTGCAGACAATGGGTCTTTTTACTTCTGGTACATGCTTCCTCAGTTGGTTTGCCCAGTTGATTTCATACAAGGGACGCTATTGGTGGATGGCTGAGAAGCTACCCAATCAGAGCTCGCAGTTAAGTTCCTGTGTGCTGATTGGCTCAGCGACGGAGTGCCGAAATCGATTCCGCTGCGTTAACCAGGAAGTCTCGTCTCGTTCATTCAGCATCAACGTGTTTTGCTGTGTAGAGTTTACTTTTGTGCTCTTTTGTGTTTATCTTTGTGCATAGTCTAGCTCTTCGTTATGGCTCCAAAACGATCTGCTCCTGCTACTGCTTCAGGGGCTGTGCCCAAGTGCCAACGGAAGATGCTAACGATTGGCGAAAAGGTAAAAGGTTTGGATATGTTTTATTTAAAAAGGAGGAAAGGAATATGAGATCTACAGCCGCAGTGTCCTTTAACCAGGACGCAAAACGAGTTGTAAGTGGACGTAATAAGGCGGTAAGGTTTATAAGAGTGTGGGAAGGGTTTATAAAGCCTTAAAATATATATAAATAATAAAAAAAAATATAATGTCGCTACTTCGTGGATTTTCACCTATCACGGAGGGCTCTGGAACGTAACCCCCGCGATAGATGAGGGATGAAAGTATTTACATTTATATAGGAATATCTCATCTAAATCCAAGAGTCACTAAAATGTGTGGCCAATAGACTTGCACAGTAGATTGGTGATGCTCCAAGTAAATTCATACCAGTTGCTCTAAATCTTCCAGCATTCACTGGTTTAATCACATTAAGTGTTACATAGTTTTGAGTGTATGTGTATTATTCAAATAGGCATATTTATTAAGGAATGCTGCAACTGAAACCCACACTGAGTCTGTGTGATCCTCACTGGATCTTTATACATCACATTTTTTTTCTTTTCCCAAAATTGAAAAGTTTCCTTAAATGAACCTACACCAAGAGAGCAAAGAACCCTGAAAGCATTCTAACAAAATGACATTTATTTTGAGATCTGGAAGGCTTCTTTGGAGCAGTGTGCACCTTTCCATTGGAAAATATTTTGGATGAGAGGTAGGTATTGTGATTGGTGTTCTTATTTTTATTTTTTTTTACACTTCCCTGAGGAGTTTTTGGACATCTTGGTGACTATACTGGGGTCTTGATTAAGGCATTTATTTCTGTTTTCCTGAGTTGTAACCTTTAAGTGTCATATCATGGTGCCATTTTGAATATTGATGGATGGCACTGTTTGGAGACTTTCAGGTCGGCCATTGCCCGAAGCAGAAGGCCCCAGAAGTGTACTTGCATAACGTCATTGGTGTGACCCCTTAAAAAAATAATTTATACAAACTGTCAGGCAAAAGTGCTAATCAATTCACCATCCCTGCTTGTAAAGCCACATTTTGAATTTTGCCATCAATTTATTTTTATTATGAAAAATCAATATTTTAGAAAAGATCACAACCACAGCAGGGGAATCAATCACCAAAAAAGAAAACTAATTCTTCAGCCATTCAATGTTATAATAGGGACGAGAACTTTATTTTTAAAGAAGAACAGAAAATATTGTCAAAATGTAGGTGTTTTATCTTAAATGGCTAGTCTATGAAGATTAAAGTTGTTCCCAGCTCTAATCTCCCATTAGTTTTATAAGCCTATTCATTGCACAGGTCCACTTTAAGATGCTGGCTTAGGCCACTCTTTATACATGCACTCAAAAGGGCTTTTCCTAATGACCTTTCTGGAGTGAACTCCCTGTCTCTCACGTTATCAGCAGTGCTGGGGTAACATTTCTGTAAGTTGTTTTTCCAGGACTCTCTACAACATTGCCCTCAGTGGGCAGACCTTGGGCCCTTCCTTGTCTTCTGTTGACCTGCCTGAGTGTGGCTTCTTGATGCTGTTTTTCTGTCCTTGCCTGGGAAAAGAAAGCAAGCTCAGAGGCATCTGTAGTTCCTTGTCCTTTATCCAAATTTTACCTGTGCTAACAGTTTAAACATCGCAAAGAGTAGAAGAAGCATAACAGAACAGAAATGTCCATTTTTAGGAAGGTTACTATCTGAGTGTGTTTAGTCTCAGAAATGATCCTTACGTTTGTAGAAATGCGTGCCTTCATATTCACATTTGCTATATGCATCATAAGCTATTAAAAGAACACTGTAAACCTTAATCAGTGATACCATAAAGGTCTCCTTCTGCTTTTTTCATATGTAAACCCAATTTTGTTGTGACTGTTGCCAGTATTTCTTTTCTTTACTTCATCCTTTTGTTGGTAAATTTATTCTTAACTAGCACAGGATAAACTCCCATAAAAAGGAACAATTGTTTTGTTTGTCTTTTGTGTTTCACAAAAGGTACCATTCATTTATGTAAGCATTGCTGCAATGCTTTTTGGAACTTGTGCAGCATCTTGTTAAGAGTTTCCATCAGGTGGTAAAGTATATTGGTTCTTTTGAGAAATCACTCTTAAGCCTTTAACATTAAGTCGCCCTTGAGTGAAATGAGAGTTTTACACGTTGGCTGCCCTTGCACCTTTTTCAAAGGATAGCAGAACAGTAAACTGAATGCATTCGAATTCAAAGAGCATGTTACTTTGGAGGTCGTTGTAGTAAAAACAAAATGAAATTGTGTTAATAAAATGGAAAACAGACAAAACATATCCACTTTCTTCTTTACATAAACCAAATACATTTTTTATTAAAGTGCACAAAATTGAGCTGTCATAAAGACACTCTTTTAAAAGAGTCTGTCATTTTACTTCAAAGGTGATTACTGCCCAAAAAAGTAAAACTGTTGAATGAGTACAAACAAGTAAACTCAGCGTGTTGCCTTTCACAGTCCAGTGGCCATTATTTAAGAGAAAAGGCCAAAGCATCTGTTTAAAGACATTTACGGTTATAATAAAAATTACTGAAAGTTGATTATTATAATTTTTTTATCATTGCACGCATCTTTTCTTAATGGAAACATCCACTGTTTTTCTTTTTAATTAGAAATCACAGTCGTATTTCTTTCCGGAACACTTCAGCAAAGGATTTGTATGCTGGGCCTTCTAAAGAGTCAATAAATAAGCTTGGCCCTTAAAAGGGCAGTTTGCTTTTGGTTCCAAAGAGAAACAATTGTTTTTACAATCATAATTGCAATGTTTTTGGCAGGCAGAATTTTTAGTCTTTTCATCAAATACTAAAATATGCTGAGTGTACACTTGAGTTTGCAACATAAAGCTGGCAACAATTGAAGAAAAAGCTTTCTTTAACTTTTAAGGTTAGTTTCTAGTTCCACCCTCCATGATGATCTGATTTTTTTCTCTTTAAGCCAACCTGATAGAAATGTTAAAAAGCATGAAGGGAGTTATCAGTATGGATACCAGCTCCTATTTTAAAATTAATTATTCATCTACAACACAAGACCACAAATGGAAGCTGGTGAAAAGTAAAATCTGCACACGTGTTGTAAGGTTTATCTCCAAGCAAAGAATGGTGGATACATGGGACAGGTCACTAAGCAGAACAGTAGATAGTAAAATTTTGGGACGTTCAGATCCTAGCTTTACATTATTTTAAAGATGATCTGGAACTGATGAGCTGTTTGGAGCTGAATAGCATGTTCTTATCAAAACATATCATAATTCTTCACTGCCATTGATACACACTGCCAGGAGAAAATCTCTGAAGATTTCCTCAGAATCACACTGCAGTGACCAGTTGTTCAATAAATAGTACAAGTTACCTGTGAAAGTGGTAAAGGCTTTGAGCATGTTGAAGCATAGACAAGAGTTTTCCTTCTGGTCCTCTCTCTTCTTCTAATAGCCAGGGCTGGAAACTTTATGTATACAGTATACTGTATATAGGGTGAGTCAAAATTCCGTTAACACTAATGGTACTGCTACAATATGTATATACTTATATAGAATTTGTGTGGACGATTTATGTGCCAGATATGGTACATGTGTTGAACATGATGGAGAACAGGTTGAGACATTCCTATAAATCATTTTGCACATATGAAGTATGTTTTGTGAATAAATTGTTTCCGCCATTGAAATGTTAACATGATTTTGACTCACCCTGTGTGTATATTATATTATATTATATTATATTATATTATATTATATTATATTATATTATATTATATTATATTATATTATATTTATACAAGCTCAGTGGGAGAAAGTAGTAAGAGGTGATGCATACTTCATATACAACACAGGGCACACCACTATGAATATCGTCCAATGATTAGCTTTGCCGTTTGCTATGGGGCTCGTGGACTGAAGATAAGTAGTGATGTGCCATGTGTGTTTGGTTCTCTCTGTGATAAATGGGTCACACAACGGACGTGAATGATTGGCAAAAAGGGGTTATATAAAAATACACATATACATATAAAAATATTAGCGAAATTGTGATATGTTTCCATGTGATGTTTACATGCAATGCTTATTTTACTTCAAAACCATACGTCATATAGTATACATCTATTGTATACCGTATATATTCGCATATAGGTTCTCCCGTGGATAAGTCAGGACTTGATTTTAACGTATAATTTCTGGTATTTTATAATGTTGGTCATATAAGTCGAATGCGGAAAACTCACGCTATTAGTCCAAGAAATTATGATATGCTAACACCCACCTGAGAGAGTAACCATGGAACACACTGCCTTTTTTTCTATGTATTATGCCTACGTGACCACACGGTAATACCTGAACTATTCTGAAGCAACGTTTGAACTGATCTGTGTTTTTTGTATCTCACACCCTCATACACATTTATCGTAAGAGCATCCCTTATCTATGATGGAGTGTTCAATCAGAAGAAAATATGAAGCTGGTTTTCAATTAAACATTGTTGAAGTAGCAAAAGAAATTATTAACTGTGCTGCTGCAACAAAATTCGATGCATCTTAGAAACTGTTGCGAGATTGGAGGAGACAAGAAGATGTAAAAAAAACAAAATTTAAGTGTCGCATTTTTCAATGGGCGTATAAGTCGGGGTCTGATTTTATGATTGATTTTTCGGGTTTCAAGACCCGACTTATATGTGAGTATATACGATATATCAATATTTTCATCTTCAGTTAGGAAAATACAACAATGATATTCTCATGTCAATATAACCAATTTAAAACACATATGTCTAACAAAATGCCTTATATACATTAATTCTGCTAAAAACAGTAGTAGTTCAGTTGCGTGTTAGCATTCGACAAATTAAGGCTATGTAATGACACATGCTTACAAATTGTAAAACTGCATTAACATTCAGTTGCCGACTAAATTATCATTGGTGATCATGCAGGAGAATTCTTATTCCTTCCACGTATTAAGTTAGATGCCAGTGATACTTCAGCAAGTAGATTACCATTCATCTTGCATAGATGAAAAGCATGACGGAAAATGTGATATAAAAACATTCCACAATATCGTTGCACTTTTAGGCTTGGGATTTTATATATAGAGAGTAGATATATACATATTTATTTGTTATTACATGTTGTAACCATCCATCTTTTTTATTTTCATTTCCCGTTTTTTAGTTTAGCGTAAGGGGGAGCTCTACCCTGGCAGCACCATTCATAGCTGAGCAGCCAACCCTAGGTATGCACCAAGTTCAACATGGGCACTATAAAGCACAAAACACATTCACAAGGGGCCAACATAAACTTTTGTATTAACCGTAGCACTCTTGTTTTTGGTACATGAGAGGAAAGCCCATATGGACATGGAGATTATTTGTTTCAGTCCTCCAGAAACAGTGCCTGATCAGAATTTCAAACCCAGTCCCAATTTGCATGTGTTATAAGGCAACAGTGACAACCACTATGGATCCATGTCAGCTGTACTTTATGCCATAGTGCTTAACAATTATGATAAACATTGGTTACTAGTCATACAGGGGATGCCTTTGACATTTTGTTTCTGGTAGAAATCTCCCTACTGCAGGACCAGCTTGAGCCTTATGGCGAAATTCCTCTTCTGAATATATTGACTGCAGTGTAACTACTAGATAATAATGTGTTTGATTTTAATGGTTATTACTGGACTTGACTCACAGGCAGGCCAGGGAAGGACACTGCACCGTGCAGACAGCACGCGTGTCAAGGACTTCAGAGAAGATTCAGCATGCTGTTGGCTTTGTGTGTCAGGTAAAGAGTCCCAGTTATAAGACGGCATGTTTAAATATTAAATCAACCCGTCGGGTGGTGTGGTTCATTTAATTGATTACATCATTTATCACAGTACGTGAGCTCTCCATCATGGTTTGAGCAGTGTTGCAGTGCAGATTCAGTCCAGTGTTTTCTCTAGAGAGATGTTTTCAAAGCAGAACCCATAGAAAGGATGCGGGAGTGTTAGTTGTAGCCCCACTTTCTTTTGCTCAGATCCTTATTCCTACCATCATTGTGGAAGATAATAAGAAAACAACTTTACAGTTCTTCTAAATGATTGTTTTTTCAAATTGATTGTTTTTTGTGACTATATGTTAAATTCTCATGTGTTAGGATTTATTCTGAGCAGCAGATATACAATACAGAGCAAGTTTAAAGGGCTGATCTTTGGAATTGTCAAATTAAGAGAGAAAATCAGAACACCAAAGCCAAACAACAATCATAAATCAGAGACAAAATGAGTGCAGGTTATCTGTGCCTGTCTTTTATAATCTGTGCAATACCATCTTGGACCATCAATACCATTTAACTACAAACAGAGGTACCTGCTTTGAAGAATATGCAGGTTCCAATAACAAACAGAATGTAAAATGTTGATGATCCTAAAAAGGGTAAACAAAATGGTGCCATAATAAATCATATGACAATAATTTACATACAGAAATGGAAAATAATTGAATTTTTTCCAAACGAGTAAAAAACGGCTCTGGCAAACCCCTAACAAAATGGATGAAAGTCTGTAGAATACTGGGCATTGCTTTAAGTGGGACCAACCTCCATAAACTGAAAATGACGACACATAAGCTTTAAATCCACCAAAGTTCTCATCTCTGTGCAGCCAGATATTGATGATCACAACATAAAACTCAAAATATGTTATCAACCTGAGTATTATTTTTATGCTTTTTGGTTTAGAAGACCTTCATGCACACAGTTTCAGAAGAACTAATAATAGCAGGCACAGTTGTAAGTAACAGTGCATCCCAAACAGAAATTGAAATTTACTTTTGTTGATTCCTTTATCTTAATTAGGTTCTTTAATGGTTGCTAATAGGTTATAACAAACATGTTTTGAGATTTTCCAGGTAAGGAAGATTTAAGTTTAGTTCTGCTCGCTACTCATGTCGCTGGAGAGTGGCGATGTATTGCATGTTTATTAGCCCATATAAGTACATTTTTGCTATATTCTGTACATGTAACAATAATAACCGTAAAAAATGATAAACATACTGACTAAAACTCATAAATAACAACATACAATGAACAAATCTGAAACCCCCAACTGCTCATATGCTCGTTGTGTCCTTGTCTGCTGAGCTGCTCCTGCTTACACATCTTCTCCCTCCTGCACACACAAAGGCACAGAGCTCAGCCTCTTCTTCCATCCCGCTGGCTACTGTCCCTTAAGACCTGCCATTTATGTGTCAGTCCTTGGCAGTCAAAGTGAGTAAATCCTGGTACTTGGCTGTGTAAATGTCCCATCCACTCCCCAGTGTCTCAACTCCTTCTTCTCAGGATTAAATCTTCAGTGACCTGAACAGCAGGCCTCTGCTGAGCTCTGCTTCTCTGATCCTGCAGTCTCAGTATCTGTTTGGGGACTTAGTGAAAATGTTTGAACCCTGCAGCCATCCTCTAATTTTTTGGGAAGCATAGCTTCCTCAGGATTACTCTTTCCTCCTTCCAAGGGATGTTGAGTTTTATTTAACTGGTGCTCTTTTTTACTTCAGAATCACTAAAAATGGCAGCATCCTTAAAAAAGCAGCAGGGAGCATCTAACAAAGTATGGGGGGAACTGTCTGAGTTATACCAGAGAGCCAGCAGGTGCTGCAGACTCCATGCTGAGATTCACTGTTTTCTCCAAGCAAAACTCTGACAGTGTTTGCCATCAGCAAATTCAAGGGCTGATGCAGGACCTTGGTTATTGAAAAGAGAAATGACACAGACCACCTCAGACTGGACATGGCACAGACGTGGGGGCTTTGTGTTTTTCAGATGAGGGCAGGAACAGGCTTTTGTAATGTATGACATCTTCACCCTTTAAGTCTTAGCAGCGATGTGCATACTGAGAAATTGACATACAATGGCAAAACTGGACAAAATGTAGAAAATACTTGTCAGGCTGATGTAGCGTCCATCTAATAGCCTTAAACTTGGCACCCTTGAAAATGCAAATAGGTGAGTGTTGGGTAGTCACAGAGGTGGAAATACCCTGTAACTGTGCACACCATCAGAGACAAAGTACATGCATTGCTAACCTGTTGCGTAAAATGAATGTTTCTGTAGCTCAGATGGATAAGCTGCTTGTTGTTGAACTACTACAAAAATCTGAAGGTCTGAATCCCTTTTGGGTGCTTTAGACTTGTTAACACTGGTGGCATCAGTGCGATATATGGAATGTGCAGATGGTGTATTGAGTTTATTATCTCTAAGTTTGAGGGACCATCCAAGCAGAAGGTTCTAGCAGCTCAGTTACATAGTTGATTGCTTTATATTTATGAGTGGAGTGGCTTCAAGGAAGGAACCCCAAGGAAGTTAATGTTGGCTACATCATTTGTGCATGCCGAAGAAGTTATAAATCTTTTTTACCAAATAGTTGTTATGAAATAGTCCCATAAAACACAGCAAGCAGAGGGCAGGCACAGAAATACCATAAACCATGGCAGTGTTCTACTGATCATAAAACCCACAGAAGGCCTCACCCTAGACAGCCATACCCCAAACTCAAAAAAGCAGGCTTCAGCCTCCACAGACCCAAAATAACTATTAAAATTGAAAACTATCATAAAATTATCCTTTAAAGGAGAGGATTACTACAAACCCCTGGTCTCCAGGACATAAAATTTGAAACAATGTTCTTTAAATTTCAGTAAAGAAAAGTAATTACAAAACAGGGAAGGCATTGAAGAAGGAGCACAGAAAATAGTCAAGAAATGTTTGCTTAAATATGCAACCCACAGCTAACAGCTCCAGTTCAAATCTTGTGCTTAGTCATTATCCATGTGGGATTTGCATATTATCCCAGGGTCAGCTTGGATTTTACTTTGGGTAACCCAGTTTTTTTTCCTGATCCCCAAAGGCAAGCAGGCCATTCTGTAATCTAAATTTACTCCTTCTGAATGTAAGTGTGGGTGTGTGAGAATGGGCCCTGGAATAGACTAACACCCTGTCCAGGGTAGCTGATTCCTGCTTACTCTCATTGTTGCCTGGATAGAAGTTATGTTATGGAAGTAATAATATGTAGTCAATGCTGCAGTTGTACTTGACTAAGAATTTTCAATGTTTTCTTGCAGAAATTTTGAAATTCATTGTGGCCAAGTGGTTATGGTGGTGTTTGCAAATGGCAGGGTGTGCCCTTCCATGGTTTTGTATCCAAAATGGAAGTGGCTGTCAGCAGCCATGGAAGAAGTGCCGTGAGACTTACTAACTAACATGATGTCATGCAAAGAAGGGCTATGTTGTAAACCTTGATAGAGAGTAAAATATTGTGCAAATAGATACTGAACTTTTGCTGCTATCAGTAATAAATAAGGCATTTTTTATATAATGCTTGAGATTCCTTAAATAAAAGGCATAAAGATAACATGATTTGAAAGCAGAAATACAGCTGTAATAGCTACATTACCTAACAATGACAGGTAACAGAATAAATATAAAAAAATTACCTCATATATCTTACCTTGTGTGCACCCTTGACATTCTTCCTACACCTTTCTTTGATATCCTTGGGTGTCTCAGCTTCACTTTCCTGGCACTTGCTTTCTTGATCGTGTTCCTATGAAGTCATTTTGAGGTGCTTTGTAGTGCTCTTTTTGACTACCACCAGTGGTAGATGGGCCCCCATTACCCAATGTGAAAACATCATTTGTATTCTTGTGAATATTTCCCATCTTTGAAGATGACACTCAGCATTCCTACTATGACATTTCTTGATATACAGTATTCTTGTAGGTCTCAGCCTCTTTTGCCCAGTGCTTCATCTCTCAATTGTGTTTCTGTAAGGCTTATTTCTCAGACTGTCATTCTGGGATACCTTGTTCGCCTTGTGCCTGCTTTGTCTTAACTAGAAAAAATGGTAAACAGGCCTTCATTACCCACCTGAAAACATAATTTGTATTCTTGGGAGTACTTCTCGTCTTTGAAGGTGACTCTCAGCATTCCTCCTACGTCTTTCCTCAAGATCATTTTTTGCCAGTCACTCAGTCTATCAATTACATTTCTTTAAAGCTTGCCACACAGAATCTGGTATTTTTTAAACGTCTTGCTCGCATCCTGTCCACATTTTGACCACCACTAGTGGTACACAGGCCCACATTATGCTTTGTTGAAAAGGGACTCAAGTTGCACCTAGTATTTAGCAACCCAACACTGCTTGGTGTGTTATCTCCCTTATTGTCTTTGAACTCCATTTTTGTAAAAAAAAATTTTGTAAAAAATGACATATCGTGTCATCATTCCTATCAGTGATCTACCAAAGCTAAACTGATCAATCACAGACTATAGCCAAACTGACTAATTACATTGCTCAGAGGGACTGGACACACACATACATACACAGACAGTAATGTAGAAAAATTATAAAATAGTTTGTAATAAATTATAATAGATTATATACATATATTTATATATATATATATATTAGCAGCTGGAGATCCACAAAGGGAGAAAAATGAATCACGTATCATAAAGTAGTTTTTATTCCTGAGCTTTCAGTCCCTACCAGGAGCCTTCATCAGAGGAAAATGCTTAGACATACAAGAATCAAAGTCTAAGCATCATAAGCATAATGTCTAAGCATATATACTGTAAATAGAGAGAAGCAGTTCAGCGAAGTGAAACCAGAGATGGTAATATTTTTAAAATGCAAGCAAACACACACTCACAGAAATGAATGAATCGGACTGTCCTGTAGGCAGCATGGTGGCGCAGTGGTAGCGCTGCTGCCTCACAGTTAGGAGACCTGGGTTCGCTTCCCAGGTCCTCCCTGCGTGGAGTTTGCATGTTCTACCTGTGTCTGCGTGGGTTTCCTCCAGATGCCCCGGTTTCCTCCCACAGTCCAAAGACATGCAGATTAGGTGGATTTGCGATTCTAAATTGACCCTAGTGTGTGCTTGGTGTGTGTATGTGTGTGTCCTGCGGTGGGATGGCGCCCTGCCCGGGATTGGTTCCTGCCTTGCGCCCTGTGTTGGCTGGGATAGGCTCCAGCAGACCCCTGTGACCCTGTTTTTGGATTCAGCGGGTTGGCGAATGGATGAATATATATATATATATATATATATATATATATATATATATATATATATATATATATATATATACAGTGGAACCTCGGTTTGCGAGCATAATGCGTTCCGGAAACGTGCTCGTAGTCCAAAGCACTCGTATATCAAAGTGAATTTCCCCATAAGAAATAATGGAAACTCAGATGATTTGTTCCACAACCCAAAACTATTCATATAAAAATGATTAATACAAAATATAAAGTAAAAATACATAAAACAAATTAACTTGCACTTTACCTTTGAAAAGAATCATGGCTGGTGTGAGTGAGTTTCTAAACTCTTGTGGGATTCCACCCAACTGGACGACATGTGGAAGAGCGTCCCAAAGCAATCGCAGTCTCCCAGTGCTGTAGCAGTTCTCCATAAAAGCATATCCGAAAAGATCGCGGACACACTATAAGCACCTGCCGTCAATGGGTGATACAAGGAACAAGGAACATTATAAATTTGCAGGGCCCTGCCTGACTGCTGTGTCTGTGTATAAATAACCGCGCTGTTGCTGTTTCAAGCTGAATAAAGCTTGTGTTGCTAAAGTACTGAGACTCAGCTTCATGTTTTAGGGTGCAAGACGGGGACTCGCACGTTACAGCACACACACACACACACACACACACACACACGCGCGCTCGCACACACAGTCACAATGCTAATGCTGTAGTAAACACTATACGCTCGTACAGATGTTGACTATATGAGTGAGGCACGCCGACTCAGACGGAGAATAGGAGACGATTGCCCACAATCCCGCAGCGAGAGAGAGAGAAGAACCAACAGCTCAGTTGTGATCACATGACGCTCAGCAGACAAACTACTCGTACTGCAAGACCTTGCTCGTTTATCAAGTGAAAAGTTATTAAAAATTTTTGCCAGTCTTGCCGTCTTGCAAAATACTCGTAAACCAAGTTACTCGCAAACCGAGGTTCCACTGTATATGTATATATATATATATATATATATATATATATATATATATATATATATATATATATATATATATATATATATATATATATGTACTACTTATAAAACAAACCATAAATGAGGAAATACTGAATCTCACTTGCAATGAGCACACCAATAGAATCACCAACATAAACATGTCAACATGATAGACAGGAATAGATCTTCCACTTAAACCAATTTAAGCTTAAAAAGTTGTGGCAGCGATCGCAGCAGTAATCTCAGGTGTTTTAAGGGCAAATATTTGTTTGATAATGTGAAATCTTACAGTAGGAGGATTTCCAACATCTACGGTGCTGTTTATAACACAACAAGCAAGCTCACTGACGTGACATCCAGCATACATAATCTAATAATAAGGAATGACTAGCAACAAAAACAAAATTTGCTTTTGTATCAATTCCCTGTTGGCACAGAACGACCGCATTTCACAAGCCTGTGTTCCCTACTAGCCAGGAAGATTTAAGATTTCAGATTTAGCAAGATCAGAGTTTGACGGATGTTGCAGTTATTGACATTTTTATCAAAGAGAGAGGAATTATTTGTAGTCCCGCTGAGAAGCTCATCCATATCTGTTTATGTCTCTCTGCAGTGTCTGGCTGGGCAGTAAGACAGACCCCTTAACTCACCCATTAGTGACACCCCTTAGCGCCACAAGGCCTTTTTTTAATGGCATTTTGGGATTTTTGGCTAACTCTGCCATTCTGACTGGTATGGCATCAGGTGAATTCCAGCAAGATTTTCTCTGCTACACAGCCAATTAAATTAACACTTAAAACGTATATGTGGAAATAATGCTGTATATACCATATACAGTTTTACAGATTACTTTACCACTATAAAAGTTTATTTAGCACTGGCGGTTTTTCTTGGTGAGAATAAAATTCATTGTTTAAGCAAAGAAGTACACATTTCAGTACCCAAAGAGCCACCTTAAACCCGACATTCATTAACAGACAGGAATGAACTGCTCTTTAATGAGTGGAGTTATTACAGCCCTCGGGGCCATGTTTGCCCACCCCTGGGCTACATGGACGGATTACAGCGGCTTGTGGGTTTTTGTTGCTATCTTTAAGTGCGTAAACCGCATGGAGACAGGCCTGAACTAGAAAGCTATCCAAGCAAACACCTCATGGCCTGATTATCATGCAGGATACTGAAAGTGAGAGACAGTCAGAGCTCTCCTATACCCGGCATGTCGATGTCGAGGAGGCACACGCTGTAACTGCAGCCCATGCTTGCATCTCAGGCCTCCTGGGGCTCACAGCGGGTAGCTCACACTGAACTGCACCGTCTAATTAAGGACAGCAAATCAACAGGAAGCGGCAGGAAAAAAAAGGTTTGCCTGAGTCAGGAGCTGGTGGACCAGAGAAAACAGCCAAATAACCTGGGAGTCTAATCTAATTTGAATGGGGTGGCTGTCACTGGCTTCCCACTGCCCTCTGACTGGATTGCCGGATTGAGAGCCGTTAGCATATTCAGACAATCTGGAAAGAATATCTCTCTGTCTATCCATTCTTTAAATGCTGTTTTTTTTTCTTTTTTCTTTCAGTTTTTCCTAGTATGAAAGATGAGCACCAGACCTAGGAGACAGTTAGAACAATTTCCGAGTTGACAAGTAGATAGCACCATGTCAACCGTGGATGGAAAACAGAGGATTGCACGGCTTGCCAACTGACCATCTTAGATTTCTGCCATTGTTTGAAATCAGCTCACCGGGGTGGATCTTACCTTCAGGTTACTTAAACCCCACCCTGTTCATTCAGAGTTCAGCTGGGAATCAGATTAAAGAGACTCATCAGCTGAGCCTCAGGCATTACCAGTCAAATGATTGTAAAGTTTGTAATTACAAGGGGCCGCAGTGTGCAGGCCGCAATTACCGCTCCCAGGAAAAAATGTTGCATGTCTTGTAATATCTTATCAGTAAAGCAGAAGCCGAGCAGTGACACAGATGGGCTTTTTCGGGAGGTGCAGGGTAGGAATAGCGACTGTATGGCTGCTAAAGAGTAATAAAAATGTACAGTGGTATTTATGCTCTCATTGCCTGTGCCTATCAACTAAATGAGAGACGTTCAAAGGAGCCCGCTCAGAGGCTAGCTGCTCGGTTTTGGCTGCGGATTAGCAGCCGTGGTTTTGTGCTTTATTTAATGCTTATCATCCACCACCACCCCCCCACCCCCCTCTAAGGACTGGCATACAAGCCTGGCTTTTGCAAATTTAGCTACTTTGCAAGTTCAGAAGTAATCTGAATATTTAATTGCTTAATACACCGTTTGAAGAGAAACTTAATATGCTTTCCGGTAATGTATTACATACAAGACTAGTTGTGTAGACAATTAAAAAATGAGGGCCTTGGGAACTGATATTACATAAAAGTCAGCATTCAGAATGGTAAGCAGTTCTGCTCTTTAATTCCCTCAAAGGCCAGGAGAGAATGAAACATTGATGCTATGTTCATGTCAGTTTTAACAAAATGCATGACGGGAAAGTGAAAGTCTTAGCGGGCCCCCGACCTTACTTATCTCAGTAGGGCACATCTAGCTTTGGGGTTCTCAGGATGTCCCATGAGAGTTGTCTGTTCTCCTTGGTGTCTGTAGCTTCACCGAATATATAAGCATGGATAAGCCAGCTGCTGGGGTTTCAGGGCTGCCATTGAGAGCTACGAAACAAACTGATGTTTAGAGGGAGCTACAATAGCTAGGGGGGGCTGGTTTGACTATATAGGGTATTGATATTACACTTTACTGCTAAAACATAAAATCAGATTAAAACAATGCAGTTTGCCATCTTATTAAATTTTAAATTTGCTCTTTTTTGGTTAGATTCCAGCTTCCCATGTATGTAAAGATGAATTTTAGGTCCATTGCTCCTCTTGCTATCCTGTTTGTTCTTCATTGTAAAAACTTCTTCCTACATCCTACATTAATTCATTGAGCCCACCTTTTTCCATTTCAGGCTAACAAATATAGCATGTCTCAGAAACCTTTTGCATAAAAGGGTCAAATGGGATGCCAGTCCCACTGCAAGCCAAACTCTGACGTATAAATTTAGATAATAAATTTCGGATTTATTGGTCATGCTAATCATATGTCTTTGCAGACACAAACATGGGAAGAGTAGATAAACAGTTCAAACTAAAGTTGTTTATGGTCCATTAGTGTATTTGTGTACATATGTGCTTCCAGCTTTGAACATTTTTTTACAGGTGGATTATACTGTATATACAGGGTTGGATTAACCATTAAGCAACATAAACATGTGCTTAGAGCATCAAGGGAAGTGGGCACCACAGACATTTTCATTTTCTGAATTTACCATGGACCATATGATACAAAACTGCAAATGGTGTAGCTGAACAAGGCTCCACCAAAAGGGGCCCCCACATTAAAATAAAAAATGACATGTATATATATATATATATATATATATATATATATATATATATATATATATATATATATATATATATATATACATATATATACATACATAATACATAAGTGCCTTGAGCATGGGAAAGGCACTATATAAATAAAATGTATTATTATTATTACAATAAAAAAATAATTATAAAATTGTAATAATAGAATTTAATTATATACAGTATATTAATCTTGGGGATACAACAAAATTAGAAGCTGGTAACTGCCACATGGTCAACTGAGGCTCACATGATCGTTCTTGTCCTGGTCATGTCAGATGTCCCATTCAGTTGTCCACTGAGAGTGAGTGCAGCTCATACATATGGAGGCACCAAAATCTTTTAGGTGTTTAGGACCTCTACAGGTCTTAATCCGGCCCTGTGTATACACAGTATTGAGTGCAAGGCTGATCCCAAATGCCAAGCCACATTCACTCCCACTCCCATTCACTCCAACACATTTTTCATTTGCAGGTCATCCTAACTACATGTCTTTGGATAGATTTCATGTGAACTTAGGAATAGTATAATAAACTTCAGAGAGAAATCAAACATTAGATTAACAAAGTTTCACAACTCTACTTACTACACTGCTGTGCTTCCTTATTATGAAAAATGAATGAATGAATGAATTCATTCATTCATTCACTAAACCAATACTTGGAGCCTGTGCTCACTGTGGTGGGTTCAGTGCTGGAATGTTCTCTGGATTCTCAGATGCAAGTCTGTTACCAGCAATGCTTGCTCACAAACCTGTACATTTGTACACCTTAACAATTTATATTTACCAGTCAGCCTCCCTGCTTATCTTTGCCTTCATGTGAACATCTGTATATGACAAACTCAACAGACATGAGGTTGTCAGATTTCCACAACTCCACGTACTGCATCACTGTGCTTTCTTATTATAAAACATTTTTATTTCATGTGTCTATCCATTCATTCATTTACTGAACCTACTTATTCCAGAACACGGAGCCTGTGCTCACTGTGCTGGGTTCAATGCTTCAGTACTCTCTGGATTTGATGTCAGTCTGTCGCATGAAACACTTACTCACTCACCCATACACTTTTACACCTGAATAATTTATATTTCCTAGACATCCTACCGGCATTTCTTTGCCTTCACGTGAACATCTGCATATAAGAAACACTATAGATAGGTATCAAGCTGAGGTTGTCAAAGTTCTTCAACTCCACTTACTACACTGCTTTGCTTTCTTATCTTAAAAATGTATTGATTCATTTGTTTATTCATTCATTCATTGAACCCACTTATTCCAGTATGTGGAGTGTGCTAGAGTGTGCTCACTCTACTAGATCAAAGGCTGGAATTCTCTCTGGATGGGATGCCAGTCTGTCACAGGGAACACTTATTCACTCACACTTACACTTTTATGCCAGGACAACTTATATTTAGCTGTCACCCTAACTTCATATCTTTGGATTGCGTTCTTGTAAACATCTCTGTATACAGTAATAAAATCTATAGATAGGGTTCTTCAGCTCTACATACTTATCATAAAAAAATAATAATTCTTTCGTTTATTCATTTATTCATTCAATATACCCATTTATTCCAGTCCATGGAGCCTGTGCACACTGTGATGGATTCACTTCCGTAATTCTCTCTGGATAGGATGCCAGTCTGCCACAGAGAACGCTCATTCACTCACACATACACTTTTACACCGGAACAATTTATATTTAGTGTCATTTTGACTGCATGTCTTTGGATTGCCTTCATGTAAACACCTCTATATAATAAACTCTTTAGAGAGGGATCAGGCTCAGCTTGTCAGATTTTTACAACTCTGCTTCCTGCACCACTATAAGAATATTGTGAAAGTGTTTTCATTCATTCATTCATTCATTCATTCATTCATTCATTCATTCATTCAATGAAACCATTTATGCTAGTGCATGGAGCCTGTGCTCACTATGCTGGGTTCAATGCCGGAATTCTGCCTGGATGTGATGCCAGTCTGTCACAGGGAACACTTACTCACTTGTTAATACACTTTTACACCAGAACAGTTTATATTTGACAGTCATCCTAACTGCATATCTTTGGATTGCCTTTACTTAAATATCTCTATATAAGAAAGAGTCTATAGAGAGGGACCAGGCTAAGGTGGTCAAAGTTCCACAACTCTAATTACTGCATTACTGTACTTTCTTATTATTAAAAATGCTAACTTCATTTGTTTCTTTATTCATCTATTGATTGAACCCACTTATTCCAGTACTTGGAGGCTGTGTTCATTGTGCTGGATTCAAGGCTGAAATCATCTCTGGATGGAATGCTAGTCTGTTACGGGGAATGCTTACTTATATTTATCCATATTTACCAGTCATCCTAATGGCATGTGTGTTTTTTTTTTATTAACACTGTAAGAACACATACACAACAGCAAGCGCTCAAGACTTATTGTCACTTTCTAGCTTGAATGTTCATTTATTTATTCATTTATTAAACTTGCCTACTGTGAATTTCCCCTTGGGATTAATAAAGTATCTATCTATCTATCTATCTATCTATCTATCTATCTATCTATCTATCTATCTATCTATCTATCTATCTATCTATCTATCTATCTATCTATCTATCTATCTATCTATCTATCTATCTATCTATCTATCTATCTATCTATCTATCTATCTATCTATCTATCTTATTTGATCACAGAGTCGTGAGGTGCTATAGCCTACCACAACAGCACTGGGTACATGCCAGAAACCAACCTTAAATGGGAACCTAGTCCATTGCAGAGGACAGTCATGCACACACACATTTAGAGCTGTTAGTCCTTAAACTATTCATTTTCAAAAGAAAGCCTGGTGGAAATGTGAGTCCAGGACACTGGATCTGTCAAACTTACTGATAACAGTTTGAAAACAAAAAGTATACAGCATCTATATAACGGATTGTTAATACTTAAAGTTCCTATGAAAGAACTGCAAAATAATATCGTTTTAATTCCTGGTGGAAATCAATCTCTTTACGTGACTTTTCAGTTTATTGATGAACATGCTAATGACTCATAGTTCTGTGTTTCTGTTGCGTTTCTGGTACTTATGACCCTCTGTATGTCTTTTGTACGACCTGTCGATGATCTCCAGTCAACATCTGACAAAGTGCTGTCGGCTCATTTACCATTCAGTTCACATATTTTATAGTAATCCTGGGATAGTGGACTATCATGTAGTCTTCCCACAAAAACCTTTCATTCCCTTAAACAAACAAGTCCAAACTAGTTTTTCCAAGTAAGTCTGTTTTATTGTCTTTTCTACTTAAAAACATTTAAACCACGTAACCCGTCTGTGTTTGATTTATCACTGTGTGTCATGCCTGACACAGCAGTATATTGAAAAGTGGATGTTGGCACATCACTTGAAGATCTCAGGCCTTGTAGCCTCAAAAAGCAGACAAGACTTGATCTCAATTGTCATAATGCTGAAGGAGCTTCAACCCCTCCCTGGGCTGTCACGTACTCTATGGAACTCAATCTGAGTTGTGTTTGCAAGATTGTGTTGTTTGACATTTCTAAGTCAAGTCCTAAGACCTGTTTCAAGAACATTTCTCTGAGTATTAACACTCGGTGATTGCACTTAGTGATGACTCAATGAGCTATGGGTTCAAGTGGCTTGTCTGTCTCCATAATGCTATGTTTTCTATTCTATATTTAAGATCTTTACATGATCTTTTTAGTGTTTCAAAACAGTGTAATCTTTTTTTTTACTATTTTAATGTATATGTTATTTTTATTCATTTTAATTCTCTCAGTCTAATATTGTTTCCAATGTAAAATGCTTTGTGAATGTGTATTCTTTATAGTGAAATAAAAATTGATTAATTGATTGACCTAGATTGAATAAGCCTGTGGAGGCGTCACTATGTCCAGGTAGAAGGAGCCTAATCCAACAGAGCTTATGTAAGGAGGCCTGAATGATAGCTGACCTGACCTCTGACACCTCTTAACGTCTTAAGATCCCTATCTGAAGTGCCTCAAGGAGAACATACCATAACTAGATTATTATGGGTTATTACATGTCTAAGCCAGCATGGTGGCCCAGTGGTTAGTGCTATAAAGACCTGCTTTTCAAGGCATTCCTAGGCAAGGTTGGAGGTAATATGTTTTCATCTTGTTCTGGGTCTGCCCCGAGGTCTTCCCCATTTATACATGCCTGAAACACATCCACAGGGAGGCATCCAAGAGGCATCCTAATCAGATGCCTGAGCCACATCATCTGGCTCCTTTTGATGCAAAGCAGCAGCACTACTTTGAAATCATCCCAAATGTCTGTGCTCCTCACCCTGTCTTTAAGGCTGAGCCCAGACACTTTGTGAGGGAAGTTCGTTTCTGCCTCTTGAATCTTCAGTCTAGTTCTTTCAGTCATTACCCAAAGGTTGTGACCATAGGTAAGGGTAGAAACATAGATTGACCAATAAATCGAGAGTTTTGCCTTTTGACTTGGCTCTGTCTTTAGCACATCTAACTGGTACAGCATCCACATAACTGCTGACACCACTCCAGTCCACCTGTCGATCTCTTGGTCCCTTCTTTCTTCACACATGAACAAGACCTCAAGACAGTTAAACTCCTCATCCTGACTGCTTCACACTTGGCCTCAAACCACCCCAATGTGCATCTGAGGTGACCACTCAATAAAACCAACAGGGTCCATTCATCTGCAAAAAGCAGAGACGCAAAGTAATTAAAGTCGAGCGTTTTCTCCTATAATTGAACATGTACATGTTAGATGAACTGGTGACTTTAAATCATCACAGTATGAGTGAGTCAGGATGTGCACGAGTCTGACCGGCCTCTGTAGACCACTACATTATTACCTTGTGCCCACTGCTGCTATAATCAGCTCAAACCTCCTTTGTGACCCTGAACTGTTTTAACTCTTTCAGGGCTGATGTCGACCTTTGTCAAAATTCAGGAATAGAGGATGGTAATCAACTGTAAACTGCAACAAAACTCACCCTTACATTTTAGTTTGATTCTCTTTGCTAGAAATAAAGTTACATAGCTTAGTTGATTTAATCTCAATTCCCTATTTGTGCATGAGTAGCGAAGAGCAAACAACCTCTAAAATGGCACCGACATCTGGCGAGAGACCAAAGCGAATGTGCAAAGCAAAATACTCCGTGGACATTTTACGTAATTTCGTTGAATACGACTCTGACTTGTCGGACTCCGTGTTTGATGCAAGCGATCTGGAGATGGATATCAGAAATGAAAGTGAGGTACCAGCATCATCTGATCGGTCCCCAGCTGATCGTGGTGCTGAACACTTTCGTGCAGCTAATGCGCCTACAGCAGCGTTTGCCTGAAAGGACCTCCACTTATGATGATAAGAGGTACAAACCATATTGCGTCACACTGCAACTGCCACCGCCACCCACCTGCTGTGCGAAGACAGCCATGCAGCTGTCCCACCATGCATTCCTGCTGACCATAGAGGTGCCCCCATGCAGCCACTGCCGCCAGAGACGCCGAACATGCGTCAACAGCAGGCACAGCACATAGGAAAAGACATTTTATGTTGACTTATGTGTGAAACCGTTGCTTTGTGTGCTTTTCAGGAAACTGAGTTTTTTGGAGAAAATATTTAGCCCTCAAAGAGTTAAGTAGGTTTGAGAATGAGTGAATTAATTGAAGGCCTGGTCTGAGTAGTGCCTGAGTAAAACTTTGACTGACCTGAACAGCTTATCAGTTACACATCTTTAAAAAAATTCAGACTGCCTACTGCTACCACTGCTGTGAGAGTGCAGTAGGCATATTAGACAGCCTTTAAAGCAAGCTATTTGTTGAAGACACCACAAACATATCAAGCTCCTTCTTTATCCTTATTTTTGGCCCTGATTCGACAGGCTTCAGTTGTGGAGTTTAGTTTGCAGGTTTGTGAGGCTTCTACATATCTGTGAAAATCAGCAGGAGAAAAACAATGCGTGAATAGATGATGCAAACAAACAGGGTTGATTGTAAGTGAAAGTACCAGGAGGTCTCTAGAGGCAGGGCTGTGTAAGTGGAATACTCCGGAGTGGAGAGAGAGAGCAATAAAAAGCTACACCAAGGTGCACTGCACCCCTTAATCGGCCTCACCTGCAGCAGTTTCAAGGGTCTGCACAGTGGTGTGCCCCTTCGCCGGCCTCCACGTCTTCTTGCATTAGCTTGCTGAACAGCTGGTGATTGGCATTTTGAGATAAGGCTGCCCTACAGCAGGCAATTTTTGTGGGATGGAGCCAGCAGGCATCTGATGAAATCACGGCACTTGTTGCAGGAGTCAGTGAAAACGAGCATTGTTTTCAATAGTAAGTAGACAGCAGATTGTCCATTCAACCTGGCAGTCTTATAAAGTGTGGGTTTACTTTAACCTCCAGGAGAAGGTGGTCACTGTAAAGGAATGCTAACCAATATTCACGAGTTTCACTTGAAGATTGTCACTCAGCCATTTCATAAAATGCACACCAAGATAGAGATGCAGTCCTGCCACTTCAAAGCTGGGAGGGCTATGAATATAAATTTGACCTCTTTCACTAAACTGTTTTATTCAAATCAAGGATTGTGATATATGGACCCACTCCTTTGCTAACATTATGAAGTGTTTAAATGTTTGCCTGCATGCTACACAAGCCATTCGTTTCTACCACTGAAAAGGCAAGGAACTGTCAGATCCTGCTTCTTGCTATTTGTATAATCTCACATGCTGAACAGATTCTGCAATCCAGAACTATGGCAAATTTATAAGATAATGGTCTTTGCTACCAAAACAAAAAAAAAAAAAAAGAAGACTTTCTTAGATGAGTCCTCCCCAGTCCCACTGAGGTATATAAACTCCACCTCCGCAGCCTCTACGGATGAGCCTGGGTCAATAATTCCACTCCATACGGAAAGAGATGACATTAGCAGCCTTGCTGAGATGCAAAAAACCCACAGACTGACTGAAAGGGGGCTGAGAATTGGTAATGTACACTGACAGGATAGTGGTCTAGACTGGGAGGAACTGTGAATCAATAGTAATGAGTAACTGACAAAGAACTGACCCAGTCCTCTGTGGATACACTACAGTAAAAGAGTCTTGTTGCAAATAAAAAGGGAACAAAGGAATTCAGTTGTGCCACAAGTGGAGGGGCATGTTGAGAATCAAGCAAGCCTAGAATGGCCAAATAAAAAGAAACATACGAGAAACAATAAAGTGATCAAACCAGAATGCACAAACTGACACACGGTTAGAGTGATCTATTTGTCTGTATTAAAATCCTCTTAAAGGAGTACTGCACCCAAAAATTATATTTTTTATATGTTACTTACCCCATGTAGTTTGTAGCAGTGGCTGAGAAACAACTAATCCGTTGATTTTCTGGGGAAAGGAAATAAAGTTTCTGACAGAATGGGACCCAGTAGTGACTTAACCCTGGACAATAGCAAACAATATTAAAAACATCCTTGAAAAAATCTGACGTTACTTGTGTCTAATAATCCACACATCAAGTCATCCAGATGTATGCTTACAACATGAAAACAAACATTTTTTTGTTATGTAGTTAAATAAATAATTCCAAAAAATGAATGTAGTGCACCAACAGGAAGCCCCTTCTCACAGGGGCACACTTTTAAGTTGACAGGACTCTTGACCAATGGTGAGAGTTGGACAGAATCATCTTATTTGGTGCCCAACTCAATAATATGTCCAATATAATGTGTCCAATAATGCAAATAGTTGGTTCTATGGATAAAAGGGTAGTGGTCCCGGGAAACAAAAAGTAAACCAATTTGAATCGGAGGGCATAGCAAGAAAGAAGCTTTGTTTTCTCTTTGTCATGATTACATCTGTGTGACTTTATTTAATAAAATCTAACGTCTTGATAGCTATTTTCAGGCCAATTTGAGAGTCGTCATTAGCGGTTAATTCCACGTCTCCAGGGGCGTGGCTTCATGGGTTGAGACCTGCTGTGTGATAAGATAAAAAGTCAGCTGGGTGCTCCTTTCGTTATCCGATCTGTGGATAAAAAAAAGTAAACAGTGCTTTTGTGCTTCTCGCTAGTTTTGTTTGGTTTGACCTCTTTGCCTGTTTTCTCAACTTTGATTCTTGTCTATTATTAGGTTTATTTTTATTTATTTTTTTTGTTTTGATTCATTCATGTGCTTTAGTAAAAAAATCACCTGTCCATTCCTCAGCAGGACAGTCAGAGGGTTTTGAGACCATATTAGTTAGTCCAATTTATCTACAGCTTTTTAATAAATAATCTTGGTGATGACATCACTGACTTTGGCCTTCATTGTCAAATTTATTTACCTTAGCTATGCTATCCTTACAGAGGTTAAAGGGGGTGACCAGGAGAGGAAATGTAAAAAATGGAAACGTGAAACCAAAGATCAGCCGTATTGTACGTCAGTGTCCAAATCTGTACCCAATAATCGTAGTAACAGAACCGAAAGCAAAAGTTAGGAACCATGAAATCGTAATTGCACAACTAATAAAAGGAAAAAGATAGATTTTTCTTTGATGGTTTGCAAACTCGGAGAGTGAAGCATCTATGCTGGTGACATCAACCATGACATTTTGGAAACTGCATACCATAGAACTTTTGTCACGTCATGACAACAGTGTCACAAAATAGCAACACCCTGGAAAAACAAATACTTGACGAAGACTGTAAATCATTTCTGTAATATAAATAAGTGCAAAAAAATTCAGCGACTTAAAAAAACTACAATAGGAATTAACCATTAATTGAATCCTAACTCTCATCTTATAAGTCAGTGGGAAACCGATGTTTTATATTATTTGAAATTGGAAAAAATCAAATTCTCAGTTAGAGGATCTGTTCAGAACTTTTTCAAAACCTGGCAGGATCTAATCGATAATATTTTAGAATAAGAAGAAATAATTATTTCCACATTTCTTTTCCTTCTCCATTTATCTTTATTGCCCTATTAAACTCAATAATTTAGGTATGTTTACAAGCTTTAAGTATTACTCCTTTGGCCATGCTCTCCTTCTCAGGGGTGGGGTTTGATTTGTTTTCAATCCTATTTTGTAAAAATTGATCTATTTGTACGGAATGATTACAATAAAATTAATAATAATAAAAAAAAAGGAATTAACCATTAATAAAAAAGTATACAAATTTGCCAACATATGAAATTATTACAAGCAGATCCTTTCATCATTTATTTCCTGCTGAGTATGATTTATATTCTCCATAAATGTATTATTAGCTTACATAAGTTCAGTGCATCATATCAGTACAGGAATCCATCCATTTTCCAACCCGCTATATCCTAACTACAGGGTCACAGGGGTCTGCTGCGCCAGGCAGGAAACAAACCCTGGGCAGGGCGCCAGCCCAGTGCAGGGCACACACACCAGGGACAATTTAGGATCGGCAAAGCACCTAACCTGCATGGCTTTGGACTGTGGGAGGAAACCCGATCACCCGGAGGAAACCCACGCGGACACGGGGAGAACATGCAGTCTCCACACAGGGAGGACCCAGGAAGCGGACCCAGGTCTCCTAACTGCGAGGCAGCAGTGCTACCACTGCGCCACTGTGCTGCTTAGTATGGGAATCCTCACTAGTAATTTCCCTCTCATCACACCCCAGACTGGGAGCTACACCATTGCCAATGTCGGTCACGCTGATGGGGTAGCTTGTGCTTTTTCAGCAAGTAAGAATCACACATGACAGTAGTGTCCCTACAAATCCGCTGAGAAAGGTCTTCAAAGTGCATTACATACTTTAACTTTGCTATTTCTCTTTTTCAACTGGACTTTTCGGGAACATATGATACTCTTGAGTTGTTAGGATGCTTGCATGGAGTTAGACAAAAAATGATCAGAGATTAAAGTAAATTAACTTTATTTCTATTGATGGAAAAAGCATGTTTGTAGCATCCATGCCCGACAATTGATGTGACCATCCTCTTAATCTAATAGCAGCTGGAACTGTTCTGATCAGTAGGTGATACTGCCCAGAAAATGGGCTTGCCAGTCAGTACACTGTAATGACGATACTTTCCAATAAAATTGGCTTGCTCATCAGAACATTGTCAATGAAAGCTTCTTGAGCTCTTGGTGTTTAGTGTTTGATTTTCTGTTAGTAATAAAGAAAACTCCTCTGGAGTACTGTGTTCAGTTTTGGTTTTCAGGATACAAAAATGACATAACAGTGTTAGAAAAAGTCATGAGAAGAGCAACTAGGCTGATTGCAAGATTGCGAGGAAAGATTAAAAGAGTTGAGCCTTTTCAGTTTAAGCAACAGGAGATTAAGAGGTGACATGATTAAAGTGTTTAAAATTATGAAGGGAATTAGTATAGTGGAGATTTTTAATTTAAAGTGAGTTCAGCAAGAACACAGGGCATCGGTTGGGAACTTATTAAGGGTAAATTTTGCCCAGACATTAGGAAGTTTTTCTTTACACAGAGAACCACACACCCATGAAATAAGTTACCAAGTAGTGTGGTAGACAGTAGGACTTTAGGGACCTACAAAGCTGGACTTGGTGTTATTTTGGATAACAGGAATTAAGTGGACAGGACTGGCGGGCTTTGTTTGGCCAAATGGCCTAAAGATGTGTCTTGTATAATGGTGTGTTTTTAAGATTTAAATTCATATTCTGGATCATTTTCTTAAAGGAAGCCTAAACTGACACAAGAAACTTTTTTTTTTGTGGAAAACCATCTTTACAGAGCCTACAATGCTGGAGAACTCATCCATGTTAAGTAAATTGCCCAGAGTCACTCATTAAGTTAGTGGTGAAGGCTGAACCCTGAAGCCTTTCGCTGTCTGGTCCACACATAAATGAACGATTTTTGAAAAACCCTATAATGCACAAGAAATCATTTAAGAGAAACAGAAACATAATGGAAATCAAATGATGCATAGACAGAAGAACGTGTTCAATTTGAAATCAGTATAGAAAGCAAGTGGGTAGCAATAAAAGCACCTGGTTGGTTTAGTGGGCAGCTGGTCAGACAGGTACAAGCTTTTGGCTGCATTAGCATCAACCCACATGCTGTACTCATTGACTTGGGTCAGCTGAATATTATGCTGATTTCTTTTTTTTTATTTCTTTTTTAAACAGCCCTGCCTGACTGGGCAAACTGGGGTGGAGACTTGTTTGTTGGCACATTTCTGTTGCAGCAGCTGTCTTTTCCCTATTCACTTCTCATACCGTTTATCTTGTTGTTGTGTCTCTTTTCTGTGTTTCAGCTCCTCTGAAAGTGCTGAGCAGCTGCTGTGCTTTGATCAGGTGTGTTTGCAAGGATTTCGAGGCAGTGCCCTACTGTGTACGCGTGTGCGTGTACCAGGAAAGACAGCGATGCGGCGTGGTGGGGGGTTTATCAGGAATGCAAATGTGGCATTTGAGAAGGGGTGAACTTTTGTAGCTTCGGAATCGGGGAATAAAGATCATCAGTAGGATGGGTAGGAAAGCTAAGCTCATGTACACCAGAAACACTAGGGATCTGGTGACAAAGAAACATTGTATGATATTTGCCATGCACAGGTCAGGCATATATTGCCTTTTTCCATCGGTATACCCCTTTGGTATTTTTCATATAGTGTGCCACTCCACATGACAAATTTTTGAATCACCCCTTCTAGGTTTAATTTAATTATTTGTTGTCTGTCTCTATTTTGTGTGTGTGTGTGTGTATATATTTATATTACAATGCAAAACAGCATGCCACTGTGGTGTATTGTTTAGAAAGTTGCTGGGTGAATCCGCAATCAACCCACTGAATGATTCTGAACACATTCTTTGACTATCCATTTGTGGCACACAAATCATTTATTTATAAGTTACTTTGGATAAATATTCACCTAAACAGGGAATGAAATGAAAGCAATAAATGAGTAACTGTTAGGGATTCTTCTTATAAAGTAATGGATAAATGGATTAATCTAGTCAGTTATAGACAGTTAACATATGACCGTTATTGAGTTAGCTCTCTTTTAAAAATGTTTAGATTGCACGGAATTGCATTTTGCTTTTCACCTTATTTATTGATTTCTTTATTTTACTATTTGCAGATACTCCCGCCCATACTCAATGAGCTTCCTAGCTCCCAGGGATAAACATTTTCACAGCGTTGCAGTGGCAGAAAACACAGTTTTCTTGCTGCAGATATGCACAGACCCTGTATGTAGGCTCAGGTCAAGAAAACTTTACAAATTTTGGCCACTAGGGTAACTGGAAGTGGCACACATGTCATTTAATGGCTGCAACCTTCCATTGCCGGTGCATGGTGGCTATGAGTCTAGGGATCTGCACTGGCAATCGGAAGGTTGCCGGTTCGAATCCCGTAAATGCCAATAGGGACTCTGCTCTGTTGGGCCCTTGAGCAAGGCCCTTAACCTACAATTGCTTAGTGCTTTGAGTAGTGAGAAAAGTGCTATAGAAATGCAAAGAATTATTATTTATTATGTCTGGGAACATAAGCTCATGTTGGTAACTGATAATAGGGCATCCAGACTATATTGTCCATATAATAATAATATAAATAAAATTTATTATTATTATTATTATATAGACAGAGTGGTATGGGAAGAGTGACAGTCGAATGAATCTAACTTGACCTGCATATGTTCCATGCATCCATCCCTCCATCCATCCATTTTCTTAAGTTGTTTATCCAGGGCAGGGTCTTGGTGAAGCTGGAGCTTAACCCAACAGTCATTTGGCACAAAGCAGGAATAATCAGGTTGTATATATACGCTCTGGTGTTCATTAATCTTAATTTTTTCTCATGAATGAAAGTTAAAATGAAACATGTTATTAACAAAAAAAAAAAAGAATAATTCTTATTAACTAAAACTAAAATAAAACTAACTAATGGAACTAAGCAAAAAAAAAAAAGTTTTTGTAATATTGATTTTCATGAGAAGTTGTCAGCATACGTGTTAAAACCACACAGTTGTAATTTTATTTTGGAAAAGAGGCTGGCACTGTTGTGCATTGATTAGTTTCAATTCCCAGTGCCCAGTTGCCTACCATTGCCTGTGTGGAGTTTGCACGTTCTCCCTTTGCTTTGCTCAGGATACTGTATTTTTCTGCTTTGTGTGTAATATTGCTGAGATAGCCATGGCCCCTTGCAACCCTAAACTGTGTTGAGCAGGTTTGAGAATATACTACAGGAGTACACATTCAGTGCTTATACTTAAACAAGCCCATACAGTACATGTGAATCATTATAGCATATGCCTAAGGCATCTGTCAATGATCCATCCATCCATTTTATACATTTATAGTGACATTAATATCACATGAACAGAATACGGTGAAAATCCTACTTGCATGTTTTTGTATTAGTTGCTTATCAATTATGGTGTTAGGGGGACATTAGCATTGATCCTGGCAGCACCGGGCTTAAGGCAGATGCCAGTTGTAGATGGGGTGGTTGACCGTCATTTAGCACATTTAAACATACACCACCACTCAACCATACTAGGTACACTTAGAGCTACCATTTCACCCAACATGTAAGTTTTTTATGTAATACAGTAATTAGAGGAAAACCTTACTTTATTCAAGCTCATCCCAGCATCATTTGATGCAGAGCTGAAAGCAGGTCACTTTATTGTGGCCAGGTAGACTACTGTGCCACTGGTTTAAATATGAAGTACTTGAAGAAAGTTCATGCAAACGCAGTGAGAGTGTACATGTGCCAACCTTGTAACAGTGGCCCAGCTGGGACTCAAACTGAGGTTCCAAGATCTGTTAGATAGCACAGCCGCCATAATGCTCAGATTTTATTAATCTTTTTAACTTTTTTCCAAATGCCAGCAGAGCACTTGAAATTTGCAGATGGACACAGCTGGAAAGCTAGGCTATAATTAACACAATTACATGCGGCTGAGAGGATGAGATACATGGGGGGCGACTGTGCGCCTTTCACTGGGGAGATGCAGTCCAAATGTCATCTTCCGTATTGTAGGCTTTTGCAAATGGGCTCCTGTGCAGGGTGGGATCTGTCCGAAGGAATGACAGGTCCCAGTTGAGAATATGTTGTAGCTGGCAGGCCATCAAAACCCAATAGTGATAAAGATGAGTACAATGTTGTCTTATGCTGAAACCTTGCTGTAACAGACGTGAGAGCCACGTTTAGACTGTAAAAAATTAGCAGGCACTGGGAGCAGTGGATAGTAGTTGATGTGATGCTAACCCATGCAACGTGAAGGCCATCACTTGAGTGATACATTTTCTGTTGATATGAGCAAGCTGTTGGTGAGTCAGCCATTCTTTATTTTATATAAAGTAGTTCTAACAGATTTCATTTTACTGATCGCAAAGTATCTGTGGTGAGATTCAGCATCATAACTCATTATTTGAATGAATTATAAGGCAGAAAATGCATCAACCTGTCTGGGAGTACAAGGTGACCGGCGTACACATCAGTGTCAGGCTCTGGTAGGGCCCATTGATGTCTGGGTGAACATCTCTCAGACAATGGCAGCCCAGAGAGGTCTCTACTGCACGTAATGAGTAATGATCTTTACATTCCCGGTAACCCTTGTATATAGCGCCTTTTACATTCAGTCACAATGCTCATTTAGAGAATGAATACCTAATGCAGTGTGCACTCTGAATTATCTTAAATCAGAGTATGAAGCCAAGGGATATGAGTAACCTCAAGTGGGTTTACTGCCTGATATTCCCAAGAGTCCAAGCTTATTTTAGACTGAAAGTGGATTTTTTTCTTTATATCCATAAAAAGAGTTGAGCAGCTAGGCCAAAACAATTCGTTCTTCTCGTCTTTTGAAACTGGTTGTCATTGATATATGGAATAGAGGGAATAAATGGCCACCATAAGTCAGAAAAACTACACTTTACAGAGTTTTTATCTGATGGGCTTAATTCTTTCAGCAATAGCATGACAGCATCTAATCATCAACATTTATGAAAACATCAATGGCCTTCTGAACTTCAGTCTAACCTCAGTTTGGCTGGCTAAGTGGTGTTTTATGACCTAAATAAAGAGGAACCCCCGCTGGCCTAACAGAAATGTGAGCTGGTACACTGAGGATATGCCTGCCGTAAACCCCTTGAGTAATCTGAGGACTTCTAAGCTAAATCTGAGAGTTCTAAATTGCTGCTGTTCAACTATTTAACCTTTGTTGCCTGTCACTTTTTTATGTGCATTACAGTTGACAAATGGACTTTTTAACGGAGCAGGAGTTAATTTTTTTTGCCATGGATGAGATGTGAAAGTCATACAATTTCTTGGTGTTCAGTTTCCAAATCAACATAATACGTTTAAAATGCACAACAAGAGCTATTTGCAATTTCTTCATATGTGATGATAAAACAAATGTAATTAGGTCTTTACCCACAGGGTGGTAAAAAAAAAAAGTTTTGTGCCAAATTCAAAATGTATTATAAAGGCACTCGACTTACATTGAAAACCAAAGAGAAGACCAAGCTATGACATCAAAAGACAAATCATGAAGTGACATTTGGGAACAGCCGGGTACTACAGCCAGTGACAATATCCAAATGCCAGCTTCTGATTTACTGAAGGTATGAAGAGCGAGGCTCCCCTTGGCAATGGAGGCAGCATGAACAAAAAGCCAAGCTAGCGATGGAGGCAGAGGAAGAGCTGAGATGGAGTTTCTCTTATTTAAGTTGGAGTAAGTGCCTTTATTGCTTCTGGTGCAGAAGACAAGCCCATTAATCTTTACGCTTGTTCACTTTAGAGAGGGCTTATTGTCAGAGTATTGATCTCCCTGCCTTACTGAAAGCCGGTGTAAGAACAGCAGTGGGCTTTTAAGAGCAGAGAGAGGGCTGAGGGATGGGGAAACAGCCGTTTGTCACGTCTGCGGCACGCTGTCAGAGTGCCAGACTAAAACCTATTCCTTTCCACCTTGTTTTGCACTAACACGGAGCCCCTGAGACAAGTGCAGAATCCATCTCCCCAGTTTCTTGTCGGAGTGAGGAGAGCTGCAGATTAACTGTTTCAATCCCTGCATGGTCATCTGCCACTTGCACTGACATATGATTAACTGCATGGACTTGATTCCTCCTTAAATTATTCCATCCAAAGAGTTGGCTGTAAACACCTTCCTGAGAAATGCAGTGACCGATTCATTATGTCTACTCTACTTATTATATATAACAGTCCAGTGCAACCTAGGCTTCAAAGTGACCAGTCAACTTGATGCAACAACCCTATTATCAGAACAGCAAGCAGCAAAGTATCCAGTCAGTTGTTTAAACTCTTTTGAAAAGCTGGCCAGACCCTATCAAAATAACCAAAGACCAGTTTATTAACCCGGGCAGGCAAAAACAGTGGCCAGATAGATACAGGAAAAACATGGCAATAAGCTGTCACGTATAGTACATTAGAGTTTTATTAATAGAGTGACCATTTAGGCAGACATTCCAGTGAACAGTCATCTACACTTAGAATAACCAACCAGCTATACATTTCTGGTTTGCTGTTTCTTCTGCTTGACATTTATGTGTGTGTTAGTATTTTACGGTTATCGTTTTGTAATTTTGAACATATGCAATCACTCTGGGCCTATACTAACTGAAAGCACTACACAAGAAAAAAGTTTAAACTGAACAATGTAATAAATATTAGAAATAATATTCCAGTGACCAATTACCTACAGTCGATTAACTTTATCAGATTACCAGTCAACTGTAGTATATATAAATGCAAAGAATTATTATTATTATTATTATTATTATTACTATATGAATACTACCAAACACTCCATTGATGAATCACCAACACTGTATTAACTCTGTCTGTGAAGAGTGTGACCAATCAGCTGAATATAACTGTCATACATCCCATTTCAGGTGCTCTAAATACCGCCAGACATTCTGGTGACACTTCTGGTGACAATTCACCTACATACTGTATATTAACTCTGACAGACAATAGAGCAACCAGTTGTTATGCCGGTCGTGAATACTCACTGTGCCTCAGCACCAGCTCACTCCACCTGCTTTTTTAATTCCTGTTGAACTCTTCGTATTGTCTTCTGGCACAGTGGTTTGGGAACAACAGTAAAGATGCTGTTAAAAATGAATTGGGAGATGTACTTGTTATCGAGAAACTAGAACAAAAATTGTTTTCTAGAATACTGAAGTATTGCTATCAAAAACAAAATCTAGGGGGCCGCAAAGTCAAAGCAGGATTTGCCAGGGATTGTTACCAAAACTACAAAAATATCACCAGAACAAAAATGCTCAGACTGTGAACCTCTTCGAGAAATGGAACACTATGAGTCGTTAACCAGAATGCCTAACTTCAAGATTTAAATCCATTATCTCAGACAGAGAGCTAGTGGAGCCTTTGTGACGTGGTATGTAGTGCCTCTTGGAAGGTATTCTTTAGCAGCAATGCCATGTGTCACTGCATCACCTCAGCAACAAAATGCTAGCTCTCTAAAATGGCCGTATAATGCTCTTTAAATTAAATAACAAAAATACGAATATCTTTCTCAAACTAAAAATTAAGCAAAAAGGCAAATATGGTTGTGTCTGTTGAAAATAAGGTTTTAAGAAAATTCATAACAAATGAAAAGAAAAAAATGATCTAAGGCATATTTAACAAGATGACCGAAGTTTACCAATTTTTAACACCAGTTATAAACACTGTTAAGTATTTCACAGAACTATTAAGAACTGTATATTAACTCTGCCAGGAAAGGAGCTGTTATGATTTTGCTGGGTCAGTTTACCTGAGGCTATGCCCACACTACCACATTTTTGTTTAAAAACGCAGACATTAGTCCCCATTTTCGCCTTTAATCCCCACTACTGTGGAGTTTTCAAAACAGGCACCTGTGAGAGCTGTCCCCAGCCTACTGTTGCATGAATGGGTGAAAACAACGAGTTTTGATGCACCTTCTAATCGCACTCTGATTGGTTCATGCTTATTACGTGTTCCTTTCCTGATTGGATTCTGCTTGTTACAATTTCTTAGCTGCCTTCCTCACCTTATGCTTGTGCGCTACTCTCAACAGCAATTCCTTCTCATTTCAATTCATAACAAAACAATCTTTTTTTTTTACTTTTTGTATTCTATATTGCTGCTCTCAGTGTTGTAGATCAATGTCTAGTGTGGTGAACTCTTCCTCTTCCCATATTCACCAATACATGCATGACAAGTGTAGGTGAATGGCTACATCAAATACATTTTTGGTCGTTTTAGTGTAGGCTGAGATGCTTTCATAAACAGTTGAAAATGTTAGTGTGGATGGGATTCATTTTTGTATTGAAAATGATGTTTATATATGTAGTGTGGATGCAGCCTGAGTATCTCTTTTCTCTCGTTTTTTCCTTTTGCTGTGTTGTTCTGAATTTTCTGTTCTGCTATTTATTGTTCATTTGTATTTGTAAATTGTTCTGTTTTAATTAATTGTTTTATGTTATTAAGTCGTGTACCTATTATGTTATTTGTTAAGTGGGAGCGGGGTCTCATGTAACAACCGTCAGGTGCTGCAGTCATTAAGGCTGCAGTTACTTGAGGTCTATTTTAATCACATGTGATCAAAGCTTTTTTTTTCCTGTGGCTATAGTGATCATTTTCCTGCTTGTGAGTTCTTGTGCTCTTTGATCATTTTAACTTTAAAGATTTTTAAAATTATTTTGTCAGTTTCTTATTTCTTGTTTTAAGAGTTTCAATTATGAACTTTGGATCTATTAGTTATTTGTTTTACTGATTTTGTAAATGTTTTGGTACTTTCTTTTCATTTTCTTAATTTTACAATAGTAAGTTTGAATTTTGGCTTTTGAACGTGACTGGCCAAGTTAACGTGTTATTAGTGCATTAACACCTTAATTAATTAACACTGACAATTATTTTATTGCACGTTAACGCAGTTTTTGTTATTATTATTATTATTTTGAAAGCCTCAGTCTCGCTAGCGATCGATAGAGATAACTGATCATGTTACAGCACTTTTCGATACACTTTTGCTAGAAGAAAAGTTAGCTTTGTTGATTTGACCTCGATTTCCTGCATGTGCAAAGTGAATGCTCAAAGCAAAATAATCTGTGGATGACTTTTTTCATATTATCGCTGAAATTGGACTCTGATTTGTTGGACTCTGATTTTGATGCAAGTGATCTGGAGATGTAGATCGAAAACAAAACTGAGGTACCGGCGTCAGCTGATTTGTCCTGCTGATTTGACGTGCTGAACACGTTCATGTAGCTGATGCACCTATGGCAGCGTTCACCTGGAAGGACAGACAACTTATGATTACAGGAGGTACAAACCATATTGCATCTCACTGCAACTGCCACCCCTGCGCATCTGTCTCACAAAGACAAAACAAACAGGCCCCGATAGCAGGCACAACAGGCAGCAACAGTCGTTTTATGTTGATTTATGTGTGAAACTATTGCTTTGTGAGTTTTTTGAAAAATAATTTGCCCTCAAAGAGTTGCTACTGAACATAGACTGTTTATGATGAAAGAAAATATTTCTGCTGGTATCTGTTCAGATAAAAAAGAAAACAGATTTAGAAATATTAACTAGTTGTTGCTCGGAAAGTGCATGTTATAAAGTTGTGATCGTGGCTCTGGACTCTGAGGGTAACTTGTTTTTCTATAACAAACTAGATAAAACGTTAATGCCCTGGCAGTGACAAATAGCTTTGATTTTATACTTGATTTGATTACATTAATGTTTAAGTTGAGATTTATAAGAAATATTTTAACTGCTACTATGTAAAGGGAATACTGCTGTTAAAAAGCATCTTATTTGTTTAAAGTGTTTGCAAACCAAATACACGCAATACACTACTTTTGAGTTCATTATTGAATTTTGCGCATAATAATGTGATTGTTGTGATTGTCTGTGATTAATCGCGATTAATCACATAGACTATCATTCAATTAATCACGATTAAAAAATTTAATTGCTGCCCAGCACTACTTTTGAATGATTTATTTTGTTTATCTTTTTAAGTTTATTTTTTTTAATTATTTAATTAAACCTAGCTTCATATTCAACAAGATGTGTTTGATGGTTTTCGGCCATACCCACAACAAGACTGACTGGTCAATGTGTAAAACCTGTGAATGATTCCAGTAACCAATCACTTGTAGTATATTAACTTTACCAAACAAAAGAGTGACCAGTCAGCTGTATAAACAGTGGCAGATAGTTAAGGGTCTAGTTAACAGCAGTATATTTAACTCTTGTCACACAATGGAATGATCAGCCAGTTTTTATAAACCCTGCAAATCATTCCGGCATCCAGTTGCCTAAAAGTATATTAACTCTGAAAGACAAAGAGTGTGACCAGTCACCTGTATCAACTCTACCGCACAACTGAGCCAAGTGACTATTCAATTCACCTGTGTAAACTGTGAAGGCCAGTGTTGTAACATTCATTCTTTTGAACAGTGCAGTGACCAGACACCCACTTAAACTCCTCTTCAAACCTGAATGATTAGTCACTTACATAATCTGTCAGATGACACAGTAACCAGCCAGCTGTATAAATTCTGTTGGTGGGGCCAGTGACAAAACAGCTATTTATAGCTGTGAAAAAGCATAGTGACCATTGTGATATGAAAACTTTAAAAGGCAGTCTGGAACCTGGTGGCCTGTATTATTTTTGCTGGCCAGAATCACATCCATCCAACTGTATAAATTCCATCACATTCAACTGATAGTTCAATCTGCCTCATAAAATATGACAAACATCCCAGTGGTCAATAATAAAGATAAAATTGCCAAACAGCCCTGGGACCAGTTCATTATAGGTTCTGCTTAGTAACAGAGTGACTAGTTCCATTGACACATTATCAAAATCTACATTCAGTCACAGGGAGTTGAAGCATGTCCTGGCAGCGTTGGGTGTCTAAAAGAAGCACACTGAACAGGGCACCAGTCCATTGCAGGGCACACGCAAAATCACTTGGCGGTCCATTTGGATTTGCTAATCTACCCACCATTGTATGGTTTAAGAGATGTAGAAGGTTAACTGGAGTACCTGGAGGAAAATCTGTGCAGGCAAGCTAGGAATGTGTAGACTCCACACAGATAAAGGCGTGGTAGAGATTGAACCGTGAATTTTGGATCCATGAGGTAACTACTGTGCTACATAAGTGATAAGTTAGTTATATGAAAATGTGATGGTTGGCCCAGAAGCTATTCAACTGTTTAAAGTCTGCTAGGTGGTCCTCAACTTACTGCCTAGAAAACTAGGTTGAATTGTCCTGCGATGATTAGCAATATAATGAACAGAAAAGTTACCTGACACCCATTTATATAGTTCCACATACTACCGGGAATTTTGCTATTGTAGATGCCACATGGGCTTTACGGGCATCTCAGCCAGAAGAGGGGATGGTTCCTTACCTGTTTGGAGCCTCCCATGTGGGAAGGAGAAGGGGATCAGACCCGGAAGGAAAGACCAGAAAGGATGGATGGACAGCCCACTGAAAAGGGAAAATGTCACTGAGGGTTTTTTACTCCCCCAGCAGGCTAGATGGCAGCAGCCCCAGATATCAGTGCCCAGTAGGAAGCCAGCAGGGCATGCTGGGAGATGTAGTCCAACAGATCAGCCCTGCTGGGGTCACTGGGAGCCACAGGAAGGTGCTTCAGGGAAACAAGCTCCTTGTTATAATGAACTTTCACATGACTAAGAAGTGCTTCCATCGAGCAGTAGCCCTGGCACCCAGAAGCTTAATAAAAGGGACCGCACTCCCTTACCCAGACAAGTCGTAGCTGGGAGGATGTGGGGCAACACTCGGCTAGAGGAGGGCAGTGTGGTGGTGGTGAGAAGAGAATCTTCTGCATGTGTTAACTTTGTGTTACATTTTGTTAATTTTCTTGAGGAGTGTGTGTAATAAATGCACTGTTATTTAAACCCAGGACTCTGTGTGTGTTCGTGTTGGGGTTTGGGGCTCGCTGACGGTCCGGTTTTCTTCACACTATACATCAGATTGAAAATTCATGTATACTGTATATTCTGTGCTGGCCAGCAGTGTGACAAGTCAGGCTTAGCTTGCTAGTGAGCAGTTACCACACTATTCTCTAGCCTGTTTGAAGTTTCCTCATGTTGAGACTTTGTGTTATGCTTTCGTCTGGAACCTAAATTTGTTAAATTGAAATATGTGCAGTTTGTTTTGGGATATCTGGAATTTTTTATTACTACAATAAAATGGTGCTGCCATTAGTGTTGGTTTGTAATGGCCACGACAATGCTGTTGATCTTAATGATGTTTACTGCTACTACATATTTGCCAATATTGTGACACATTGTGTAATCATGGTACCCACTTTAAAAGACTGGTGGCTGTGTAGCAAGTCATCTGTGCACTGAATTCTTTTCATACTTTTCAACAACTTTATTTAATTTACTGTAAGCTAAAAGGTACTTCCAAGCAGAGGTTAGAGTGCTGCCTGTTTCTTTTCACTTCTCATTTCCTTTGAGACTTTGGTTTTGATGATTGGCTTCTTCACTCTTTATTGCTATTAATCCCCTTTGTGCCTCTTTCACTGTAATTCAAACAGCTCCCATTTATACTTCCATCTCCCAGTTGCACAATTTCATTACTACCAATAGCCACTATTGTGCTGTTCTTAACACTTAAAGGCTCTTTCACATTACGTGACTTTTCCAATGATTTTTTTCCGACTACATTTACGTAATCTTAGCAAGGTGGAGACATTTGTGGCGTGCTCCCGTGATTACCAGTGGTATCTGTGACTCACCCAGGTAAAATTAACACTTTCAGGGAGTAGACCGACTTTTGTCAAAAGTAGAAGTTGATGGTGGTAATCAACTGTAAATTGTGATAAAACCGACGTTATTTTGTAGTTGGTCTCTCTTTGCTAGAAGGAAAGTTAGCTTCATTGGTCTGACCAAGAGTCCCTGTGCTCACATGAGTAGCGAGGAGCAAACAACGGCAAAAATGGCATCAACATCTGGTGAGAGATCGAAGTGAATGTGTAAAGCAAAATACTCCATGGATGATGTTTTGCATATTATCACTGAATTGGACTCCGATTTTAATACATGTGACCGAAAATGAATGTGAGGTACCAGCATTGGCTGATAGGTCCCCAGCTGATCGTGGTGCTGAACATGTTTGTGTAGCTGACGGACGTATGGCAACCTTCACATAGGACGACTGCCACTTACAATGTAAAGAGTTATAGACCAGATTGTGATGCCACCTGGCAGCCAGCCTGCCACACATACCTGATGTACTGGCACCACAGTGGCAGATGTTTTATGTTGATTTCTGTATGAAACCGTTGCTTTGTGTGCTTTTCAGAAAAAAATGAGTTTTTTGGAAAAAATATTCAGCCCTCAAAGAGTCGAGAACCAATGAGTGCTCAGCCGGAATTACAATACATATAATGCAGCCACAAAGAATGGAAATACATGTGTTTTGAACCTCACAGCCAGAAGAGAGACTTGTCTATTTGATGTTTAATGTCTTACTTCCCATAATAGAAAGGAAAAGGCTCTGTCAGTACATTATTGAAACTGTGCCTGAAAGTTGTCATGGATGTGTATAATTTGTCATACCCTGCGATTTCTAGTTTTGTAATTTGATACCCTCAGGCCATGAGGTCAGCAACTGCAGTCATCAAGTTTGACATTCCCTCCAATTAGAAGTGATGTAATGTGCCACCAGCTTAAGTAGTTAAACGTTAAACACTGCCAAAGTGCAAATTGACTAGTAAATCTTGTAAACAATGCCAGATTATAGAAACTATCTTGGACATTGTGAATGAAAGTGAAATGAGAACATTAGACAGTCTAGACGAAAACGGGACATAAAGCCCAACGCAGTTTGCTAATCCCATCTACTTAATTCTTACAAAGCAGTATCAGGTCTAGTTTTGAAATTCCCTAAAGTCCTACTGTCCATTACAATTCTTGGTTACTTATTTATTCCATGTGCCTATGGTTCTCTGTGTGGAGGAAAAACTTCCTAATATTTGTGTGAAATTTACCCTTAACAAGTTTACAACTGTGTCCCTGTGTTTTTGATGAACTAATTTTAAAATAACAGTCTCGATGCACTGTACTAATTCCCTTCATAATTTTAAACGTGTCAATTATGTCACCTCTTACTCTCCTTTTCCTTAAACTTAGAAGGCTCATCTCTTTTAATCTTTGTTCGTAATTCATCCCCTGTAGCCCTGGAATTAGCCTTTTGGCTCTTTTCTGGACCTTTTCTAGCGCTGCTATGTCCATTTTGTATTCTGGAGATCAAAACTGTACACAGTACTCCAGATGTGACTTGGCTTGCCTAAAGCATGAGCATATGGTTGATCTAGGACAGTTGGAATCTGGCCCTATATACAGTATCAGTATGTAAGTATAGTAGTATATTTTTGTATTCATTGAATGATGTTCCTCTTGTTTGGTTTACATAATTTATTTAATTTGTCTTATTTATACAGTAATTGTAGTTACAGTATTTTATTGTGTGCTCTTAACAGGAAGCATGATTAATAAAGAATTCATTAAATTTAATTAACATGTGCAAACACTGTACAGCTCACTAACCAGCAAGCTCAGTATATTTTCAAAACACTGTGACTGGTTTGGTTGTGCAGTGACCAGTGAGTTGCATTAGGCTTTTGTAAACAAGGAAGTCATCCCTTAACCACTAGTTGCTTGTTTTGTGCTGCCTTTTCCAGCGGGCTCCCTGACTGTGGTGTCCCTTCCATGCAGGGCTATCTGGCCTATCTCCCTGTCCTTCCAATCACTCCTGTTTCATCATGTCTCTCTGATGACCAGTGGCTGGATTTCAAGTTTTTTCCCCAGTATGAAGCTCAAAGCCATACCAGAATTGTTGAAGAATCCCCGCGTAGAAGAAGAAGAGGCCTTCTTTAAAATGCAAATGATGATTATTTCTGAGAGGTTTGAAGTTAATTGCAGTACCCTCAGGCTTTTTTTGAACATTTAAGTCCCTGGAATCTTCTTTCTTTTTTCTATAATTCTGTTGCTAACAGCAACTGTGTGTAATTGTTTAAGAACTATATTTGTGTTTGCCTGGCTTAAGATTTTTCTGGCTGAGGCCATGTCCTCCTTCTCCTCTGTTTTCTTCTTACTAGTTGCCGTATTTTGTTTGGTGCAGCTGCTAAGCAGAGTAAGCAGAGCAAAGTGAATAATTAAAAGACCTGGCCAATAGAGCAGGGAAAATCATTGGAAAAGATGTACATGTTCTGGGAAGTTTTATCTGCTTAATTATGTAATAAGTCAATGTGATTGTAGATAACTCTTACTGGTTCATAGAAAGTACTGTTTCCGGATCTTGCTATGTGTCGTGATTAAGCTGACCACCAGAAAGAAAATTTTAAAAAAGAGCTGTAGTTTTTGTTGTCATCACTACACCAGTTTTTTTGAATTGCAAAGATCTGGTAAATATGTTCACAAATGAAAAGTTTCAAGTAATCAATTAAGGGTCAAAGCCTTTGGGGTGGCCTCAATGGCCATATATCAAAAACTACATCAAATTAGCAGACACATCCCATGTGAAGGTTGCACAGCTCTCTTTCATTGTGTTTGGACTTGGATAACATTCCTTGGATAACAGAAAAAACTTGAGAACTTTGAAGAGAGACCAGTAAGTGTAAACATACAGGCATCTGAATGACTCTTCAATGAGAGATTATAGAGACAACCAGGTAGAACTTAATTCTTGTAAAGAAAATACAGAAAAGAACAAAGCAATTTATAGGGAGATATGAAATAACTTAACACATAGAGGTGTTAAAGCAAAAGAGAAAATGAATGGTCAAAATGGAGAGATGCAAGATGAGTAAAGAATGCATCTCCATTTTTTAAAATTTTATGGAGTTCAGGTAAGACAGGCACTGGGTGGCAGTGAAGATTTACCAGATAGCCGGGCAACTGCAGCAAAAATAGTAAGGGTGACAGCTAGAAGAGTGTTTGGAGTGACATCTGGACAGAAGAAGGAGGACAAAGAAACCTGGTGGTGGAAGGGAGAAGTGCAGGCAAATATACAGAGGTTGACGAAGAAGAAGTGGGATAGTCAGAGGGATGAAGAAAGAAGACAGGAGTACAAGGAGAAAAGGCACAAGGTGCAGAGAGAGGTGGCAAAGGCTAAAGAAAAGGAGTATGATGAGTTGTATGAGAGGTTGGACACTAAAGAGGGAGGAAAGGACCTGTAATGATTGGCTAGACAGAGGGACCGAGCTTGTAAAGATGTGCAACAGGTTAGGGTGATAAAGGATAAAGATAGAAACGTGCTCACAAGCAATAGCAGATGGCAGAGTTTTTTAACCAGATTGTTTACTGCAATCTTGGAAAGTGAGAGGATTCCTGAGGAGTGGAGAAAAACTGTACAGGAACCAATTTTTATGAATAAGGAGGATGTGCAGAACTGTATCAACTACAGAGGGATAAAATCGATCACCAACAGCATGAAGGTATGAGAAAGGGTAGTAGAAGCTACAGTAGCTTAAGAAGGCAGGTAAGGATTAGCGAGCAGCAGTAGCGTTTCATACTGGGAAAGAGTACTACAGATGTGATGTTTGCTTTTAGGAGAAATATAGAGAAGGTTAGAAGGAGTTGCAGAGAAGTATGTAAGAATGGTATAGGATATGTATGAGGAAAGTGCGACAGTGGTGAGGTCTGCGGTAGGAGTGATGGATATGTTTAAGGTTGAGGTAGGATTAAATCAGAGATCAGCTTTGAACCCTTCCTTATTTGCAGTGGTGATTGACAGGTTGACAGAGCAGATTAGACAGGAGTCCCCATGGACTATGATGTTTGCTGATGACATTGTAATCTGTAGCGATAGTAGGGAACAGGTTGAGGAGACCCTGGAGAGGTGGACATATGTTCTAGAGAGGAGAGGAATGAAGGTCAGTAGGACCAAGAGAGAATGCATATGTGTGATTGAGAGGGAGGTCAGTGGACTGGTGAGGATACAGGGAGCAGAGTTGGCAAAAGTGGATGAGTTTATATACTTGGGATCAACAGTACAGACTAATAGGGATTGTGGAAGAGAGGTGAAAAAGAGAGTGTACTGTATGTAGAGTGGAATGGGTGGAGAAGAGTGTCAGGAGTGATTTGTGACAGAGAGGTACCACCAAAAAGAGTGAAAGGGAAGGTAGTGAAACCAGCTACGTTATATGGGTTGGAGACAGTGGCGCTGACAAAAAGACAGGAGACAGAGCTGGAGGTGACAGAGTTAAAGATGTTAAGATTTGCATTGGGTGTGACAAGGATGGACATGATTAGAAATGAATACATTAGAGGGTTGGCTCAGGCTGGACGGTTTGGAGATGAAGCCAGAGAGGTGAGAGTGTGTTGGTTTGGACATGTGCTGAGGTGAGATGCTGGGTTTATTGGGAAAAAGATGCTAAGGATGGAGCTGCCAGGCAAGAAGAAAAGAGGAAGGCCTAAGACGAGTTTTATGGATGTGGTGAGAGAGGACTAACAGGTGGTGGGTGTGGCAGAGCAAACTGCAGAGGATGATATGGAAACAGATGATCCGTTATGGCAACCCCTAAGGAGAGTTGCCAAAAGAATAAGAAAATAAAACATAGAAAAACAGAGTTGACCTTTTGCAAAGAGGTGCGTTTTTTTATAGAAATGTTTGTTCTTTGGTTGTCTTAAATGGCCACGTGGCAGCTTTCTGGAATAATTTGGCTGGCTGCTAGCCACCCACTGATTTGGAGACTATCACCTGTTTTGCCAAGATTTATTCACTATGGAGGTCTCCAGCCCCTTCCACCTCAGTTCACACCACATTAAGCACAGAAAATATAATCCAGCCCTTCAATTGTTCCAAAAATCCAAGATGACACCTATATTATGATTTCACTCGGGCATTGTTGTGTGACACATTGGTTACCGATATTTCTGCCTGCCAGTCAGTCTGAGAATGACAGACTTCCACTTTTAACTCCTGATTGGCTAATTTTAAGCATCTCACCCATTATAACTGGTTTATTTTACACATTATGTTCTTTTTTTGTGTGTTATAGTTTTTATTTTGTTGAAAAATAATTTATTTTTGAGCTTGTGGGTGCTTTTTTTTGCTCTTTAGGCTCCAGTCTATAGATAGATAGGCACTCATATCTGTTCATAAAGGAAAAGGTGAACAAAACAAATTTAATTGATAAAGTCTTTGGTATCAGCTCCTAAATGTTTTAGTTGTTGATTGGATTCTTCAGGGGTTTTAAAGCATCATTAGGCTTTCCATGTTTACCTCAGCCTCTGTTGCTGCAACAATCTCTGGCAATATCCTGGCATATATTGTTTAAATGACAATATTCTTTTTCAATGTGCCATTAGTTTATTAAAATCAGAAAACGTACATGCAGCAAACTAACACAATTGCATCCAGATTTCATAAAAAATAATGGTCCCACTACACTAAATATTTTGTGAGCCTACTCAGTCCAGAGCACCAAATACCTCACAGTAGGAATCAGATGAAAATGTCTTTTATTTTTGTTTTGTTCGGCTGTATTTTTGGTAAGAAAATATAAAGACAGGCAGAATTTATGATAAAACAGTGACAACACACTTAAGTAATCCAAGGTCCATTATTGTTTCAGACAATATTCTCTTTCCATCTGTTTTTTTGATCTACTTTTTAAAGTATAAAGTATATGAATATGCAATAAATAAGCAAGGCAGTTTTGTGCCCCAGATGTGACAATCCTATAAAAAATAATATTGCTGAATTTGAAGTTTTAGTGAAGGTGTCTTGTCTCACAGTAAGTTCTTCCCCTGGCTGGGGTTGACATTTGTGTTTTTGTGTCTGCTTTGTTCATTTTTGATTCTTTGACATATGTTGTTTATATGCATTATTCTAAGTTTTGTTTTGTATTTTGTTTACATATGTAAGCTGATTGTGTTATTTATATTCCATATGTTTTATGGGTGGTCCCTCAAGAATTGGGGCCACCTGTCAGGAGCTGCCCTCCGCCCTATAAATCTGGAGGGTCTCCCACAGGTCTTGGTAGTTGATTTCTAATATGCCTGGTAGTGGTGAGTTTACTTGTGTTTTGATGTGCTTTTTGTTATATGCAGGTATTTTGACTTTCCTTTCTTTTCTTTTTGTTTATTTCTTTGGATTCTGTACAGAGACTTTATTGCCTTGAGTTTCAGGCAGCTCCTTTTTGCCTTTTGTTCTCTCCGGAGCTGGCTATTTGTTACAGAGCATTTTGTGAAATAAAGCTTTTTATTATTATTATTTATAATAATTGTGTTCTTGCCCTTATTCTAGCTGGAGTTTGACAGTATACCGCCCTCTAATGGGTATTTTTGGAAGTGCTTTTGAAACTTGTTACTGCCTGGGACTACTAGTCCACAGACAGAAGGGTACATAAATCTCAGACTGCTTTGGAGAGAACATAAAAGAGAAAGAATTTTGTCATCTGGTTTAGGGGCAAATGTGAAGTGAATTGGGGGACTGTTTGTAGCAGGAGATCAGTAGGCAGGCATGGAGGAGAAGGAGACGTTTAGTTGGAATTTCTGTTCTTGTTTTAGGACAACAACTTCCCAACTGTCAAGGGAACAGACAGGCATGTTGGTTTACTGGCATTTATGACTATATCTCCCACTGTCTCCTTTAATTTTTTTTCCCATAAACCTGACCAAATGAGAACACCTCCAGTGGGGAACCATGCCTTTTCCTAGCAAGTGCTGTCACAAAGTTATTGACAATGGTTCTCAGAGCACTTTACAGTTCTCATTAGAAATGTTTCATAGTTAAGACATAATGCTTCATTTACTCATGATCTAAGTATCTTTGGTGCACTCTTTTGCTAAATGTAATTCGACTTTTTAGCCTGTTTGGTGACTTCTGTTTTCTTTTCCACCAGGGAGGAAGCTCCTGCTCATTCTTATATTTAAATCTGTCTGTTAAGCAAGAATAAAAATAAGCCAAGTTTTGATGTGAGCAGGAAAAATTGATTAGGAGATGAAAAGGGGCTGGACAGAAGAATAGTCAGGGTCATGCAGGAGTCAACACCAGAAAGCAATAAACCAGAGTGACCAAGTGTGTAGGAGCAAAAAGTAAATTCAGGGTCTGAAAGGCAAAACTGAAACAAACGTGACACTAATACATATTCTTTAGAACTAACTTGTGCCTAGTCTGAAAATAGTTTGTTTCATTCACAGTCTCATTATTGAACATGCCAGATACCGCCATTTTACGTGACACACCACATCAAACCATAGAAATGTGGCGGCAACAGGAGAATGTGTCTTGACAACCATTACATAAAATAGCAGTGTCCAATATGGTGCAGAAGAACAAAAATTTGACATAAAAGTATTACCTGGTATGTGTTTCTGGTGCCTGAAGGCAAGATGTATTTGTCTGTTAGAGTTTCAGCCTTTGACTATAGCAAAAAATAAAAGGCCGATATGAAACCTTGCCATTCTACTACAGGTTATGCTCACACAAATTTAGCATCCCCAGTGTACCAAACAGTATGTCTTTGTAGTATGAAAGGATATGGCCGACATGCAGACGCCACACAGAATCAGACCTGCATCAGTAACTGTGAGGTGGCAGTGTTATCTACTCCATCAAGTTCTAAATTTGCTTCTTGCCAACATGTCATATTGTGTATCAGACACGTAACAGAAAATGAAAGACCTACAAAGCTACACCAAGCTGACGTGAACTCTTTCCGGAGAAATGTATTTTTGCACACAAGTGTATGAGTAAGTATGATAGTTCATTTTGAAGTTAGTCCTTGGAAGTGAGAGACAGGATCCTGCTGCGTAGCCTGCAAATTGACTAAGCACGAGTGAAGTGTGACTGTATACATGAGAATAATGAGTCTCTGCTCATACACAGAAAGCCAGAGACTGGATCCAGTTAGATGATTGGCACATGGTTCAGGGAACGTGAAATGTATGTGCATGTTGAGTGATTGTGCGCACTCATGGATGTTGGCATATTCTCTTCAAGAAAATGGCCCCACAAAAGATAGTGATTAGTGTGGTAAGTGAATATAGTAAAGGTCATCTCACTTGTTCATAACACTTTAAATAGATTAGATTTGTGAAAAAAACTTTGTTGTCAGGTTTTATCAGAGATACAAATGAACTGAAAGATAATGGAAAGTCTCAAGAAGTATAACTTCAGTGATATGTGGGTGGATATGCGTTAAAAAAAAAAGGAGTCTAAGGGTAGGCACACAATCTGGGAGCCAGATCTACAGATAAGATTCAAGGACTAATCAGGTTAGACCTTGCTTGTTCTCCAAAAACCTATGAGAGTATATTTGTACAAATATGAGAGTTGCATGGAATATTCAAACATCGAAACAGGTGGAAGTATGTGGCACCCCTGTTTTGCTTGTCATATTTGTCTCTACTTTCCATCTTTTCCTTGAAGGCTCTCTCTATATTCAGATCTTTTTTTGGGTTCAGCTGAATCTCTCTGTCGGTTAAAATATGTCCATACATCTTTGTTTTCCATGGGACAATGGAGCTTTGATAGATAGATAGATAGATAGATAGATAGATAGATAGATAGATAGATAGATAGATAGATAGATAGATAGATAGATAGATAGATAGATAGATAGATAGATAGATAGATAGATAGATAGATAGATAGATAGATAGATAGATAGATAGATACTTTATTAATCCCAAGGGGAAATTCACTTTGGGATATAATGATAAGGCACATTGTGTTTAGATCATTTTAAAAATATTATTCATTTTAAAAACATTATTGCTTTTGTTTTCTCTCCCTCTCTTTTTATTCTTTTCAACCATATGTCTGCCTGTTCCTACTATTTGCCTTTCTGTATTCTAGACTGTCATCCTGTGTGCTTTGAATTGCTCACCCATCATGCCTTACAAGATGTGATTCTTTTTGCTTGTTCTTTAAATTACTTCAGTTAAAAACATTTTGTAAGTAGTTGATGGGTAGCTCAGGTTTCAGTTGTGACGTTATATGAGAAAAAAATTGTATCCAATATTGTATCAAGAAGGACTAGTGGCCTTTGTAAGCACTTGTAGAGACCCCCAAATCATCATCCTGACTTGGATTAGGCTGGTTTGAGGATGTTATTACGTGTTATTACGTTATTGTTTTGTACACCTTTTTCATATTTTTACCCACTCTCAATACACTAATTAAGTAATATTAATTGTACATTCCAGGTAGAGAACTGCTTCGGGTGTTAACTGACACAGTTCAAGCGTCCTTTAATTTGTTTACAATTCAGGTATTACGTTTTATGTAACCATATGCAATATGTGTGTCAGTTGGGTGGACTCATACCCAATTCATGTCGCTTGACTTGTCTCCTTAACTAATTTACATGTCACTTGACTTTCCCTGACTTACTGTAAGTAGTTAAAAATGTTATTAAACCCAAAGGAAATTGCAGGGTTACAGCAGCAGACAAAAAAGGCACACATTCACATAAAGCAAGAATTACAATAACCTGAAGTATGCTAACAAGGTACAAATACACATATAACATGAATTCTTTATAAGTAAATTTACAAAGTGTAGGTAATTATTAACTGTAAAGTGATTAGAATTGCCCATATTTAGAAGTTAAAGTTTTAAGGTACAGGATGTCATTGTCACATTGCACATAGCATCATTGTCTCCCTCGAGATGTCCAACTAGACCAACTCAGTACCATTCAACAACTATGGAACAATACCTATTTGGCCAGGGGTGACTCATTTTAAAGGCTAATGGCTAAGGGTAGAAATGACATCCCAGAGCACTCCTTGGTATAACATAGTTGTTCCAGTCTGTTATTAAATGTGCTCCTCTGTTTAGCCAAATAATACAGGGGGTGAGAGCCATTGTCCAGTATAGTAAGCAACAGTCTGACTCCCAAGCTTGAACCCGCCTGCCAGTCAATTGACATCACCTGCACTAATGCCATTTCCTCAACGCACTACTGCATGGAAAAATACACTGTCCACTACTGGCTGGTGAAATATATGTTTAAGCCTGAGCCTTCTCAGTAAACAGAAGCGATTCTGACCCTTACTGTATACAGCCTCTCCATTTGTACTCCACTCAAACCTGTCGTTCAGATGCACACCAAGGTATTAGGTGTGTCCTCACCACCTCAATATCATCACTATCAGTGAGAACCATGTCAGAATGGGTTTGACCCTCCTGAAGTCTACTGTTATCTCCTTTGTCGTACTGATGGTGAGTTGCACATGGTTCAATTTGCACCTTTCAACAAAATCATTCACTAGTGCCCTAAATTCATTCTCCTGTCCAGCGCTGATATACCCAAATGTGGCTATGTCATCATAAAATTTGCGCAGAAGACACAATTCAGTCATGATTGTATTTAAAGTCTGTGGTGTACTGAGTAAAGAGAAATGGAACCAGTACAGCACCCTGTGGAACCCCTGTGCTACTCATGACCAATGTCAGATACATAGTTCTTAAGCCACACAAACTGTGTACTACCGGTTAAGTAATCTATTTCCCAGGATACAATGGTACCATCAAACCAGAAATTGAACAGAGTTTCCCCCCATCAGTTTGGGCTGTATGGTGATGAATGCACTAGAGAAGTCAACAAGCAATATCCTTACCCTACTACCTAATACCTTGTTTCTCAGGATTATTGTAGGCTCTGTTTCAACTGAAAGATGACAGCATCGTCCACCCCTTTGTTGTTCTAGTAGGTAAACTACAAAGGGTCCAGTATGGGTCCAGGGTATGGTGATGAATGCACTAGAGAAGTCAACAAGCAACATTCCTTACCCTACTATCTTGTTTCTCAGGATTAAGGTAGGCTCTGTTTCAGCTGAAAGATGACAGCATCGTCCACCCCTTTATTGTCCTAGTAGGTAAACTACAAAGGGCCCAGTGCTGTTCTGACCAGAGGTTGCAAGTGAGCCATTATTAGCCTTCTCAAGATCTTCATAATGTGTAAGGTCGGAGCCATGCCTGAAGTATTCATACACAGTTGGAGTATCAACAGCTTTTATCCATACCCAATTCAGGTGTCACTTGACCTATATTAATTTCACTATTATATACTATAATTGCTGCGGTGGGCTGGCACCCTGCCCGGGGTTTGTTTCCTGCCTTACGCCATGTGTTGGCTGGGATTGGCTCCAGCAGACCCCTGTGACCCTGTGGTTAGGATATAGCGGGTTGGATAATGGATGGATGAATACTATAACTGTCACTATACTTGTATCCATATCCAGTTCAGGTACCATGTGAAATTTTTCCATAACTTTTTTCATTTAACTTGTATACATACTCGATACTGCTTTTCTGTGACTCGTATCTTTGCTTAATTCAGGTGGCACTTGCCTCAAATTCATACTCAATTCGGACTCAGTGTTAGACTAATGCAGCTTATATCCATCATAATGCATGTGTCACATTACCTAATAGCCATACTGAAATATAAGTGCCAATTGGTATAAGCCAGGTGTCACATTATTGATATAAAATTCCAGTCCAGTCTTTTCAGATGCATCTGCACCAAAGGATGTTACCCCCGTGACTAGTACAATCAACACAGTGTCAGTTCAAATGTAGCTTGCTTGCTGTTGTGCCTACGATTTGTCCACATCAGGTACAGATTCTCTTTCCCAGTCAATATAACTAAAAGCTTTCCAAGTCCTTAATGTGCTCTCATAATCAAGAATAGTGTATGCCTCTCTCTTACAATTGTTACCTTTCTGAAGACTATTCCCAGCTGCATGTTTAAGACTGTATGTCCCCAAATATGCACCTGATCTCCTACTGACAAAATTAAACTGATAATGTTGGTTAGATTGATTTTTATTCATTTTCTCTTCAGAGGAAGCCCCTGAGAATATCATCTCATCACTAAGACACTAAGTCAGCATGGCTGAAACAAGTAATTAGAAATATACAAGTGACTGCTCAGAGATTTTCTCTGGCATGATGAAGTTACAGCACAAGGAGAAATGGAGGTCTGAGCTGGACGTCCACTTGAACTTACTGTAGTTGTTCCCCCCGGAGTGTGCGACTGGCCTTTGTGTGTCTTTATTAGAAGAGAGTGCACTCCAGCAGTTGGGGAGGACCTGGTGTCAATTCATTTACACAGTCTCCTTTGTCTGTGCAACAGATCACAGAAGTGAATCATGTAAGTAGAAACATGGATCATATTACAGCTTGCGGCCACAGCTTCCAGAAAATAGTAATGGAGCTGCTTCAGAAAGCAACCGCGAAGCTGCAGTGGAAAAAAGTATAAAATAAAACACAGAAACCTGCTCATTGGGGAGAGGTAAGTGCCAACTCTCACATACTACAGTGCCCTGGGAAATTGCCTTAAACTAGGTGTCCATTCGAGTGTCAGCAAGATTTATCTTGTGGCAGTGGCTTGTGTACACTGTCACACGCCACCTGGCCTGCAATCAGCTGTCTTCATCTCTGGCCAAGCTCCAGATTCGGCTAATTTGCACTTTGTTTTGCTGTGTAGGAGTCTGAGAGTGACTCACTCCCATAGCGTGAATGAGAATGACGCTGGCACCGGGATGCCATTCTGCTGAATCTTACCGTGTCCGTTATATCCTAGGGTGTTCGTGTGTACCAGCTACGGTGGGGGGAGGGCAAGCTGGCATGACCTACACCTTCCCACTCCAAGCTTTAAATACATTATTTAAAAGGGTTTTGTTTCCCAGCCTTTCACACTTCAGAACCTTCATGCAGAAACAGAATGCCACACCATCAAAATCCCAGTCCTGAATTTTCCTAATTTTGACCCTTAGAAGTTTTCTAACATTGTGGCAAATGTCTTAAAAATTTCAGTATTCCCTCAGCCTGTTTGTGTATAACGCAGTGTTATATATTTGGATGACTCCTTCATCCAAAGTGACATACAAGATCAGCATATAGTTAATTGTTTTTTTAAGTGACGCACAGACAGGTAAGGAGATTTTGTTGGTGTCACGCATCAAGCCAAACACTGGAGTCAGTATCCTTATGGTATAAAGGCTACTCAAGCACACTACCCATCCAGGATTATGTAGCCCATGTAGAGTATAAAAACTTCCAAGTATTCATGGTTTTAGTATGGGAGAACAAGAGTTGCCTCCCATGACACTCTAAGGACACTGAAGGATACAAAGACTTGTTGCGAGTGTCACCATTATTCCAGTCTTTTCCAATGTCTTATTCCATGGCTTAACTGTAGTAGTGTCAGAATAACATGTTTTTCCTTCCCAGCATGCACCCGTTTTATACTTCCCCCTTAGTTTTTGTTGTTTGAGATTTTTGGAGGACAAGCAAGGTCACGGCCACAGTAATGACAGCTCTCCACATGGGGTGGAGTAATGATAGACTGAAAAGACTCCTTTCAATTTGCAGCATTTTTTTTTTTCTTTCATTTTGTTTGCTCGTTTTGCTTGAAGTTGTTTTCAGCTCTCTTCTCTGTCTGGTCTGGTAGGCAGCAGGCACTGGACAGGAATGTAAATGATAGGGTGCAATGAGCCTCCCTCCTGCTCAACTGTTGGGCGGGCCCATCCAGAAGTCTTAGATACTTCCTGTCATCTAAGGGAAGATCAGTTATAAATGAAGATGTTTTGCAGAGGAATGTAAATTACAACTTTGTATTGCTTTAGCTGAGGAGGTTTGCTGGCAGCTTATTTTTTTTCTGGTGTCCACAGAGTTGATGACTGGCCTCAGACCTTCCTGCCCAGCTTAGAAATATATAATTATTAAATATACTTCTGCTTGTCTTGAGGCCTGTCATGTATGGCCAACAAAGTGGGGTCCTCTGGTGTTGGGCCATCTGCCATCAACAAGGTACAGTAAAGTGCCTATATATAATAGTACCCTAGGTTCTTGTCTATAAGCCGGACTCGTGTATAAGCCGGAGACCAAAAATCATACGAATTTTTAAAATAAAATCTTATCATAGATAAGCCGGACTCATGGATAAGCCGAACGTACTATAACCTATAACTAATAGAAGAGAGGGAGGTCAGTGGTCTCACTCGCACCCATTTAATTTCTTTAAGGGGGGAGAGAGTGTGAGATATTGGCGTCTCTCTCACTCCCCGCATGGCGCGGTTGGAGCGGCCGGAGTGCGTTCTTTCTGCTCTGGGCGTCGCCGAGTCAACACACGCGCATAGCGGTCATTTAAATTGTGATTTTATATGTAAGCATATTTAAATATATATCGCGGATTTTTTGCTGGTTCGCGGATTTCTGCGGACAATGGGTCTTTTAATTTCTGGTACATGCTTCCTCAGTTGGTTTGCCCAGTTGATTTCATACAAGGGACGCTATTGGCAGATGGCTGAGAAGCTAGATTGCTTACTTTTCTCTCTCTCTTGCGCTGACTATCTGTGATCCTGACGTATGGGGATTGAGCAGGGGGGCTGTTCGCACACCTAGACGATACGGACGCTTGTCTAAAAATGCTGAAAGATTATCTTCACGTTGCTATCTTTTGTGCAGCTTCCTGAAACGACAGGCTGCACGGTGCTTCGCATACTTAAAAGCTCGAAGGGCACGTATTGATTTTTGACTGAAAAACAAACTCTGTCTCTCTCTATCTCTCTCTCTCTCTCTCTCCCTGCTCCTGACGGAGGGGGTGTGAGCTGCCGCCTTCAACAGCTTTGTGCCGTGGTGCTTCGTATACTTAAAAGCCAAACAGCACCATTGATTTGTTTGCTAGAGATTGTTTTCTCTATCTATGTGACATTCTGTGCTCCTGACACGCACTCCTTTGAAGAGGAAGATATGTTTGCATTCTTTTAATTGTGAGACAGAACTGTCATCTCTGTCTTGTCATGGAGCACAGTTTAAACTTTTGAAAAAGAGACAAATGTTTGTTTGCAGTGTTTGAATAACGTTCCTGTCTCTCTACAACCTCCTGTGTTTCTGCGCAAATCTGTGACCCAAGCATGACAATATAAAAATAACCATATAAACATGGTTTCTACTTCGCGGATTTTCTTATTTCGCGGGTGGCTCTGGAACGCAACCCCCGCGATGGAGGAGGGATTACTGTATAAGCCGGATTTATGTATAAGCCGATATTCTGTTTTTTCATTTTCACAACTTTTTTCCTTAGATAAGCCGCGGCTTATAGACAAGAACTTAGGGTAGTTGTATTGTTAAATGCACAGAGTACAGTGAAATTCTTACTTACGTGTCTGAAAATGCAACATGTCACCGCTCTCTAGAAACGTAAAACTTCATTTTAATTTATATAAACACAGCTTACGTACAGGTAGAAATCAACAAATGGAGTTCATAAGAGAGGAAGCCTGTCCCGTGAAAAGCAAACCTGATGTTTAATGCCTCCATCCACCATCCATCTATTTAAATTACTCATTTACTCTACTGCATAGTCATAGGCAGCTAGGAGCTATTATAACACCATTTACAGCTGGTTCACTCACTCATACATGGTCAATAGTGTTGATCAGCAAAAATGACTGAAGCATTTTTCACAGTGAATTTGCTGGAAATTCACCATGCAGCAGGCTTGAGCATTTTTGTTTCCCAGCACCCCATGATGTTTTGTGAGGCCAGTGTCACATCACAGGAGCTGTAGCAGCCAGTGCTGGATTGGACAGCTTGAGTATAAAAGGCCGATCCCAGTAGTGGGCTAAAAATTACCAGAAAACAAATACGTTTAAATATGTAACCTACACAAAAAAAAAACTAGAAATGTGTGGGTGTATTCTTGCCAAAAACGTAATGTCTTTTTGTATAGACTTTTGTTTGACTTGTGTGAACCTTCTAAAATATTACCTAGAAAGCTGTGCAGTAAATGCAAACAGGGAGGAATGATGAATCCGCATGCTTTAGTGTTGCGCTTACTTGTTAGCAGCGGAACTGAACCAGCCAATACATTTGGGTAAAAAAAAAACATTGTGTACTTTTGGTGGGTATCTGCTATCAAATTTGTCTGGAGCAAACTTTAGTGAATTCACATTTCTTGCCTGAAACAAAATTTACAGTTCATATTTTTAATTCTATTAGTTTTACCATAGGGAAGCACATTGATGCAGTTGTTGGCACTGTTGCCTTGCAAATCAGGTCACATTTTTGGCCACAATGATTGGTCCAGCATAACTGACAGACACTTCATTAGCCCTTAAAAGACCATTGTACCATTATATGTCATTCATTACTAGTTCAGTTTATCCTTCCCCATTGACTTCAATGAATTCGGCGAAGTTCACAAACATTTCTGGAATTTCAAGAAACGCAAGGTGAAATGAATTCAGCATGGTTCGCACATCACTAATGGTCAATTCAGAGTCAACAGTCGGTCTCAAATAAATATATTTGGAATGTAAGAAGAAAATGTACTGCCGGAAGTAAACCATCCATCCATTATCCAACCCGTTATATCCTAACTATAGGGTCACGGGGGTATGCTGGAGCCAATCCCAGCCAACACAGGGCGCAAGGCAGGAAACAAACCCCAGGCAGGGCGCCAGCCCACAGCAGGGCACACACACACAAACCAAGCACACACTAGGGACAATTTAGAATCGCCAATGCACCTAACCTGCATGTCTTTGGACTGTGGGAGGAAACCTACGCAGACACGGGGAGAACATGCAAAATCCACGCAGCGAGGACCCGGGAAGTGAACCCAGGTCTCCTAACTGCGAGGCAGCAGCGCTACCCACTGCGCCACCGTGCCGCCCTAGAAGTAAACCAACCAAAACAGGCATATTTTAGAATATACACTGGCTAGGATTTAATCCAGGTCTGTAGATCTGGGAGGCAACAGTGTCAACAACTGTGCTCCTCTTGTCTAATGCAGGTGTTTCACAAGAGCAGATGGTGCTCTTTCGTTGATTGACTACTTTATGTCATATCACTTATCGTCTATGGGGGTGGAGCGAAAGCTTAGATTTGTCAAAACTTTCAATCTTCAGTTTTTGGCGGATCTCAACATTTTAGGGTCCGCTGATAATGAAAACATTGATATCTCGATCGTGAGTGTGTGGTGTGTGTCTGTCTGAGTGGGTGTGTTTGTGTGTCACAATTTGCTGAGGACGGTCTACAGCTTAAACGAGTGGATAGAAAATACCAAACTCGAAAGATAGGCCTGCTTTGAAATGACAAAGTGCTGATTAGTTTTTGAGCCAAATCATGCAAGAGAAAGAGGCACTCTATTGGAACCCTCAAACACCAAAATTCTGCAATTAATTATGAGTTCTTCTCATCAATTACTATCGTAATGACCTATTTTATGATCAGAAAGATCAGCATCAGAGCGGTAAGTACTGAAATGTTATAGAATAGCTCGGGTAACTTGGTCCCTAGAACATAAAGCCTACTGAAGCTCATGTTTGAATTTTTTGATTAGTCTTTACCTAGCACTTTAAATTCTTAGAGAGGAGATGTAGATCAGATTGATGATAAAGCAATATATTCATCCACTGCAATTATATGGTTGTAGTAAGATGAAGGAAGCAACCAAACCCTGAAGACCACCTCAGGGTACATTCACTCACAAGCGGGCAAATACACAAGGCCAATTTTAACCTAACTTGTAAGTCACTAGGAGAACCAGCAAAGTCCATAGAATGTATACTCTGGAAATGTAAGACAGAAACATTAACCACTGTTCCGCCAAGATCTGTTTGCCAAGAAATTAATCACATTTTTCAATCTATGTGGCCCGGGCTATATTTCATATTGTAATTATAACTCCTATTCATTTACTGAAATTACTTTCTCCAGGAGCCTGGCAGACCAGTCTAAGCAGTATTAGCCACAAGGCAGGTACAAACTCTGGATGAGCTGCCAGTCTGTTGTAGAGCATATTTTCTCATACAGTTCTATTTTGAGTGAAAAGTTAGCTTTACTTGAATGGTTTGGAAATGTGGGAAGAAAACCAGCGAACTTGGGGAAGGCAGGTTAAGGGAGAATATGCAGAATTAACACAGCAACCAAGCCAAGATTCAAATCTGGTCTCCTGGAATTTTGAGATTAATAGGTATGCCGGCATGCATCCAGTTTGTAATAAGGTTAATTATGAAGGATCCATTCATCCATTCTCTAACTTGCTTATACACATCAGCCTCAGTGCCTGTCCTAACAGTGCAAGGCAAGAATTAGCCTGGGTGGGATGCCAGTCATTATTAAAATGCTATGAAAAATAAAACTGATCTCATTTCATAGGTTTTTCTGACAGTTATGACTTTTTGTCAAAGTGATTGCTTTTTGTTTGTAGTATGAAAAAAAAAAGCATTCAGCATTAATTATGCTGGACAAAATTATGCTGGACTCCTTCCTCATCATGATGGGTACATGTTGATATGGCGTCAGTGATTTATGATGGATTTATCTACTTTACATGATTATTAGGCCGCTACTGAATTCATTGTAGTATTTCTATTCGATCTTGTTGAGATTTTTTGAAATTATCTTTAATTATCCTCACATCTAAAATAGTAGCTGTGATTGTAATCAGATCTGTTGGACTTAACCAGCGGCTCCTGTCACCATCTGTGCTACGTGGCCTAATGACATACAGGAGTATTGAAGTAATAATTGGTTAATTAGAATGTGCTTTGGAAAAAAAGGGTAAGATAATACACGATAATTTGTTGCTACAGAAGAAATTAAAATAGGTTTTTTTTTTTTTTTAATTTATGATGGTATTAAATAGAGTAAGACCACCAAGCCCTCTGCCAGCTAATTTTCCATTTGAGGGCCATGGCCAAAGTATGCCGCATTATGTGTCAAGCACACATTTTAATTACACACGTTCATCTGGATGGTTTGTACCCAGTTCTCCAGCACTTTTCACTGTGGATCCTTCTGGGCTGATAGTGATGTTAGCAGACAATTTAGGCATTGTATTTTTTTTTCTCAAAAAGAAAATAGAAAACTTAAAACAGTCGAATAATATTTTAATGAAGGAACCCCTTAAATATTAAAAAGATCTGACATGAACATAAATAAAAATTTGAAGTGCAGCATTAAGGGCAGGAGAGAACCCTGAGTAGGCAAAATTTGCAGACTAAGCCTGGAAAGTGGGCCATGGAGTCATGACAATGGCCAATGGTGAGTCCACTCTTTTTTGTAATAAAGTGGCTCCTAAGGTACAAACTTGCAAAATAATATATCTGTCTTTTGCCTTATAGCTTACTGTATAATATAATATCCATTCCTGTCTATGGGATGAAATGTGGTGCCTTTCTGGGGCAAGTCATTACTCTCCCCAGACTCTGCACTCTGACTTCTCCCAGTGCTCCATTCTGGGGACTCATTAATAGCCTTTGCATCTAAAATTGACTTTGAGGCCTACATTGCTAAGCCCACCTCAGCCTGCCCTCTGAAGATAGAGTAATTTTCTCCCATCTCTTCCCTTATTATAAAACAGGTTAGCACAACTTGGAAGATGCACATTAAACAGTATCTACCAAATAAGAATAGCCGTCCATTCATCCATCCATTTAAACTTGGTTATTCCAGCTCACATGCTGCCCTTTCCTAACAGACAGGAATAACATGCAAACCCCCCATAGACAGTGCCCAACTTGAATTTGAATACAGTCTTCTGAGGCAGAAGCTCTAATCACTGTGCCATCTCACAGCCTGGAATATACATCATACAGTCTGGGGATTATAGCCTTTGTGCTAAAATTGACTTTGAGGTATCTATTACTATATGTCTTTAAAAGCCAAGCCCACCTCAAACTACCCTCTGAAGACACATCCCCAGACTCTGCACTCCTTGACTTCTTCTCCCAGTTCTCCATTCTGGGAACTCCTTAATAGCCTTTGCATCTAAAATTGACTTTGAGGCCTACATTGCTAAGCCCACCTCAGTCTCACCTCTGAAGATAGAGTAATTGTGAATTTCCCCTTGGGATTAATAAAGTATCTATCTATCTATCTATCTATCTATCTATCTATCTATCTATCTATCTATCTATCTATCTATCTATCTATCTATCTATCTATCTATCTATCTATCTATCTATCTATCTATCTATCTATCTATCTATCTAATTTCCTTCCATCTCTTCCCTTATTAGAAAACTGGTTAGCACACCTTGGAAGACACACATTAAATAGTGTGTACCAAATAAGAACAGTCATTCATCAGTCTACCCATCCATCCTTCCATCAGATGTTGTTTATTCCAGATCACGTGCAGTCCAGTCCCTACAGCACTGAGTCAAGTCTACAGACACACAGGAATAACATGCAAAATCCACACAGACTGCGCTGTACCTGAATTTGAATTCAGTCTCTTGAGGCAGCAACTCACTATGTGCCAACACAAAGCCTAGAATAAACATCATAAATTTCCATCCATCCATCCATTTTCCAACCCGCTGAATCCGAACACAGGGTCACGGGGGTCTGCTGGAGCCAATCCCAGCCAACACAGGGCGCAAGGCAGGAACCAATCCCGGGCAGGGTGCCAACCCACCGCAGGACACACACAAACACACCCACATACCAAGCACACACAAGGGCCAATTTAGAATCGCCAATCCACCTAACCAGCATGTCTTTGGACTGTGGGAGGAAACCGGAACGCCTGGAGGAAACCCACGCAGACATGGGGAGAACATGCAAACTCCACGCAGGGAGGACCCGGGAAGCAAACCCAGGTCCCCAGGTCTCCCAACTGCGAGGTAGCAGCACTACCCACTGCGCCACCGTGCTGCCCACATCATAAATTTAAATACGAAAAAATCAAATGTTGTAGTCTTAATTATAAAATGTATCAATACCTTTTAACTTAAAGTTTATTTTGTTCACAAACGTTGTGAAGGGGACAATAGAGGGGAGATTTTAGGAATTTGAATTATCATGTGTAATTTATGGTGTGGATACATTTTTATTTTAATATAACAATCTTAAAAAGCAGTTAGCACAGTTTCATCACAGCTTTATAGTCAGTGGCTAGGTGGAATCTACATGTTCTTCCTATGTCCATACATGTTTTTTGTCTTAAGTATTCTAGTTTTTTTCTCAGTTCCCAAAGTCAAACAGTTTAGATTTAATGGAAACTCTAAATTGATCTCCTAAATGTGTGTGTTAGTTGGTTTCTGGTATGCAACCATTGTTTCTGGCATCAGCTCAGCACAAATCTAAAAATCAAAAAGCAAGCTCAGGGTAAAATGGATGTATACAGGTAGATTACATTACTACTGTAATTAGTGATTGGTTATTGTCTGTGTGTGTGGTTTTCTCCTGTGTATAGACAGGTTTTCCTCCAGTTTTTGTCCACGCCTCAAAAATGTGTATTTTAGCTTAAATGGTGGCTCTAAAATGGCCATATAGCGTATGTATGTATATATTGAGTGTGAGTGTGCCCTGAGGTGGACTGGCATCCCGTCCAGGTTTGGCTCCTGCTTTGCATCTAATATTATCATTGTGACAGACTCCAGCTACATCGGCACCTCATGGAGTAATGGAATAGATGGAACAGTTTCAGAAAATGCAGACGTGGATGGATTTAAATAGTAAGCTTTACAGCTTCAAAACCTTCTGATTCAGTTCCGTACCTGGCCATTGCTTACAGTATGTAGATGTTTTCCACATGTTAATTTTTTTCCAGGTATTCCAGAGTTAAACTGAAATTCTGGAATCACATAGATAAACTTAGGGTTTTGTAATTTTGTCTGCTACAGTTTTATGACAGTGAGCCTGTTATGGATTGACATCTTTCCAGGGTTCAGGACTCTCTGCAGTACTCCACACCACTTCTTTAGAATGAGCAAGTTAAAAAAAAATGGATGGATTAAATACATATTGTAATCAGTGCTTTTCCTCACCATATATCAGATTTTAACAGGAATAAAGCAGGCCTGTGAGACAGCGTGGTGCTAACGTGTGGGCCCTTGGTGCATCCTGTACAATTTAATATGTCTGGAACTGCCCACTGCAGCACATTTTCTGTTAGGTTGTTATTATCTGCCTGGATGTTTCTTTTTTATAGTTTTAAGAAAAGAGACTCCAAACCACAGCACACTAAGTCAAGAAAACCATGGCCTTTGCTTTGTTGGCTGGCGCAGGGACAAGCTGCAGTGGTCCGGGTGTGTCTGGAATTGGTATAGTCCACTGATTAGTTGGTCAACTCTTCTAACGGCTGGGCCAGGCCAAGGGTCAGCAATTCTGGTTTTGACTTTACCACTTCTGCGTATCCCCATGACATTACAGGCTCCACTTTGGCCTGCAGTACTTTTTCATGCAGTGGTAACTGTGGCCATTAAACATGAAGCCAGCCCTGTTGTTAGAAGCAGCAAACGTCAAGCCTTCACGATACTCATCAGTAATTTCTGGCTGCACAACACAGATGGTGTGCAGCTCTTGCTATTTGTCAGCAATCAGAACTACTGTTTATACTAAACAGGTTTGAAACAGATTAGAATTTAATCACTTGTTTCCTGTTTCCAAAAATGTATTTGTGCAGAGCATAAAACTATTTTATTTCAATTCCTTATACACATAGCACATAATTATTGCAATTTAAGAACCATAACAGTTTGTCGCAGCACAAGATTGCAACATGAAGACAATTGACTGCAATTATTTTTGTGTTTAAGTTCAAATCATTTCACAGGGAGAATGCCTAATGTGCAAATGCAAGAAGGATGAGTACAATTGTGCCACTCAATTGAGAACACGTCCTACCTCACAGTACTTGTAGTGTGTGCCTGTTCTCTCAGTGTTCATGTGGATTTTCTCAGGCACTTTGGTTTTCCTTGCATTTACAAAAGATGTGCAGGTTGATGATGCCCACTTCGACTTTTATGGGTATAAGTGTGTGTGTGAGAGTGTGCCTCAAGATGGAATGCTGTCTGTTCAGGGATGATTCCTGCATTGTGCTTGAAGCTGCTGGGATAGACTCCAGCCTATACAACTCTGAACTAGATGAATCAGATTCAGTAATGGATTGTGAGATGAATAGAAGTTTCCAGGCACTAAGAAGTGAAACTTGGACTAGAAACCTCAGGATATAAAGTGATATCTGGTTAAAATTAATCTGTTAATCTTGAGTGGAAATCTAGTGACATTTATAGTCACTCCAAGCCTAGTAGTTTCTGTGTGTAGCTTGTATCTGCATTGGGAATATCCACAGAATAGAAACCAAATCTGGACAGGGCTGTGCTCCACATTGCACTCAAGTAACAGCTGGTTCAGATGAATCTATTCACCTGCAGTGAAACTCAAGTGTCATGTATAGACATCTCAGGCCACTGTCAAATGTAGTTTACAAGTTCTCTCTATATCTGTGTGGAGCCATTCCACAAAGCAAGAACCATCTCTGGACTGTGCACCCGTGGACACTGTTATCAAGTGGCATCTGATTAAATTTAAGTTATCAGTTTGCAGGAAAGAATCAAGAGGCATTTATAGTCATCTTGGAGCTAACACTGTCTGTGTGTAGTTTGCAGGGTCTCCCAGTATATGTGTGGAGCCTGTCCACAAGGCTGGCATGCCCACTCCAAATACTATCATATAACATCTGATTCAAGCAATAATATATGGTCAAAATCAAATTATATTTACCATCATCCTGGTCCAGGTATTTTCTCATCATGTCTGTGTGGATTTTTCTCTGGTACTATGAATTGGCTCTGTAGGTGTTTGACACCCCCTCAACCCTGCATTGGACTAATGGTCACAGTCTCCTTCCTGAGCTATATGAGGTATTGAAGGCAGGAGATGACATAAAGCCTCATTGCTGTTAGACTAGTTGGTCATAGCAATCCATTTCTATTTTTATGGAAGCTTTTATTGTTATTTTTCATTCCTCATGTTCATGTATTATAAGAATCCATTATCTGTATTTAACAAGGTAATGGGACTCTAAAGCCTATTCTGTCCATAACAGACAGTCCTTGGATTGGACTTCAGTCCAATGCAAGGCCCACTTGCTCACACCTGCACTTAGAGATACTGGCCATTACCAAGCTACCTAATGGATTGTCTTTGAACTGTGGGACTGTGGAAGCAAAACTTACATGAGAACATGGGGAACACATAAATCTGATAAAGAAGACACTGTTGTGGGGAGTCCTCCTATGATCTATATCACCTGCACTTCAGAACTGGTAATCCACTTGTAGTTAAGCATGTTTTTTGGCCCTTGGATGCATGCCTTGTTGCCTGGATGGGACACCAACTAGGAATAGCTTGGGGTGGTCCTGGAAGGCGATCACATGGTGCTTATCCTGTTGTCTGTGTGTGTGGATCCCAATGCTCCATGATGGGAACAATGTTCTGTAAAAACTGGCAACGTCCTTTGAATGAGATGTAAAACCGGGGTTCTGCCCTCTCAGTGGTCATAAAAGATGCCTGGGCATCTTTCAAAAAGGAAAGGGTGTTTCCCAGACATCCATTCTGGCCCCCTAATCATCCCCTCTCCCTTGTTGGCTTATTCTCTCTCTCCCCTTCACCACTGAATAGCTAGTGTGTGATGAGAATACTGGTGTAAAAATGACTACTGTCACATCACCCAAGTGGATGCTATGCATTAGTGGTGGTTGAAGTGGTTCCCCACTGTTTATGTAAGGCGCTCTGAGTAGGTTAGAAAAGCTCTATATAAATGTAATTAATTATGAATTAATTCATCTAAGAGCTTATTGTGACCCATAGTCCCCGGATCAGTCTTCCTTCTACACTTAGCATAAGAAGCATCCTCTCAGAATTGGACTTAATTTGTTTTTTCCTTTGTTGTTTGGTCAGCAGAGACTCTTTTTGGGAACTGTCAGGTTCTAAAAGTTTTGAGATACCAGGGGATATGCTTTGCACCTTTCTCACCTGCTCTGAGCCTTGTGAAAGAGTGGCTGAGCTGGCGGCGTAAGATGTGTGCTGATAACGCAGTTGCTTTGGTAACTGACAACACAGTCGCACACCTGGCAATGAAGCAGTCGTGAATATATGGGTACCAGCATGCACTTTGGAAATGAGTCTGCGTGCCTTGATCTTGATAGTGGAACCGTATGTGCTACTGTCTTGGCACAGGCCCTTAGAGGAGAGTCACAGACTAGGCAGAGTTTGCCCTCCTGTGTGCCTTTTGTTATTCTCTTCTGTTTTTTGTGCATGAATATTAATATTGATTTATTTTCTCATCTTTCTCATCTTAACAGAGTTGCCAGAAGCAGGCACAACAAAGCAGAGATCAGTCCTTTGTGGCGCTTACTAACTTACGCCAGACCAGTGTAGTACCATTAGATGTAGTAGCCAGCATTTGAGAAGAAAATGCATTTCTTGTAAGAACATTTGAAGAATTTACATTACCCAATCAGACTGCTTATAAACTCAGGTCCCTAAGTATGTGACACAGCAGCAGAAACATGTCACTGTGGTTATTTAGACTGATACTTTAATATGAAGTGAAACATTTCTGGTCCTTTTGTATTTCTATAACTGGAGGCCTGGCTGGTTAAAGTGACCTACTTGGAATCATGAAAGGAAGTCAGTAACGGGAACTGAAGTGGCTGTCTTGTACCTTTTGGCTCCCTAGTTGGACACACTATCTGAACACATCTGTTAAATGCTTTGATTTGCTGTGCTAGCTGGCCATCTCCTCCAAAATTTACCCAGAAGGTCTCATTATCCACTTGTCACCATCTTCTTTTTTGCTTTTTCAGTGTCGCCAGCTTTTTCACCTTGCCTTTGCATCCTTTTGACGCACATGATAACATACACGTGAAATATACAAAGAAGCTCGATTTAATGCAAGGAAAGGTGCTTTAAAGGCAACTGAAACATGTTTGGATGAACTCAGAAAATGATTCTTAACATTCTGATTAGCTTCAGAAAAAAATGTGGGGGTAGATGTTTGTTTTTTTTTTATAGTATGTTATAACTTTACCACTTTGCTTTAAATAGAACAGTATTTGGTTATTTATAATTTATAAAACAAATATAATGGTTATAGGCATGTGTATATAATCCAGTCATTTGAATCTATAAGTTTGTATCCCAACATCCATATCAATTTTCTTTTAATATATGCCTGTTTTGCCAAAGTTTTCTTGTAAGGTAAATTGGTGAATCTGTATTGGGTTTAATTCAGTAAAAGTAGGTGTGCCAAGAATATGCACTGGTAGCCTGGTGCCTCCCTTGTAATGCTGCCAGGACCTCTGGTCCCAGTAATCTTGAACATCATTAAATGGACAATGATAATGAGTGAATGTTAACTGGTTATTTTTACATATGAATAGGTACCCCAAATCCCTGAATTGTTAAAAAAATCTTTATTAAGAACTCCGTCAATTAATAAAACACAATCATTGTTGTTTCGATGTTCAATATTACCAGATGTGCTTTTTTGGCATGGAGAAAAACAATTGCAAAAGTCACGCACTCAATTGTAGAATAAATGACAGGAATATACACAATGTCACTCGGTGGACTGACTGAAGAAGACTATAGGAATACGATACCAAGCTGCATAGTCGAGAACTACACCCTACCTGTGTGCTATTTGTCAATTCCAGGAGTCCCCCATTGTATATAAAATGTTTTTGTATTATTATATATTATTAGTGATGAGCGAACCCCACAGAATTTGCTTCACGTTGAGTTTGGCAAATTAGAGGAAATGTTCAGAAATTTCACCAAACTCAGCAAAACTCAATCAAGTCAATGGGGATGTAGGAACCGAACTAGTTTTGAGTGAATTATAATGGTGCAATTGTTCTTTAAGTATCAGTGAGGGCTAGGGAAATACCTGCCAACTATATTGTGGCAAGTGCCTTCTTCTACGCAGTGGTATAAGGAGGCAGCATAAAGAAGAAGGATGCCTCACACCTAGACAAACTGGTGAGGAAGGCAGGCTCTATTGTAGGCATGGAGCTGGACAGTTTGACATCTGTGGCAGAGCGACGGGCACTGAGCAGGCTCCTGTCAATCATGGAGAATCCACTGCATCCACTAAACAGTATCATCTCCAGACAGAGGAGCAGCTTCAGCGACAGACTGCTGTCACTGTCCTGCTCCACTGACAGACTGAGAAGATTGTTCCTCCCCCACACTATGCGACTCTTCAATTCCACCCGGGAAGGGGGTAAACGTTAACATTATTTAAAGTTATTGTCTGTTTTTTACCTGCATTTTTATTACTCTTTAATTTAATATTTTTTTTTATCAATATGCTGCTGCTGGAGTATGTGAATTTCCTGTTGGGATTAATAAAGTATCTATCTATCTATCTATCTATCTATCTATCTATCTATCTATCTATCTATCTATCTATCTATCTATCTATCTATCTATCTATCTATCTATCTATTAGACTGATTATTGTGGCTGTGAGGGAGCAGTGCTAACAACTGAGAAAAATTGAATTAAATATCATAACAGTAAATCTTCTTGCAGACAGTGGCAAACAGAAATCATGAATTTCCTAAAGTTCTCCCTCACACAGATAAAATATAAGTTAATTTGCTCTCTTGAACCAAAAAAGTTTTGTTTTTTTCTGTCATTCACGCTAAATATTGTGGATTCTTCTCTCCTTCCTGTTTGTTTCATCTGCATAGCACACTGGGTAATATCATTAAAGAGTAGGCATACTTATTACATACAGATCACAGAGTACAATGTGTAGTGTACAAGTCCAAGAAGTTCAAGCTTTATAACACACTGGTGAGGCCTCATCTGGAGTATTATGTGCAGTTTGGTCTCCAGGCTACAAAAAGGACATAGCAGCACTAGAATGTCCAGAGAAGAGCAACTAGGACTACAGGAGATGAATTATGAAGAAAGATCGAATGAGCTAAACCTTTTCAGTTTAAGAAAAAGAAGATTAAGAGGAGATATAATTGAAGTGTCTAAAATTATGAAGGGAATTAGTACAGTGGATTCAGACTGTCACCATGAAATGAATTCATTAAGAACACGGGGATATAGTTGGAAACCTTTTAAGGGTAAATTTTACACAAACATTAGGAAGTTTTTCTTTACACAGAGAACCATAAACACATGGAATACGCTATCAAGTAGTGTGGTAGACAGTAGGATTTTATGGACTTTCAAAACTCGACTTTTTACAAGAATTGATTGGATAGGACTGGCAAGCTTTGTTGGGCTGATTGGCATGTTCTCATCTAAATCTTCCTAATGTTCTAAAAGTCTATACAAAAACACATTACCTTTAAGATACAAATACATGGACACATTTTTATTTTCTTTCTGTATTTTGTGTTTAAATTTATTCGCAAGTGAATTTCTAGGACAATATTCAGTGAACAAGGTCACTAGAGAACACAACATATTCGCTGTGAAAAGCGTTTTGGCAAATTTAACTCATCAACACTACTGTACATATCATATGTAAAATATTATAAAAAATAAAAGCTATAAATATATAGAGGTTCAAAAAGTTCTTTTTAACTCTGTTTATTAAGAATTTCAAAAACAAATTACATCACTTTTCTACATAGCTTCCTTTGCGAACAATTTTCCCAGTCACATGACACTCTCAGACAATGGCCAATTACTACTCCTCCTGCCTTCACCGTTTCCAATGAAAATATAAAAGTGAGGAAACTTTTTAAACTCCCCTCATATATACAGTCCCATGATCATCTGTTTGGAGTCTGCATGTTCTTCCTGTGATGAGATGCATTTTCTCCAGATACCACCTTATCATAGTCTCATTAAGTGGACTGGTTGCTCTAAATTTAGCCTTTGGTTTTAGGCATGTGCATACCATGTAAAGCAATGGTCCATCCAGAGATGGTTTTTCCCCTACATGTGAAGCTTCCAGGTTAGGCTCATTTTTCTGGAAAGTCTGAAATTCAGTGAGTGTTTTTCGGAACTGATAAATGAATAGATGTATGCAGGAACAATATTGATGAAGATGTTTAATCTGGGAGATTATTTTCATAGTTTACCATAATCACAGGATTACTTCCCTAGTAACAACTCGCAATTTAGTTTTTATAAAAGCACCGCCTAGTTAGGAGTCCAACCAGGACTATTTTTTCCTCAACATGATAAAATTGTACCACGAACTGATTACCCATTCAGGCTAGTTTCATACTTTGGGATTTACTCTGAAGAACCACAACCCTTAATAGGAGGCAGGGGATATATCTAAATAAATTCTTGCTTACATAAAATGACACACTTCCAATCTATCCGGAGTAATTCCTGCATGTCTGGAAGTGGGAATGGCACACATGGTTTCTTCACAAAAACTTTCCAGCGGATATACAAAAAGAATGACAGCAATGCAGGCTAGTGTTGCATCACACTATACAAGAGGAATATACTGTAATACTAATGCAATTATTTTCAAACAGGTTGCAGTTTTCCACACCAAGCCAAGCCCTACATGACACTGCCAGCTTTTCTGTCATTATACCTAATCTGTAGGCGTAGTATTAACAATTATTGATATTCCATCTTCTATCCATATGTTAAAAATGCTACTGGCTTTAAAATTGGATTGACGAGATGCTATGGATGTGGCATATTAGACTACCTGGTGGACAAAAAACATCAAGCAATGGGTTCAAATCCCATGATTCACTTGGTGACGCATAGTAAATCACTCATCATGACTGTGCATTTCTAAAAAAAAAAGGGCATTTCTTAAGTACATTAAGAGGATGTTTGCATTAACAAGCCATATGGAATTAAAGCTGTTTGCTTGTTTGGATTATTATTTACAGGGTCTGTATCTACTGTGTCTTATCCTTCCATCCATTTTTAAAACTTTCAGGAGACAGTTCTAGCAACAGTGAAAACAAAATAGAAAGCAGCCGTGGAGGGCGTGATAGCCCATTACAGGACAGAATCACACTGTACTAGCAGGTGAATGAAGGGTCACCAATTAAGTTAATATATTACTGTATCTGTTTACAGTGTAGGAAACGCTAGAGTACTAAATTCAGATATAGAATAATTGTATCCAGCATAGAACACCCCTGGAAATACAGCATGTTTTTTAAGAATTTTCCTAAAACCATGAAGCCTTTTTCCACAGTGCCCACTGCACAGGAAAAAGAAATATAGTGCTGGTGAAATAATGCCCTGTCTTGTTTTTTTAATGCTGGCTTACACTTACAATAAAAATTGGAAGGATGATCTCCCACCAAAGAGCAAATTGTCATAGTGGGTTTTTGACTGTTGGCAGTGTCCTCTTCTTAGGAGCAGTAGGCATTATCCTGAGGTGTAGGCTATGCTTATTTGTATTTGTCTGTAGGTGAACTTTAATCTTAACAACACTACAATTATTTTCCAATAAACAATGTACTCTATGAGGAGAAAATTGAGCAGGCAATGTTGGAAGCAGAAAAGGATAGCAAAAATCAAAGTCAGAAAACAAGATAAGGTCTTAGCTAAAGAGAGCAATCAAAACAAAAGGATGAAAGCAAAAATGCAACCTTTGGATAAAACTTTGAAAAGAGATTTGTATCAAGAAAGATCCTATTTGTTTTTTATTTTTATTTTTTTCCAAAATAAGAATACTCAAAATTAAGTACGGCTATGTTAGGTAAATCTTCTCATTGACAAAATATGCCAAATACACCTAATCATATGCTTAGGAACAAGAGTTTCTGTTAAACACAATATCGATGCACCAATAAAAATGACTAAATCTAAGCGAAAATCATACAAGATGGTGCTATGGTGATGTCAGTGCCAGAACAACAAAATTTATGGTCATAAGAAAACAATCATGTCAAATGTCTGATTGAAAAGGATATAACCTGGGAAGCCAATGTCATAACATACAGGGCTTGCTGGCTTTGTCTGCAATCTTGGAATTTCTTTTACTACAAGCTTTCCGATTAAATTTCTCAAAGAATCACATACTAATCTGACTGGCTCCTGTTTAATCTCTGTGTTCTTTTTTTGCTTATATACAAGCAGCTGGCCCATCTCATGCATGCACACTTGAACTTGAAAATTCCTACTTTTCCTTTTTAGTTGTTAAGTTCCTGCATCCAGTATCTCCATTTTGTCTTCTTGTGTTGCATCTAAATGTTATATGGTCTTAATCCTACAGCATGTGAATTGTGAATGCGTATTTGTGTAAATTTGCTCAACAATTAATAAATGGACAGATATTGCTGGGCACCATGTATGTTAATCCGTTTTGAAGCATTTAATTTTCTGTCTGTTTAAACAAATGTGTGTACTCATTATGCAATTATTAATTTGTAAACTTTGAGTGTGCCTGCAGTCAGTGAATAACGGCGTAAAAAATTAAACTGAAATGAATTAAATGTCATTGTGATGGTATGGGTCGCTCCACACTCCCAGCACCACCACAATCATATGCAAGGAAATTGAGCATATATATTATGTGTGTAGAGCATTTAAAGTCATAGACGAAAGCGACATTAATTGTTGATTATTTTGTATTTCTTGCTGCAGTCGTCTGATCCGTAATTCAAACCAGCCCCCTACCAACTACTGAGCCACCATGCTGCCTTACTATATGTTACTCCACACAGTTACTCTGTATGTGACCCCATATATAATTTGCTTTTCTGTCTCTAAGCCTCAGGTAAACTGAATTTAATCCATTTCATCTGGCAAACTGAAGGAGTTAAAACTTCAGGCAAATGATTCTGTGCAAGTGATTTAACTGTCTTTCTTTTTGTAACATAGTAATAAAAAGGTATAAAGTTTTTCTCTGCAATAAAAATCACAATAAAAATTCTGAAAACTAACAGAGCAGTTTAGTTTAAGCTGCAGATCAACTCTTTTCTATATGACTGAAGATGTTGTTTCCCCCAGCTTAACTGAATAATTGGATTGCTCCCTGCTTCCTCTTAAAATGTCATCTTGTCATATCAGGCTCTTGGCACTTCAATGATGTTAGAAACTACAATCCTCACTTTGTGCCACTGTCCCACTTTTTAAGACGTCCTGGAAGCAGAGTGGCTTCCATCCATCCATTACTGAACTGGCTTAATCCATTTTAGGATTATAGTCCCAGTCCATCGTAAGACACATTGATATACCCAGTCACACTCACTCGCCATTTCACGTGACTCATGTGCCTTTGGGATTAGGGTAGAAAAAAATCCATACAGACAAGGAAAGAAATGTACAAATTGCACACAAATAGCAGCCAGTAGCAAAGTATGGCAATTACTGAATTTTTTTCACGACTTTTTATTCAATAAGAAGGTGTGCTATATGTCTATTCCTGAGCTTTACTCAGCAAACCGTTAATTTTTATGACTGCACGCATTAAAGGCGCTACATTTTTGGGGCTGGTAGCACTTTTGTGATTTGTGTGCACTTTTTCTATCGACAATGTGAAGGCTAAATGAATAATTAACTCTCCGCTTACGGCTATGTCCCTACTCATTCAGTAAGCTAAAAGCAATAGCATTTTTTTAACCAATCAGCCCTTTCCAGTGTTTTATTGAGTAATTTAAAAAAGTGGTAAAAATAAATAAATCCAATTACAACATGCATCTATTAAGAAAACACTTAGGAAATCAAATATCCAATTAGCGTAATTAGCATAACCCCACAGCTGAGCAGCGAGAGAGTGGATGCCTATGGTATGTGAATGGCTCACTGGCCACAAAACGACCCTGAAAGGCTCTTAGGACCTGTAAAGGAAGGAGGGTGAGGCCCATGCCCTGGTAATGGTAGTGCTAGGTATTTATGCCAGCTAGTCGTGATGATCTCCTTAGCTCATTAAACCTTCATCTTGTAGATTGTCTTGAGCTAGCCACTTCAGACAAGACAGCTTATGAGTACAAGACTGATTTTTTTAAATCACCACATTAAAATTTGGCTTGGCTGACTTAATGGTGCTAAGTGATGAGGACTGGAGACTTTGTCCCTTGCTTTGATGTGGTTATCCCTTATGGGAGTAAAATTTGCTACGCTGAAATAACATACCATTACTGATGCTCTGGTTTAGGAAGTGAGATGTCATCCTTTTTAACCTTATTTAACAAATTAAAAGAATCCCAGAAGCCTTAGGACCTTGTCAGTTAAGCATGTCAGAAAGGACCTGCTGTTGCATGCAGGAAAGGTTCAAGATGGTGGGCTCATTAGCATATTACAGTCAATCTTAGGACCATCTGATTAGTGGTCTTCTTACCTCCGATGTCTGTTAGTAGTAAACAATTTGTAGCATCTGGGGTCTTCTGCTTATGCCCAGGCCCTGTTTTAGTTTACAAATGCAAACATTTGTCTCCATTTGTATCCCTTCTCCACATTACTTTGTCATTTTCAACCTATGAAATTGAATTCTTCTAAAAACACACTCCAGGAGCAGATGCTTTTATAAAAAGTGCAGCATTTCAATTTTTTTAGGTGAAAATGTCGATTTCGGAATACACTGGACCCACTCTGGTTGGTTGATGCTTATTACGTGGCTATTCCCCGATTGGATCCTGCTCGTTACAGTGTCTCATTCCCTGATTGGTTATCCACACAGAAGGAAATATACGTGCAACGTAGTGAACATTGAAAAGTTGCTCTCCATGGTACTTGTTGTGTTTCTTACCTGTCTGCATCTAAATCCCAATCTAAATTGTGCAATTTTTAGAAATTGTGGTCAAGTAACTGCTGTCACTGCATGATAGACTTAGCAGTCGTATGTGCTCAAATTGCATGAGCATGTTTGGTCTGATTGACAGGCCACGATGTCCATATTTTTTGGGAAATTTGATGGTGACATTACAAAATTAGCTTGTGAGACTACTCACACTACAAGAGAAATTTATGACGTGACAGAAACTCTTCTGATAATGCGACAGCCCAATTGTGAGATGCAATTGAGCATCACAAATCTCTCTCATACTGCACATGAAACAATGATTTGGGCCAACTCGGAAAATCAGCAGTCAATTCGACTTAAAATCTTGCCAAAAAGTGTATTCCCATTTGAAGACATCTATGCTGCACACATGCCCAATGTAGGCAGATGTCATGGGTGTTTTTGGTCGTTTTAATATGAATGGAAATTCTTTTTCGCTAACAGTATAAAAATGCTAGTGTGAACAAAGATATTTTTTGTTTAAAAATGCCATTTTTAAATGAAAACATAGTAGTGTGGATTTAAGTTCAGATTAGGCAGCCAAATAAAGAGAGGTCTTTATGAATGTCTGTCTTAATGACTTCTCTTTCAGGTATGAGTAGCTAGACCAAAGTGTTAGAGCTGGCATCTGCTTTTAAATTGCACTGTTTTGTAATTTAACTCTTCAGGGATCACAATATTTCATCTGGCTGCTTTCCAGCCCATCTCACTGACCTGAAGAGGAAGACCTACCTGTCAGATAAGAAATGTGCTGAACATATATGCAGATGTAGCAATTTGCTAACTCCATTAAAACTGTCATACTGAGATGTGGTGGAGGCAGTAAAGAAACGTGCAAAAGATAGAAAAGGATGAATGAAAAACATATATGCAACCACCAAAAGATAGCTGGAAACATATATAAAGAATTGGAAAGTTGCATATTTGGTATATTTGAGCATAGGCCTTGCATGTCGAGAAGCCAGGCAGCATTCATTCTCATTGCAGAACAACTTCCAGGATTACAGTGTTTGTGGTGGTAGCATGTTCTCTGTGTGTACACTTTGGGTTTTCAATAGGGGGTTTATTACATCCTAATTTTGTATTGGTTAGGTTGAACGACAACTCGAAATTAGCTTGGTATGATAAAGAGTAGGTAATTTGGTGCTGCGCTTTTTATTTACAAGTGAAATGCAAGGGTGACTGAGTTCCAAGGCCCAATCACTTTGTGTGGAGTTTTAATGCTCTCCTTGCACCTTGGTGAGTTTTCCCCAAGTACTCTGGTCTTCCTCCCACATCCCAAAATCATGTAAATTTGATTGATTGCAACTCCACATTGACTCCACAAAGGTAAAGTATGGTTTTTCCCTGAGATGAGCTGCCTTCTTATCTACTCTTGGTTCCTGCCTTATATCTGATGCAATGAGGATAATTTCTGGCTCCCTGAGACCTTTTAATGGAATATACGAGATGAGAAGATCGATGGATGGAAGGGATGCTGGAACTTTAAAAGTATATGGGACTCAATGTGGTTAGCCCCTTTCTATATCCTGTTTTAGTGTCAAAGCAGGCACACTCCAACTAAAATTTATGCCATGAGCATAAGTGAGGCACATGAGGAATTTAACGATTCCCTCAATTATATTCTTGAATTTGCTCCAGCATTTATTTTTACAGATACCTTTTCCAGCAGACTGAGCACCGCTTAGTGATGTGGCCTCCAGCCAGAAATTCTTCAGCTCACACCAAGATGCGTTGAAAATGGAGCTGTTGGAATTTCTGAATGACCTCTCATTGCTGTGGGGTATCAAGTCTAGCCAGGGGACAGATTTTGGGTTAGATCAGCAGGCTACGACATCCTGTTGATCATCAAGTATTTGCTAAAACTTTGAATAAACAGAAAATGTACTTGTCGTATGATTTATGTAAGCAATAATATGAATTTGAAATCAACACAGACACAAGATAAAATAATGATTCAGTCATTAAATACAAAGATAACTGATGAAAGATGGCTAGACTTATGCCGTCGTGTATCGGTGGTCTTTTGCAGTCAGCTTTGCAGATGGGTAAATTTATTTTAGATCTCCATAACAGTCCAGCTTCTCTTGATTTGTACTCATTTTCAGCAGTGAATTTCAATCTGTTGGTTTGTGTGATTTTTACTATTATTTTTACAATATAATCATAGAATATGTGTTTATATGTATATATAGTTTTTTTAATTTTGATAATCTTTTAATTCTGTTCATTCTAATTCTGTTAATTCACCAGGTAAAATTGTCAGTATATGCACTCATGCTTTGCAATGCAATGCCTTCCCCAACAACTAGCCATATGGGGGTGCTAGGTGTAACACTACTAGGGAAATTATAACTAGGGAAATTATAAGTCTTTAATTTTGTAGGGTTTATTCCTTTTTTCTTCTCTGGTAGACAAAACTGGAAGTCTTTATATATAGTGTATCCCAGTCAGGAAGTAAAAAACAGCATAACTGTAAGAAGCTACCAATCCTGATGAAGAAAGTCCAGTAAAACACCTATCTATATTTTCTTTTAGAAAATAGGTGAACTGCCTCAAAAAGATAGTGTTTGAACTGTATAAAAGAAAGACCAATACTGTGCAAATAACATTTTGATTAAATAAAAATACTTAATATTAAATGATATATATGCATTGTGGACCACCAGGGTGCATACAGCCGCCCTAACCCGACACAGACAGGCAGACACAAGTTCCACTCCAGCACACACATTTATTTCTCTGCTCAGCATAGTACATAAAGCACAGTCCTTTTCCTTCTCTTTCTCTCCACCTCCACCCCTCTCCCAGCAAGCTTTGTCCACTTCCTCCCGACTCTGGCTCCTCGAATGGAGTGAGGCGGCTCCTTTTATTCTGCTCCTAGGAGTGCTCCAGGTGGCTCATCAGCATTACCTGGAATCACCCCCAGGTGTGGTGGAAGTCCATTGTAGGGCTCTGCAGCTCTCCCTGGCAGCCCCCACGGAAGCCAACAGGGCTGTACGAAATTCCAAGTCCCAGCGTGTCCTGCAGGAATCCGTGGTGCTACAGCCGCCCAGGAGGGCTGCACTCTAGCATCCCAGGGGCGGTGGTGCTCGGAGATGCTCTCTCCTCCGGTCCTTCCATCCAGCTGGTGTCCTGGCCGGGTAATGGCAAGGCCACCCATCACAACATTAATGAGAATCTTCATTGAAAAACACTCTTCCTTGGTTGTCTTAGTGCCACCAATCAGGGTGGACTTTGCCATATAGGTGAACTAGGTGGTCCTCTAGGTTGGCCAAGTTTTCTGGGGATAGCATTTTGACTACTATAATAGACATACAGTATCATGTGGTGTCAGAAATGGATGGCTTTGAGTGAATTTTGTCACCCAGATCCTGATTTTCCAGGCTGGGAAAATCAGAAGACCTCCATACCCCACCCCCTCACCTCGCTTTTCAATCTGCAGTACTATGTATAGCAATTGCCTTCACAACTCTGTGGTTTAGGCATGACATTTTCACCTTTGCCTAGGGCAGCAAAAAGGCTAGAGCCGGCACTGGAGACAATCGATTACTACGTAAAGACATAAAATTCATAGCCCATTGTAATCCATTTTCTACTATAAATCTATATGGAATGTAACATAGATAGATAGATAGATAGATAGATAGATAGATAGATAGATAGATAGATAGATAGATAGATAGATAGATAGATAGATAGATAGATAGATAGATAGATAGATAGAGTGGTGTGAAAAAAAATTTGCCCCCTTCCTGATTTCTTATTCTTTTGCATGTTTGTCACACAAAATGTTTCTGATCATCAAACACATTTAACCATTAGTCAAATATAACACAAGTAAACACAAAATGCAGTTTTTAAATGATGGTGTTTATTATTTAGGGAGAAAAAAAAATCCAAACCTACATGGCCCTGTGTGAAAAAGTAATTGCCCCCTTGTTAAAAAATAACCTAACTGTGGTGTATCACACCTGAGTTCAATTTCCGTAGCCACCCCCACGCCTGATTACTGCCACACCTGTTTCAATCAAGAAATCACTTAAATAGGAGCTGCCTGACACAGAGAAGTAGACCAAAAGCACCTCAAAAGCTAGACATCATGCCAAGATCCAAAGAAATTCAGGAACAAATGAGAACAGAAGTAATTGAGATCTATCAGTCTGGTAAAGGTTATAAAGCCATTTCTAAAGCTTTGGGACTCCAGCGAACCACAGTGAGAGCCATTATCCACAAATGGCAAAAACATGGAACAGTGGTGAACCTTCCCAGGAGTGGCCGGCCGACCAAAATTACCCCAAGAGCGCAGAGACGACTCATCCGAGAGGTCACAAAAGACCCCAGGACAACGTCTAAAGAACTGCAGGCCTCACTTGCCTCAATTAAGGTCAGTGTTCACGACTCCACCATAAGAAAGAGACTGGGCAAAAACGGCCTGCATGGCAAATTTCCAAGACGCAAACCACTGTTAAGCAAAAAGAACATTAGGGCTCGTCTCAATTTTGCTAAGAAACATCTCAATGATTGCCAAGACTTTTGGGAAAATACCTTGTGGACTGATGAGTCAAAAGTTGAACTTTTTGGAAGGCAAATGTCCCGTTACATCTGGCGTAAAAGGAACACAGCATTTCAGAAAAAGAACATCATACCAACAGTAAAATATGGTGGTGGTAGTGTGATGGTCTGGGGTTGTTTTGCTGCTTCAGGACCTGGAAGGCTTGCTGTGATAGATGGAACCATGAATTCTACTGTCTACCAAAAAATCCTGAAGGAGAATGTCCAGCCATCTGTTCGTCAACTCAAGCTGAAGCGATCTTGGGTGCTGCAACAGGACAATGACCCAAAACACACCAGCAAATCCACCTCTGAATGGCTGAAGAAAAACAAAATGAAGACTTTGGAGTGGCCTAGTCAAAGTCCTGACCTGAATCCAATTGAGATGCTATGGCATGACCTTAAAAAGGCGGTTCATGCTAGAAAACCCTCAAATAAAGCTGAATTACAACAATTTTGCAAAGATGAGTGGGCCAAAATTCCTCCAGAGCGCTGTAAAAGACTCATTGCAAGTTATCGCAAACGCTTGATTGCAGTTATTGCTGCTAAGGGTGGCCCAACCAGTTATTAGGTTCAGGGGGCAATTACTTTTTCACACAGGGCCATGTAGGTTTTGATTTTTTTTTCTCCCTAAATAATAAAAACCACCATTTACAAACTGCATTTTGTGTTTACTTGTGTTATATTTGACTAATGGTTAAATGTGTTTGATGATCAGAAACATTTTGTGTGACAAACATGCAAAAGAATAAGAAATCAGGAAGGGGGCAAATAGTTTTTCACACCACTGTAGATAGATAGATAGATAGATAGATAGATAGATAGATAGATAGATAGATAGATAGATAGATAGATAGATTTTAAACAGACTGTACAATTAGCCATATTAACATACACCATTCTATAATATTAAGTATATTAAACAGGTACTACTTTCACACATTTCTTTCACATTTTGCAACTAGAAACTTGTTTTCTATAAAACGTAAAACATCATTTATATCCCAGATTTCTTTACATATATCTGTTTGATTAGTTAATTTATAACATGCAAATTTTAACTTTCAATCTGCTGTGAATGAGCACTTTGAACATTTATAAAGCATCTGTAGTTAGTTCATTTTTATCCATATTTTTTCTAGGCTGTTAGCTTAACCTGTTGTTTTTCCTGGAGAAAGAATATAGATAGATAGATAGATAGATAGATAGATAGATAGATAGATAGATAGATAGATAGATAGATAGATAGATAGATAGATAGATAGATAGATAGATAGATAGATAGATAGATGGATTGACGGACGGATGGGTGGACAGACAGACAGACAGACAGACAGATAGATAATAATACATTTTATTTATATAGCGCCTTTCCCACACTCAAGGCACTTCACAGAGTTTAGGAAAGAACGGTAGGGTATATAGTATATAGAATTGTACTAAACCAGATAAATAAATAAAGAAGAGTAACATAGTAAATTCAGAGAAAAAAAAGCCTAACAGACAACATAATTGATGGTCTAGCACACACACACACAGGTTACATGAACATCTTGACATAAAGGTAAACTGAAAGAAGGGTAATAAAGTCAGGTAGAGTTAAAAGCCTTCCTAAACAGATGAGTTTTGAGTTGTTTTTTAAAAGAATTCATGGAGTCAGCTGACCTAATTAATTTCGGTAGGTCATTCCAGAGTGTGAGCGCTATACAGCTGAAGGCCCTGTCACCCATGGAGTGTAGATTAGTGTGGGGCACAACAATCAGAGGACCTTAGTGGGCATACAGGCACATAGTGATGGAGAAGGTCACTGATGTAGTTTGTCGTAATGGTCGTTTAAGGCTTTGTAGATTATTAGTAGGATTTTATATTCGATTCTGTAAGACACAGGGAGCCAGTGAAGGCGGAGCAGGATGGGTGTGATGTGCTTGCTGCTGCTGGTTTGAGTAAGGACTCTTGCAGCCGAGTTTTGAATAAGCTGGAGCTGTGATATAAGATTAGAAGGGGCACCTGCCAGTAGGGAATTACAATAATGGATGCAGAATGTGATAAATGCATGGACAAGTTTCTCAGTGTTAGATAGATAGATTATTATTGGGTTTAGAACACAAAATTGGTCAAAGTAATACTGGACACAGCTGTTAACACTTGTTTTTTTTTTATTTTTTATTTTTTTCCTCTCACCTAATGGAGTTATGAACAATGGCACCTCCACCATGCTTCTCACGATACCCAAGTTGATTTTACACCATCCAAGCAGCAGCCTCACACAGCCATTTTGTCCCAGTCATGCTAGCAGACACCTTTTGTAGAGCTGCTGCTCTCTTTTCACCCTGATAGACACAGCCATGACACACATTATGAGGGGTAGTATCTGTGTCATCTTCATAAAGGCTGCATATCTGCAGTATCTTTATCCATATGCAGTCACATTATAATACCCACCTATCTGCTTATATTTACTTTAATTTCCTCCAAACCATTTAGCAGGCACAACAGCCCAAATGGAGATTTTGGATTTTAGTTCAAATATTACTGTTACTACAGTTAATTTAACAGTTTAGGTACATTTTTTTTCTGGAGAAACTGCCATTTTATAGTTTAATTTAATTGGAAACTACAAGTTGACCTGGCTTGGGTGGGTGTATATCCGTGTGTACCCCCTGTGATGCACAGGCTTCCCCTTGAGCATCGGTTACTACTTTGCGCCCGATGCTGCCCAAGATCCTTAAATGGAATGAGCAAGTTTGATAAGGGATGGAGGGATTTATGTCTGCAATTTATTAATTTCCTTTCTCATTATTCCAATTAAGGTCTGCAATGGCCAGAATTTATCCCTTAAGCACTTGGCATAAGACATGAACCAACCCTGGAAGGTGGTGCTAGTCTATTATAGGCTTGATGTATATAACGTATTTAATCTATTAATTTTATTCTTTAATATATATTACTATTACATATGAGAAAAAAAGAAAGGTCATTTGTAACTGCATGGCCAACAGTGCAGGTTTCCTTATACTGTATCGATTCTGCTGTTAAATAATGGAACAGTTTCTACATGACTTGATTCATACTTACATGAATCCGTATTTGCGTCCTCATTCCTGCAACTAGGCCTTGTCCACATTCCCATGGAGTGTGCACATGAACGTGCTTCTAAAGTCTTTGAGGTATTTTTTATCACATCTCCAAAGACATCTGATTAGGTTGGCTCTGCAGTGGTCTTGTGTGAGTGTGTGGCCTGAGTGGGCCATGCAAAGAAATGCTGTCCTGCCAGGGGTTACTTTCTTTCCCTCTGTCCAGAGCTGTCTGGCGTAGGCTTAGTCTCATGTGACCTTGAATTGGATGATGTGGGTTTGAGCAAGTCTTAATATCAGGTTAACTGATGGCCTCTGTGAATTTGTGTGTGAGTGTGTCCTATGATGGCATGACACCCCGCCCACGTGCCCAAAACCGTCAGAATAAGCTCTAGACCCTGCCACCCTGCATTGGACAAAGTGGGCTTGGACGTATAAGGGGGGTTAATCTTTCATAGCATTTGGGTTAAACTGATATAAAAATATTTAAAGAGGCAAGCTGGAGAAATGATGTGAGGGGTTTGAAATGAAAGAATAAAAACATGTGAGAATGTGTATGAGATAAATAAAACTGGGAGGGTATTAAAAACTAATGAAGATGAAGTGATGAAGAGTGAGATAAATACGTAACAAATGTAGAGGGTCAAGGAAAGTTGGGAAGCTTAAAGGAGAAATGTGAAAAATATGACAGAATTTAAAAGAGAAGGAAGGATGGAGAAGGGAACAAAAAGTATAAATGAGATGAAAGAAAGGAGAGAAAGTGAATGTGTAGGAGCTACAGCAAGAGTGCAGATGATAGATAGAGGAGCAGAGTGGCAGAAAGTGATGTGAGGAAAACAATGAAAATGCAGATGGCAACAGAAAAGTCCGGGGAAAATGGATGTTTTCAATAAGTGAAAGAAAGAAGAAGACAAAGATGAGCTTACAGAGAATATAAAGGAACGGAGAGAGTATATATATAAAAAAAGAGAGAGAGAGCGAGAAGTGCTAAAATGAAAAATGAGCTGCCTGTGTCCACTGGCGCAAGTGACTTTGGAGAGAATGGGCACAGAATGCATCTCTCAAATGAAGCCACCTTATTGTGCACACTGCAGGGATGAGGGGAAACGTTCCGGCTTGTGGGATGCTCTCAGCTTTGCTGATGGATGCCACAGAGCTTTGTGTCTCAAACTATTCCTTAAACCTTTGCCTTCTTGCGAAGGTGTCAGCTCGTGAGTCACAGTTCACAGCCTTATCTGGATTAGCTAATGACATATTCAGAAGACATGCACACATCCTCCCACGCCAAGCTTGTTACTTTTTTGAGCTGTACATCATTTTGTCGTTGTCTAAGATTTTTTTTTTTTCCTTTTGCAGAAGCTCTCTAATGAGGCACAGGGCTTGATACAGCATGCACCAGTACAGCCAATGAGTCGGAAGAATCCTAAGTGGCATCATGGCTGATTTTATTCTCTGTTTTCACAGAGAGTTGTGCAGTGTAATAAGCAGAAGGTTGCTTGATGTGTTTAAGGGCTGCAGTTTTTAGCCCTTATGAGGTAACTGCTTGACTGGACACATTTCTGTTGAATGCTCTTCTGCTAGTAAAGCATGATTTGAACAAAGAGCTCCAATAATTATACTGATCTCCTGACACCCCAAAAAATAGACTGGGTGGTAACACTAGGCATCAGTGTCACTTTCTGAAGTCATTGTTATCTTCTCATGGGTTCAATTTTCTTACTTTACTAGAAGCAGCAGCCAGAACTTGACATTGGAGATTTGTCGCTACCCTGGTATTTTTTTTTTTTTGATTTCTCGCAACTGTAATAACATCATATACAATAAGGAGTCAACTTCAGACCAGGTCATTGCAGTCCATCCTAGAGATCCTGAAAAGATCAATTGGTCATCTGCTGTTCACTGGTCTGGGAGAATCCCGAAATTGTGAACTGCTGACCTAGTGAGGCGCAATTTGTAGGCCGCTGTGGGCTGTGGTGTGAAAAGGTCTGATAAGGTACAGCACTCGTGTTAATGGAGCTGATCTCCTGACCTCCATGACCACAAACGCAATCAGCGACACTGTTGTTAATATGTATCTAATCTCCCAGCAGCAGCCTTGGTGCAAAGCTCAGGCATATGCCATATTAATCTGTGCAGATGGGGTTTTCATTTCTTATTTTTCAGTCTTTTTTTCTAAACTGGTATAAGATAATGTGCACTGTCCTGCCCTTGTACTATTGTTAGTAGGCTTGCTTGGGTAACCTTAATCCTTAGTCCTTTAAGAAGGGATTTTATAGTGCTCTTAAATTATCAATAATATGTGTGCAGTCACGAGCATGTAGGTGAGTGTTGTGTATATATATATCAAATATAGTCTTTTTGAGTCATCGCTTGAGTGTATTTGTGTACATGCAGATACAGTATGAGGTACTCTTTATAGCATATATTTAGGTTTAGAAAGACATACCCGGGGTGAGACATCCAGCCCCCAAATGCCTTTATAAAGTATATCTACTTTAAGTCTACATGTGTTTGTGGACTTGTGGAGCATGTATGAATTCTCCATAAGTATCCAAAAGGTGTGCTAATAGGCATTGTGGGTATATTTGGAATTTGGCACAGAGTAAAGGCAATGTGTATGCATTATGAATTTGTGAGCATGGAAAATTCTGTGTTGCAAACTATCTATGTACTGTACACTTGAGGGAACCTATTTGTTCCTAAACTGACTTTGGACTGTTGTTTGTTGAAATACCACATTGAAAATTCCTGTTTGGTGATTGCTTGGATCATATGTGTTTAGGTGGGTGTGAACATGTTTACGGGAGTGTGAGAAACAGTCAGTGCATTAAGCTAGGAGAATTTTAGTGTAAGAAATGAGTATACATCGATTCAAAGAAGCAGATTTCGATTTTTCATTTGGTGTAGATGGCAGGAAGGTCCAATTCAATGTTGTTCATGACAAGAGTGTGTGAATGCATTGTTGTGTACATATTGAGTGCAATAATTTGTTTTTATGTACATGATGACCATTCTTTCTGAGCCGAGACCATTTTAAGTTCATTGCTTTCAGGTAAAATTTAATTTTTGTTTTTTTAGATAATTTGTCAACATTTTAAGTCCTTGAATATTAGTTTTATGTATTTGTTTAGACATCACTCTATTTTTAGGTAGCTTAGGATTTCCAGAATGCTTTCCCCTCACAGAATGGTTGCTGCTTACCAGACAATGGATGATGCCAAAATAATAAGCCTATAAACAATAAACCTATTGTAATAAAAGCACAGGATAGTTAGAAAGAGTTGGGGCACTTTTAAGGCAAACCCTTTATATTTGACTGTCAAAAATAAAGAAAGAAAGTAAAAAGGTTTGAGGGTCTATTCAAATGGTACTCAGAACGTTGACTGATTCCAAGAAGATGGCGCTGCCCCTTAAGAGGAGGCCAGACTGGAAGGGGCGTGGCCAGGTGGCAACAACCTAGAAGTTGTGTCACGAGACTGGCAGTCACTCAGTCTGTAGGAGCAAAAGGAGGAGAAGGATTAGGTACCAGTGGCAACCCTCAGCTGGGGTGGAATTACAACTAGATGGGCCTTCAAGTTGTCTCCCAAGTACACATGTGTGACATTATTTAAGAAAAAACGAGTGCAGGAAATTGACATCTGTACTTTACACAAAAAGTTAATACTCTCCTAGTGTAAAAGTTATTAATGTAATCAAGTCTCTACCTCCTAGTCTATGATTTCTAGTTTTATCCAAAATAATAGTTTGCCTGATCGAAAAAAACGTGATCTGTCTTATGATTTTGATTTCCACGTTTGCAATCTTGTCACTGCCGCCTATTAAATAAAATAAATAAAACCACCAGCAGCACTCTATAATTTTATTAAAGGTCATACAGGCACACCTAGATCTGGAATTCAGCTTACTGTTTACTATGCTTCCTCAGTTCCTGTTGAGTGCTTTCATTTTGTTATTGTTTCTTAGCTCAACTTTGTGTTTTTTGGCGTTGTACTCTTATAATCCATTTGGTCTAATTTGTTCAAAATGGTGTAATAATGAACTCTTTTGCTTCAGAGTTCCTAACCTGCTATTTACAGATCTACTCAAAACTGCGCTAAGTAAGTAAGTCCTAACATTTGGGGAGTAATCTAATGATCAAGAGTGAAAGGTTTCTGGAGAGTGGAGTGCATGCTACTATGGCATTATGTGTTTGCATTATTCTGTAGGAGTTCATTTTTGGACAGGGTGATCTTTATGTTACCTTTTTGTCTTATTATAGATAGATAGATAGATAGATAGATAGATAGATAGATAGATAGATAGATAGATAGATAGATAGATAGATAGATAGATAGATAGATAGATAGATAGATAGATAGATAGATAGATAGATAGATAGATAGATAGATAGATAGATAGATAGATAGATAGATAGATAGATAGATAGATACTTTATTAATTATATGGAAAATTAGTCCCAGGAGTTGGTAACATACTTGATGAAAAACTTTGTAAATATCACGAATGTAACAATACAATTGTTTTTTGTTAGTAACTCTAAAAAACCACTTATTTTTACTGCCATACTTAACGCAAAATTCATTTTTTGTACTCACTTAAACCAGTACAAATTTAATAGGATAAAAACCTATTCCAGCAGCACTGTGTACAAAGCGAGAAGTGCACTCCATTGCAGGATTCAATCACAAGGACCAATTAGATAGATAGATAGATAGATAGATAGATAGATAGATAGATAGATAGATAGATAGATAGATAGATAGATAGATAGATAGATAGATAGATAGATAGATAGATAGATAGATACATACATACATACATACATACATACATACATACATACATACATACATACATACATACATACATACATACTTTATTAAACCCAAGGGGAAATTCACATACTCCAGCAGCAGCATACTGATAAAGAAAATATCAAATTAAAGAGTGATAACAATGCAGGTATACACAATTAGAGAGGCTAGATAGCCTAACGTACACACCTTCTAGATGTGGAAGTTCTACGCGGAAATTACGGGTTTGGATTCTGGTAGGAGTTTACTTAAAGATAGGCAAAGGTTTGGGAAGACAACAGTCTTCCTTTAATTACAAAGTTTATAGAAGTAAGAGTACACTGTTTAGTGACAATATTTCGCTTGCAGGCAAGTCCCTTGGAGATGCAACAGATCCAGTAAAGAAAATTGGTCCCTGCACTCATCTTCTTTCATTCTCCCCCTCTCTACTCATATGTCTTCTTTAGACAATTTCCCTTGGCATGTCTTCAGAAAGTCCTTTTATATGTTGCTGGTCCACTGAGGACGTTCTGTCATCTTTAAGACTTCTGTTGGTTCTGTTCCTTTGGCAACCCACACTCAAATGTTTCTCCTTAACAAACCCCATGTTGAACACTTGTTTAACTGACCAGGATAAACTTTGAACCAGTATACTGACCCTATAGCACTGAACAAGATTAAACAAGTTGGATAATGGGTTGTTACATGGATTGTGGGAGAAGTGCTAACCGCTGCATGCCCTAAATTGAATTTTCTTTAAAGGAATCATTTAAATTCTGAAATAATAAGTAATATAAAAAGAATCAATGTTAAAATTAAAATAAAAGTTCCCTTTCTTGTGCAAAAGCGGACTTAATTGGAGGCAAGCATATCTTCTTTACACCTACTTTATCTGTTCTCATTATCCTCTGATGAGTGTTGATTTTTTTTCATCTTTTTCCTGCACCGAAGACTAATTTGAGTTCCCTTATCTCAATGAACTCATGTTTCTGGCTGGAACCTAAAAAGCAATCATAGTTCAAAAAAGGCAGAAACGCTGACACATTTGGGGAGGGTGAAATAAAATTCTTCTTGAGGAGAACAAAAGCTAAAGCTTTACCTGTCAGTGTTAATAAATCTGAATATTGCCAGCAAATTCCAATACCAGCATCTCCTGTCACTTGCTGTCTGTTCATTCGAACTCCAGGATGTTGCGATACGGAGGGAGAATAGAGAGATAGACTGCCAGGGACACAGAAGGCATCATGGAGGTGCTGTCCTTGCAGAAACCAGGAGCCAGGAGTAAAAAAAAGAAATTGCAGGAATAGAAAGAGTAGTGTGTCAGTATCTGCTGTGGTGCAGGAGACAATGGCTGCTTGAGCTTGACCATATTTTGCAGGCAGTTCTCTTCCTAGGGAACCTTAGAGTCTTGCTTTTGTAACAATGTTGCCATAAACCGCCGAGTGACTTGCTTTACGAAAGCACATATCTGAGTCTGTAACTGCCTTAAACTACAAGACTCCAGTAAGCTTTTTAACATTGTTGGTCAACATGGAGAATAGAGAATAGAGGGTGATGCAGTATTTACTACTCCGATTTGCACAAAATGAATTGGGCTAATTGACTGGTGAGCTAAGCCTTGCATCATTGTTTACAGTGCAACGAAGAGAACGCACATTTGGAGTGGTTCTCAGTACTACAAAGCTTTCAGTGCATGCAGTTCACATAAATAGTGGGATAGTGAAGTGGGTGCCATATAACAGGTATTGGGCGCTAGTGACTTTGGAAAATCTTTTCTATTGATTGATCAGTCTCTTCTCACAGCAACTGAATAAATGATGTTATGGATCTCAACATCCAAAATAAGTTTCTTGCTGTAGGTTGATAGGCTGGGAGTACAATGGCTGTTCATTGAGGTATAAAGAGCAGTCATTTGAGTTGGTTTATGCCCCCTGGGTGCCTCCGCTTGATGCGTACCTGACAAATGTAACTGTTAAAACACTGGGGCATGCTGGAGAGACTGCGCTTGCTTGGTGATTTACCGAGATAAACTCGGTCTGCTTACACCACAATCCCAATTAAGGAAAGTAGATAGAAAATGATGATAATACTTTCAACACAATAAAAAAGTTTATTTTCAGCTTCTTTCTACTTCTTGACATCTATACAAATTGCGACATCAGCCACAGCACTGGCCATCAGCCCAGAGTCATAATCGTGGTCAGTTTTTATTATTATTTAATAAGGGATATCTTTTATGGAGTGTAGCTGGTGCACGATTCCAGGGATGTGTCTTGTATCAAAATATATTGTATCTGCAAAATGGATAGTTTAACACCCTCAGGCAACAGAGTTTCAGAAGGCAAAGTTAGAACCTGTTAATGCTGAGCTGAGGTATGCATTTAATTGTAGCACCTCAAAGCATTAGAGAGCTTCTCTGGCTGGAGGATAGAGGAAGAAGGACTGCAATACTAGCTTGCTGTAGCGTGCGTGCGGCAATCAGATCTTAACCCAATCTTCGGGTTTTTGACAATACTGCTGTTGGCATTAAGGGTGAAGCTCAGTGGAGGACAACTGTGTGAACGCACCTCATACTCTATTAGCATGGAGCTCTTTAGATTCTTCTTGATATTCTTTCAGTGTTGTAGTCCACTATGGTGGAACTGTAAAATTTCAAGACGTCTGTTATGGAATAATGGTGGATCGTGTAGCTTCCAAAAAAATATCTCATAATTATGTTCAGTATAAAGATCTTATGCTCCGGTTTCCTCCCACAGTCCAAAGACATGCAGGTTAGATGCATAGGTGATTCTAAATTGTCCCTAGTGTGTGCTTGTTGTGTGTGTGTGCCCTACAGTGGGATGGCACCCTGCCTGGGGTTTGTTTCCTGCCTTGCGCCCTGTGTTGGCTGGGATTGGCTCCAGCAGACCCCCGTGATCGTGTAGTTAGGATATAGTGGGTTGGTTAATGGATGAATGGATGGATAAAAATCTTAGAAAGGCCTCAGTGGAAAAAGGTGGCTACCACTTCATTTTAAACCTTTAGTCCAAAAGTAAGTATTATACCTTACCACTGATTTCCCTTATTGTGTAGTCCAGAAACAGGCATTGTTAACTTGCCCCTAATTCACTTGTTTTTAAAGACAGAGCAATTTCTGTATGCAGCCACACCTCAACTTTTCTTTATCGTGTTTCTTGCTATAATGGCTCTTGATTTTTTACACCATAAACTTGGTGTTAGGATTGTTTTCTTGGAATTAAGTACATTACACATCTCTTAAAACATTTATGAAGATGTGTCACACTGTGCTTAGCCTTATAATATGGAAGCTGCATGCTCAGCACCTCTCTCTGTGTGCCCCGCCAGGACAGTGCCCATACGCTCTGATCCTCCTAATCTTACGTCTCTTGTTTTGCTACGATGCAGTTGTGCAGTGGCTGCATTTATCACTAAACAGCATTGTCATTATGAAAAGATGGCTCCAAAATAACTGAAACACTGTTAAACCAGCTGTAAAGGTAATGAAATTTAATTTTGTTTTTACATAAATTTGTTTAATTTTGTTGTGAGAGGAGTCCACTATGTTTGATGGCCTGGGAGATGAGCCTTCCCTCTGCATGAGAGTACTGAAGACACTATGTCTGTCTCGTGTCCCAAACGTAGGCTAAAGTGCAGACACATTCCCTTAATGACCTCTTTAACATTTTCTTAATTATAACAATGCTGAATTCATTGTTCTATAGCATGGAAAAATGGATAGCTGTATGCTTCTATAGGTGTCAAGTGTGTATCAGTTTTATTTGGAGAAATTGTTTTTGGGGTTTTACTGATGGGCTTGGAATGGACTATTATTTTTCCATTTAACTCTATGATGGCTGAATATTTTTTCCAAGAAACTCACTTTTCTGAAAAGCACACAAAGCAATGGTTTAACACATAAAAAAATCAATATAAAACACCTGTTGATGTGTGCCATTGCTGCTGTCGTCGCCTGTTTGTCATCTCTCAACGGCCAGCAGGAATGCACGGCAGGCCAGCTGCTTGGCTATCTGCATGAGGCAGGTGGAAAATGGAGGCAGTCGCAGTACAACGCATTCTGTTTTGTACCTCTTGTCATTGTAAGTGGAGGTCCTCCCAGGCAAACGATGCCATAGGTGCATCAGATACACGAACATGTTCAGCATCACGATGCTGGTATGTCACTTTCATTTTCGATGACATCTCGCTAGATGTCGATGCCATTTTAGAGGTTATCTGCTCTTTGCTACTTATGCATGCACAGGGAATCGAGGTCAAATCAACAAAGCTAACTTTCCTTCTAGCAAACAGAGTTGAACTGAAAAGTAATGGCGAGTTTTGTCGCCGTTTACATCTGATTACTGTCCTCTCTGGTGAATTTTGACAAAAGTTGACATCCACCCTGAAAGAGTTAAAATAATCAGAAACAGTTTTTTGATATGTGCTTTTTTTATTTGCTAAATGTTTTCAGGAGCAGATTAGAATTCGATAACTAGGGATGACTGTATTAGTTCATTAATAGATTGGTGTGATGGCACAAAGCAGTGAATGTTGCTGTCTTGTAAATACTGGTGACTTATACTGGATTCAGTTCCTAGTCTGATAACTGGCTATGTCGAGTCTGAATGCTTTAAGCTTTTCAGCATAAGTATGAGTCTTTTTCTTAAACTATTCTGGATTTTTGTGAAATCAAAAAATAATTGCAAGTTAGATTACACTTCACTCTTATAGAGTCCCATAAGAATAAGTATAATAGTGTGTGTAAGCCTGTGGTCCGGTGTTGCTTCCTACCTTGGGTCTCATGCCGTTTGGATAAGCAAGCAATGGAGAGAGTGGACTAACAAAATTAAAGAATGAATGTCAGTCGTATACTGGTTAAGTGGATACTTCTCATAAAGTACAGTGTCTCAGTTATGTAATTAAACGTACTCACTTTCATACACCTCTTAAAAGAGCTATAGTGGGAACATCCTAAAGTGGATAAAGAAGGCCACCTTACCCAGAGCCAGACAGTCCCCACACCACCCCTGCTGGGGTTCAAATCCTTGTGTTATGTCTGTTTTCTTCATTTTTGATTCTTTATTTACATTAAAGTTAATTTCTTTGATTATGTGTTATTATTCTTTGTTTTTAATTTTTACTTTGTTTGTTGGCTGCCTATATTACATTTCATGTGTTTTCTGAGTGATCCCTCAAGAAGCTGGGATGCCAGGAATTGCCCTCCACGCTATAAATATGTAGGGTCTCCCACAGTTCCTAGCAGTTCATTTCATCCATGTGGTTTTGCAATGCTTGTGCTATTTTCAATTTTCTGGATTTATTTAGCATGTTACTCTGTGTTTTAACTACTCATTGGGAAATGTATTGGAACTGTGCTTTTGGAATTGCCTTCAACAGGAATTGTATGCCTTTTGTGCTCATATTTTTCTTATGAAGAATAGATATTTTTGTATGTAAAGAGTCTTTGTTTTCCCTTGTTTCTGGCCAAGTTTGACAGTTTCCCTCTCTAGTAAGCATTTTTAGGGAATACATGCTTTAGACCTAGATGTAACAGCCAGAAGAGGGTTATAATCCCTCCATTGTACCCCTGGGACTTCTCCTAACAGACCTTGTCTTCTACTGTGTGTGTAAACCAGAGAAGCTCCTTAGCATCTGTCTAAACCACCTTGATCTGGAGAAGCAGTGAACAGTTTCACTCTTAAGTCCTCCTATATTCTGAACTCACCAAGCTCTGTTCAAGAATCTCATTTGTGCTAATTGCATTAACAATCTCAATATTTTACTCTCTACCCAGAGTCCAAGAGCATGATAATATATGATATTATGGGCTATAAGCTGAAAATTTAACACATTTTAATTTAAAAATATCTCGGTTATTAATGATTCTGTAATTGACTAATCTGTCCTACTACTTGCTGCACTTCACTAATGGACATTTTTCAGGCAATCTCTTACGTTACAAGTAATCACTTTAAAGTGACCAAGAAGATGAGGGCCACAGGAGTCTGTTTTTCTGAAAAGTTTGTAAAGTTTTAAATTAATTAAATCTTTACATCTGAAATTTCTCTCTTAGTAGTTTGAAAAGAAAAAGGCAGTTGGTAAATATGCAAAACTCTTTAGCGTATTTATAGTTTGTTTAATTGATTGATTAGATTTCATTGAAATTTAGCACATTAGCCTGTAATGAAAAACCAGGGTTGAAAAGATAAATAAGTGTTATGTCTTAGGAGACGGTGCTGCTGCTTTCAGACTGAGAGTGCAAACTGTCTGAAAAAGTGACGATGATGTTATATTTCATAATTGCATTGAACAGTTCATCTATCTATCTATCTATCTATCTATCTATCTATCTATCTATCTATCTATCTATCTATCTATCTATCTATCTATCTATCTATCTATCTAGCTATCTAGCTATCTAGCTATCTATCTATCTATCTATCTATCTATCTATCTATCTATCTATCTATCTATCTATCTATCTATTGTGAGATATGCCCAGACACCACCAGACTAACACCACATCTTTATACAAAAGCACACACATTTATTCACAGTTCTTGTACAACACAGTCCCGCACAGCACACTGTGCTCCCAGCACTAATCACCTTGTACACGGGCCTCTCTTTAAATGTCCATTGGCCGCCTTTCCTCTCTCCATGGGAGCCTCGTTCTGCTCCCACTCCCGACTCTAGCTCCCTGATTGTAGGGAGGCGGCCCCTTTTATTCTCACCTGGATGTGCTCCCGGTGCTTGACGATGTTTTTCCGGCAGCACTTCCAAAGTGCTGCTGTTGCACCCGGAAGCACTCTGGGCGTCCCTGGAAGGCTCTTCTTCTATCTTCCCGGGTGTGGCGGAAGTGAATGCCTCCTGGGCTCTCTGAGGCTTGGGGCACCCCCTGGCAGTGGCCACAGGTCCCAACAGGCTTGAGCCTCCATGCTCCTCTCCCGATCCAGGGCGGTTGCCCCCTCGTGGCCCGGAGGACGAATATGCCACCTCCTGGTCCTTCCAGGCATCCCGGCTGGGTCTGTCCCCAAACCGCTTGTGACACTATCTATCTATCTATCTATCTATCTATCTATCTATCTATCTATCTATCTATCTATCTATCTATCTATCTATCTATCTATCTATCTATCTATCTATCTATCTATCTATCTATCTATCTATCTATCTATCTATCTATCTATCTATCTATCTATCTATCTATCTAATGGACCTTTTCACATGCTTCTCCCACAGGTACTGATTATAGCGACCTTCTTCCTGATTCATTCCCCTCCGCCCCTGCTGAGCCTCTCCCTGTGTTCCAACAAGAGCCAGAAGATGCCTACATTGTGAAGAATAAGCCAGTGCAGCTGCGCTGCAGGGCCACTCCAGCCACACAGATTTACTTCAAGTGTAATGGTGATTGGGTGAACCAGAATGATCACATCACCAAGGAGAGCCTGGATGTCATCACAGGTAATGTACTGGAGTGTGTGTCTTACTCTTCCAGACTTGATCATATTTATTAGAGTGGTGATGCTGATAAGAGATTTTAGCTGTCCACTGGAATGTAGATTTTTCTGGTGCTACTTGATGTATTAGTGACATCAAACAGCACTACAATCATTCAACTTACATACTTTAATCCTTGTATATCCTGGATTTAATAAACAAAAGTAAACCATTCATTGAATGGTACCTGAGCCAACTCAATCAGACAGTAAAAGTATTCAGTCAAATTGGATTGCTTCTGCAGGTTCTAAATTCTCATTGACTTATGTTTTAAGCTGATTTGAGATCAAGTGCTTGACCAAAAAGTTGACCTAACCTACCTTCATACTCCTCAACATCTTGTAGGCGCATGAACCTTAACAGTTGATTTAAATTTGATCTTGTTACTTTAAGACTGTCTGATCTCTTTCATCTTGCAGATGTCTATTTTGTGTACAAATAAACAGAAATGCATTAGTCCCATTACTGAATCCATTTTTCACTCTGGAGGTCACAGGGAACTGGTAGCCAATTTGTAACAAACTGTGTTAGCAGAAGTGATGGAGCCCCAGTCCATTGTAGGGTACACACACTCAAACTCACCCTAATTCTTCCAGAGCCCATTCAGCTTCACCAGTAAACGTGGGACAAACAGTAATAACTTGCTGACAATCAGAGCAAGTAAGCATTGCACTGCACAGTCAATTTGAACTTGAAGCTGAATCAGTACTATAATGTGGAAATTTTAATGTCTCTACCAAAACAAAAGTTAATTATGGCAGAGTGGATAAGCTTAATATATGTAACCAAACGAAGAAAGAACAAAGAGACTCACTAAAGAGCTTAAGGATCAAGGTTCTTTTATTTGCCATTTGTGCATAAAACCAACAGTCAAAGCACATTGGAATTCTTGTGCAGAGCTCTGTCCGAGTCATAGTAAAACATTAAAAAAATGTAAAAACAGTAACAACAATATAATAAATAATATAGATTATACCAGCACTATACAGAAAGGTGGTAATATCTACACAAAAAATATAATATATTGTAGGTATTGCACAGTTAAAATAGTGCACATTTTTCACTCGTCATTTACATGACAAGTGAAGTGAGGTAGTGTGAGATTATTACACATATTCAATAATTTTGTTTTGCCATCAGTCTGACTGTGGCGAGGAAAAAGCTATTGAAAAACCTTGTTTTGTGAGTGATGATGCTGTCCGCTCTGCTGTGTCTCATGTGTACATACAGGTTTTGTGTCTGAGCAGAGAGTGAACTGGATGGTGTGAGTCCCTGATAATTCCCTCTGCTCTTTTCCGACAACGATGTGTGTACATAAAGTCCATGGAAGGAAGTTTTGTCCCTGTGACCCTCTCCGCAGTCTTTATGACTCTTTGCAAAGCCTTCCTCTCTGCCTGTGTGGTGTTCCCATACCAAACAGTGATACCTGCAGTGAGAATACTCTCTATCAGTCCTCTGTAGGCCTGGGTGAGAGGGTGATGGTTCAGGCTGGCTTTCCTGAGCAGACTAATAAAATATAGCCTTTGCTGGGCTTTTTTCACAAAAAGATGTAGGTATTTCCATAAGATATAATTTAGTTTGGGCAAATAGAAGCATTTCAGATCAATCATGTGCTTTTCTTTATGTGGAATGTACTGAAAGGAGGATATTTTGTGGCAAAAAAACACATTGGACATAACCTGGGGAGTAGTTTGTGAGTCTTTGTGTTGGCTGTATGGCCTTGTCATGGGTTCATTGTGTTCTTTATGTTTATATTGGACATCCTTGGGAACATGAGGACATTCAATATGTTTACTGTAAAAAAGGGCTGTGGTGTTATTTTCCTGTTAAAATGAAGAGGACATATACAAATGTTTCTCAACGTGAATACTGCTCTTCATTCGAAGGACATCAAAGTGAAGCTAGATTTCTCTATATGTTATTCCAGTCGTTCTCGCATGATGGTTGCTACAGCTATGACGGGAGTCTCTCATAGATGGTTTTATTTTTAGAAAAGACAAAGGTTTTTTTTTTTTTTAGCTGCCTCTTATTGAAGACGTCTGATGTGTTTGACATCCATTTCTAGGGAATGTGGAAAGTTTTACTTGATAGCACCTTTGACCAGGAAGACACCCTGTATATGTGATCAAGTGAATCTTCATATGAGTCACTCCAAGGACTGTAGCCTTATAAGACAAGTGGATTACAATGTATATTTTATCCTTTACTTTATTACAGAAGGCCTTACCTAGAACCTTCTGTTTCATGAGTGTGTAGATCAGTGTGAGCCTTGATCTGAGGCCATTAGACAGGCCGTGGACTTTAACACTGAAATACTGAGGCATTTGCTGCCCCCCCAGAAACACACACACGCCCACCATTCTGTATGCTTCATGTGAAAAAAGTCATATAGCCCACTAAAGTCCATCAATCATATTATCTCAGCAAAATGTACGGGCTCCAGTGGGATTCCCTCACTAGATGCTTATTGTTAAAAATCTGTTAACTACCAGACTTCCATTTTCTGGCTTAATTTGTGGTTCACTTTTTAAAACTATTTAAAGAAGTGAAGAGAGATGTAATTTGTTTGCATTGCCTAATAATTGTAATTTTCTTACTCTTTGCTTGTCAGGTCTTGTGGTTCGTGAGGTGGACATTGAGGTCTCCCGGACACATGTGGAGGAACTGTTTGGACTGGAAGATTACTGGTGCCAGTGTGTGGCTTGGAGCTCAGCTGGAACTACCAAGAGTCGAAGAGCCTATGTCCGCATTGCCTGTAGGTCCATTGTTCGTCCTGATTCACAAATGACAACTTTGTGTGTTTTACACCCCGTGCATTCAATTGTAATGTCCATTGTCTGTGTCTTCCACTAGGATCTCTTGATCTATAAATGACTTTCTTTTTTTATTTAAAAAGCAACTTCATTGTGTTCCTGAATATTTAATTTATCTTTTGCACTCGGCCTCTGTGTCCTTCATCATTCTTCAGGGTTAAAAACCTGTCTAACCATAGTGTTGCTTCCATTTCTCCCACCCAAAAACTGCTTCTGCAGACCTCCGGAAGAATTTTGAACAGGAGCCTTTAGGGAAGGAGGTGCGCCTCGAACATGAAGTTCTGCTTCAGTGTCGACCCCCAGAGGGCATCCCGGCAGCCGAGGTAATAACATTGCATTTATTTTTTTCTCCTTGTGCAGACTGCCACTGTTTAGCAGATGCTTGCTGCGAAGACGCGTCTGTGCGCAAAGCTTAATTAGACACAGGCAGCCTGCGGCCATCTTCACCCCTCCCTGTTTGCTTCATGACACGTGCGTTGGCGCTCTTCCCTCCACTGCCTGCAGAGGTGTGGAGTCCATCTTGCCCACTGCACCATGCAGAGAGCTAAATCAGGCAGGAAGCTGCCCAGAGGCAAGATCTGCCACCCCTGATATCAACGCCAGCATCGCTGAAAGCTCACATACGCGGGTGGCAGTTGGCAAGGAGCATGTTGGCAGCGTTTCGAAAACAAGTTTGGTGCAAATATATGACTCTGTGTACGAGCTGAAATGGTGTTAATGGAGCCAGTTCACAGCTCTGGGTGCAGAAGAAAGAGGAATAAAAGGATGCCAATCAGTGGATTGGAATGTGATTTTTGTTAAGGTTATATAATGACCAAAGTTTGGTTTATTAGTGGCAGAGAAAATTCAGAAAAAATACAGCTTCCAAACTCGACAGCTTTCAGTCAACTTCTTACAATGAAACTCAGTATGGAGAATTTATTGTGGAATAAGCAGCATCTTTAAAGAACTAAATATTGTCACTGAGCATCTCTTTTATAGTATTTATGAATTCTGTGAAGCTGTATGTCATTTCCAATGAAGGGTTAAACTTGACGACCCGAGTGCTCTGTACGGTTTCTTTAACCCCCAGAGGTGCACATATTGCACTCAGATTAACCTCTTTAATAATTGAAGTGTTTCTTTCACTTATGGTACAAACTGAGCAGCACTTACAGTTGCAGTTTGGTACAAGCGAAGCAGGCCCCACTCCTAGAGTAATCAGTAGAAGATTACATTTTATAGCTTTGTATGTCTCATACAAATCCATATATTCTACCTGCTACAGTATATACTATGTATACTCTATATATACAAGATGTGCATAAAGGTGTGGGGCCCTAAAAAAAGAACACCCTGTTTATTTGCCACAAGGCAAAAGGGAAAAATGCAAACTGAAAAACGTATTAGCACTTGAATCGGTGCTGGCATGTCTTTCATGGTGCCGTTTTTGCAGCTGATGTTAACTTAATAATTCCTCCTGTTCTTAAAAAATGGTTCAGGAAGAGGAGGAGTTTAAGGATTAGGCTGGAAGGAAATTGTCGTAACCTGTTTTCATTTGTGGGTATGGTCTTGGAGGCTAGGGGTAGAACCAGGTTAAGTCAGATATTGCACTCCATCCACATTTACGACACTTCATTTCAATAAAGCACTTGAAAAATCTCATATGGGCAGCATCCTGTATCATTAATCCAGCTACAGTATGTGTGAGGGAAGTTATTGTTTATGGATTGTTGTGTATATTTTTATGTATGTATTTTTATAGAACTGTCACGTCTTTTTTTAAAATCCTTAATACAGTCTGGGGACGTGGAGATTGGGGACTGTGGCTGCAGAAGCCTATCCCAGCTAGAATAGGGCACAAGGCAGGAACAAATCCTAGACAGGGTGCCAGTCACACCACATACACACACACCAAACACACATCTGGGCCAGTTTAGCACCAATTCTCCTTACCTGCATGTTTTTGAACAGTTGGAGGAAACCGAAGCAGCCATAGGAAACTCACACAGACATGGGAAGAACATGCAGACTCCATGCAGGCAGGACCCAGGGCACAAATCCTGTTCTCCTTATCATGAGGCAGCAGTGTTACCAGTGCACCACCCTATTTTATAGATATGTATACTGCTGTAATAGAGAAAAGGATTTCTACCGCTTCACTTAAAATGGCAATAATTTACCCATGTGATTTAACCAAGTTTTTTACTTTAAGTTAGTCTATTGGATAATTAACTGCTCATTACGTCAATATGATATTGACGCAACTTCCAGTCTTTGGGGATGTCAGACTTGCCCAGTACAGTTGCTGATATCATTGCTAGACCACGACTGTTTACACGACTGTAAATCAATGGTCATGTTACATTTCGTGATTCTGTACCGAACTTCCAGCACAGTGATGCATGCTTCATTTTGTGATAGTCAATAACGTTCAACCTGATGGTGCCAGTGTTGTATGAAGTGGTTAAAAGCTGCTGTACATCAAGTTCAGACACAACCTTGAATGTGGGAATGGTGCTATATAAATGAAATGTACTATTATTATTATTATTTTGTTACTAATCTAATCCCACTTTTTCCTTTTTTCCATCCTCCTGTGATGTGTAAAACAAGAGACATCAGACAGACAAGCTTCTTTTCTGTTTGTGAGGTCCAAAATACCGGCTTTCCTTACTCCTGTCGCTGCATTATAAGCATTGTGCTTCCAAAAAGCGCATTCATTGGCTATCAGCTCTCATGCATACAAGTCCACCCTACAACCAAACACAAAATCAAAGTGGTTTGACTTTATCAGAGCAAGTTGTGGACTAGTTGGAGTGAGTCACTGGGCATGTCACATTACACAACTGAATTCATGGGAGCATGCCACCAACTCAATCACGTTACATTAATGAAAATCGCTGGAAAAGTCATCTATTTTGAGAGAGCCTTTAGCTGTCATTTATTATCTGTGCGTATATATGCTTGGCAATGTCTTCATCTAGTCAGAGCAACTGAAGAGGAACTATTGTGAGGCTGGAAAAGGAAGTGACATCTGTAGACGGGGGTTCTGGACCGGATAGGACAACCTTAGAGGGTGCCAGAAGTGATGTCATCAGTGGGAGGATCAGAGGTGGTGCTACTGGGAGGTACGTTCTTCATTTGGTCTGCAGATGAACAAAAGGAGTGAGTGTTAGAAGGCAGCACCATCTCCTGGTCCAGCTGAGAAATTACACTATTTGAGCCTGTAAACTGTCTCCCATGTGCACGTGTGTTGCAATATATATGTTGTGGACGCTAGGTGGCACTGTTGCCCCTTAAACCCAACAGACAGACACACAGGACACAGGATAAAAGCACCGAGAAGTATTTTTAATTCTCTTTTCTTCTTTACATGGTGCCCTAAGCACCACAGACACAATAAGCAGAAAAATAAGAACCACAAAGCACAGTGGTCTTCTCTCTCTCTCTACTCTTTCTCCTCCACACCTCTCAGCAAGCATTGTCCACCTCCTCCCGACTCAGGATCACCTGCTGGGTGTTTTGCAGTCCTTTAAATAGTCCTTGACCCGGAAGTGTTTCTGCTCTTCCATCCATGTGACCTGATAGCACTTCCGGGTCAGATGGAAAATTCAAGGTTTTAATCAGCCCAGAAGTACTTAAAGGCTTCCGTCCTCGTGATCCATTAGTACTTCCAGGCTAGGTGAGAATGTATTCTCCTACCATCTTCCCATAACGTCCCCTGATGGCATCCATGGTACCCAGCAGGACTGTGTTACCAACCTCCATGTCCCATAGTGCCCTGCGGGAATCTGGTACACTGCTGCAGTCCTGGGGAGCTGCCATCTAGTGTCTTGGGGGATGCAGTGTCCTTGAAAAGCTGCCTTCCCAATCCTTTCATCTCAGGGGCATCCCGGCCGTCTCTTACAATGTATATATAAAATCTTTTGCAGGTGATTTTAGAATATTTATTTAAAAGAAATCCACAACAGTATGCTAGCCAGAGTAGTTTTGATTGGTTTGACATTAATCTGTTTAAAGCTTATTAAACTTCTATGACATCTCCTGATCAGTAATTAGATTAATTTTGGTATACAGCATAAGCTAACAATGTGTAGCTATAGTTTGGAGGGTATTTCATTTTGGAATAAAAGGGTTACATCTCTGTTGTTTACAGATGTTGCTATAACTTTGGCCTCATCAGACTGTGGTTGTTAGATACACACTTGAATGATTTGCAGCTGAGTGTGATTTGCATAAGATAAGAATTAGCATGTTCAAATTTGAGGTCATGGTCCTCTCCTAGAAACAAGTGGCTTGTGCTCATCAGGTTATGGGGTGAGCAGCTGTTCCAATTGGGGCAGTTCATGTACATCTGTGTCTTGTTCCTGAGTGAGTGAGTGTATAGGAGATCATGAGATTGACTGGCAAATGGTTGTGACAGCTATTTTACAAATGTTGCAGCAGACTGTGGTGGTGAAACACAAGCTAAATCTGCAGACATATCTGTTGAATTACCAGTCAGTCTACATCCCCTTCCTTACCTGTGGAAATGAGCTCTGGGCAGTAAGTGAAAGAATGAGATCACAGTTATATAGATGGTCTAAATGCATAGGGTTTCTGCACTAACTTTTCATAAATGGGTGAAGAGCTTTGTAATATTGAAGAATCTCAGATCAGCACTGCTTCTTTTGCAGATTGAGATTAGAAAGTTGAGGTAGTTTTAACATATAAATAGGCTCTCTCTATTGAAGGTCGGACTTAGGACACAGTGAAGGGGTTATATTACTCTTGATCCTCCTGGGAGTGTTTGATTAGTTCCCCAGAAAGGGTTGGTGAAATTTCTGGGGATAGGGAAGCCTGGTCAGCCCATTTCAGCTCAGTGATCTTCACCAAGAAGGGAAAAAAAAAACAGTATTGAAAAGGATGGTCGGATAGATCAGATAGTTTAGATAGATTAAACTGGTTTAAATTATTCAAACTGAATCTCTATCATTGCAAATTTTAATCCAATTACTATTATAACTGATTCAAATCCAACAGTGAAGGGATTGGGTGAGAAGTTGGTAAACACATACTGTATAATGAATGACATATGCTGGAAATTCAACTTTAGCTAACTTCACACACTGACCAAATACCATACCAAATATAGTATAAGGTAGGCAAGCAAAGCAGTGTTGGATATAATTATTGTTAATCAACTCTGTTAATGATATTTTATTTGCCTGCATGTGTTAATTATTGTTTTTTAAGTAACAATTGAAGTGTTAATTTCTCTGTATTTATTTATTCATGGAGCACTTTACTAAAACACAAATCCACCTTAATAAAAGGATACACATCTGTGTCTGACTGTGTGTCTGTCCGGTTGCTTTTATCTGTCATTCCAAAAGAAGACACATTACAGACATTTTTATAAATAAAATGAATTACGTTTGTCATTCCAATAGACTGTGCAACACAATCATTAACACTGCCTTTACGAATCCCATATGGCATATAACAGAGACACAGTGCACTGCAAACGCAGATGTCTCTGTTGATTTCAACCCATCTTCGACAATTCACTCAGCTGGTAATAAGCAGAAAGTAATGGGGAACTTTTAAACCAAGCTGACTGGGGTGACATGAGCACATAAAACATTAACTTACATGAATATTTGTAAAGTGCTGTGGAAGTATATGAAAACAAAGTGCTGCTATGCTGTCTGGCTGTCATCCTGTTCAGGGCTTGTCTTTGTCTTGCGCCTGATGTTGCTGCTGGAATAAGCAGTGGCCACAACTACTCTGAAGTAAACTGAGCAGGTTCAGTTCCTTTATTGATGCATACTGCACAGCAAGAATTACAGTAAAGGTGAGATATAGTGTGCTGATTAAGCAGTTTGATTAATAATAATAATAATAAAACAGCGTCCTCACTTATGCTAGCTACCTCACAAGGAAAGAGAATGGATGCTATTAGACCATCTCACTACTCATCACCTCAGGAAGCGCTGTGACTCAGCCTTTAAGGCTGAGTGCTCAAAGATGTTTATCTTTAAAACTTTTACAACTTAATCTTTTAATCCCTGCTCTTTGATAAAGTAAGGATTCCTAGGTTTTCAATGATGTGTTATATGCCTTTTTTATGATTGCTGTGTTATCATACAGATTTCCAACTGATGAGTAATCAAGTGCATTGTAGTCTCTAATAAAGGCTTTTATAATAAAAGAAATGTTAAAAAAAAACTGTCCACGAAACCTGTATGTTCAGTTTCATATCCTGAGCTAACCAGCTATAATGGTTGCTATCAGCTCCAATGCTTTGCTTGTTCTTTGCTCATAGCTGTCCTCAGTACAGAAGTAGAGGTATGCAGAAGTACAAAATAATATCTGCTTGGAAAAAATACAATCGATGAGCTGAGCCGGAGAGCATATAACCAATAAAAAAAATGGAGACATTGATTCTTTAAAGGGAAGGCAGCTCATGGACTTTTGAGCCACCAGATGAATCACAGAAATCTCAAGTGCACAACATGTACAACACCTTCCTTAGTACACAAAGTAGTATGGTAGCAAAGAATCATGTCACTTGTTAATCTGTATACTGTATATAAAAGGCAAAGCCTTCACTGACTCATTAGTAATTCTCCCACTTTCCATATAGGTGGGAAGCTGAAATTTTGCGTGCTCATTCCTTGCAGTATATTGCAACACCCAAGGGGTGGAAACAGGTGTACCCCGTAAACTGTATATATAGATAGGGGAAACCCTTCCTCACTATTTCTGCGACTTCCAAAATACAGTACGTTGGAAGCCCAAATTTTCCATGCTCATCCTTTACACCGTACTTACAAACATTAAGTATGTTTCATTTCACGCCGTGCCCCATAACGAACTTTCGAAAATAACGTCTTCTTTTTGGTGGTTCTCACCATTATGCCATAAGGAACTTTCGAAATTGACCTCTCCTTTTGGCGGTTTCATTCCTTATTTCCTTTAACAGACGATTTATTTCACGGCAGAGATGCACAAGGGCCGCCCCCAGTCCCCCTTCCTTTTTCCGCACGGCCGCTATCCACACACCTACCACGTGGTTGGCTCCCTGCCTATATACATTAATGACATCCCGTGCTTATGCGCCTCCTCACTCGCTTCCTTACTTTCCTCAGCTGTTTGTCGTGCTAATGGCTCCCTTCTTCTTTACTCCACCGCTTCAAGGGTGGAAGGACTGCTCATTCTCCTTTCAAGCTACCTCTAAACCTCACACATACTGATTCCCCTATGTGTAACACATCCAAGCAGAGCACCATGGTGCAAGTGCTGCACAGTTGCAAGCTCATTGTATGGGATGAATGCACTATGGCACACAGACCAGGTGTTGAGGCTTTAGACAGGACCCTACAAGACATGAGAAACATGACAAAAATGATGGGAGGCTTGACAGTCTTGCTGGCTGGAGACTTCCGGCAGACCTTACCAGTTGTCCCAAGAGGACCACGCTCCGACAAAGTTAAAGCATGTCTGAAGTCTTCATACCTATGGCCTAAGACCAACGTTCTTACCTTAAGAATAAACATGAGGGTTTACTTGAACTGCAACAAAAAAGCCGGAGAGTTCGCTGCTCTCCTCATTAACATAGGTGATGGTAATTTAATTGAACAGAACTGTAAAATCAATGTTCCTAACAATCTCTGTCTCCTGGTGAATACCTTGCAAACCCTTATTTAAAATATTTAACCTAACCTACGAAATCTGTATGAAAAGGATGTCTCATGGTTGAGGGAGAGAGGTATTCTAACACCAAAAAATGACATGACTTCACATATAAACACCATTTTACTTCACCAACTAATTTCCAAAATAAAAACATGTAAGTCTATTGACGCTGTTGTAGAACTAGAGGACGCGGTGCACTATCCAGTAGAGTTTCTTCACGCTCTTAATCCTCCAGGCTTTCCTCTGAATGCTCTACTTTTGAAGGTTGGCGCACCGATTATGTTACTACGAAACTTACAACCACCAAAACTTTGTAACGACACCAGGCTTCAGATCAAATCTCTGCACAAGAACCTCATTGAGGCAACTGTCTTCACTGGAACTGGCTCAGGGGAGACTGTATTTATTCCTCGCATCCCTCTCATACCCTCTGACCTCCCATTCCAATTCAAACGCCTCCAATTTCCAGTAACGGTCTGCTTTGCTATGACAGTAAATAAGTCACAGGGCCAGACTCTAAAAAAGGTCGGAATTGACTTGACACAAGATTACTTCTCACATGGCTAACTGTACGTTGCATGCTCAAGAGTAAGCTCAGCAGATAGCTTAGTCATTTTACAGCCGGAGGGCAGAACTGCAAACGTCGTTTACAAAGAGATCCTTACATCCTAAAAATGTGCATTTCTTATACACAACATTTACAATCATAAATTAAACTCTTTACAATCATCAAATTCACTCTCAATACTAAAATAAGCCTACAACAATTACACTGACAATCATGTTACGTTATTTTTAAAATGTTTACTTTTCTTTTTCGTAACTTCTTTAACACACTACTTCTCCACTGCAAAGCGCAGGTATTTTGCTAGTAAGCTATATTTTTAAAATGCAGTGACATATAGGTTTATATGATCATTATTGCCACAAGAACAGTGAACCTCTTACTTGCCTATGCACAGACAAGAAGGGAGTGGCATGGCAAACTTCTTTATCATTATCTGTGTGCAGCCTCAACATATGAAAAAGTCTAGTGCTGTAAGATGAGAAAGATAGCTAATTTGAAGCTATTTTGAAGTGGTCAAAGCTTAAAGAAAGACAAAAAATTCAGACTTACCATAATCACGTTTGGCAGTCTTTATTGGGGTTTAACCAGGTATTTCTGTTTCGTCCACTCTCTGTAGTCCTCATCTGGCTTTATTTCCAACTGTTATCTCCGTCTGCTTCCATTTTGTCACATCTCTTCATTCAGTCATTTCCTGACTTTCACTCCACATGTCCAAACCACTTTATCCTTTTTCTCCTCAAAACAACACCTGTTGCCCACACACCACTTGTGATGATGTGACTATGGAGTCCATGGCAGTGTGCGTGTTTCTAGTAACAACTACATTTAGGGCTTGGTAGATGCAAGCAACTGCAGAATGGGGCGACCATGGGGCATGCAGTGTGTAGGTGAGCTGATAGCTTAGCTGCTCCACTCCGGCATTAGGGTGTCGCATCTACACAAGCTGGTGGAGAGTGAGGGGTATGGAAAAAAATGCAGGGTTTTCAAGAGAGAAAGAGAGCAAAAACTCAGGCAAGCAAATGGGGCAGACGACTGGATGATTTGGGAAGTTCTGTCCATGGGGAACATGCGGATGATGCTAACAGAGCAAGATCACTTCCGCTGAATACCCTGGGAGCAGGAGCGACCAACAGGGCTCTGAAGATTGTTCAGAAGTCTCCTGAAGGAGAAGTTGGTAGAACGATGGATCTCGGCTTGGGGTGTCACAGCAATGACCAGCTGAGGTGGCTGTGGACCATGACATTTTTTAAAGGTGTTTCATCTTCCAGTTGAGTATACCTGGCGGGTGAGCTGGGGGCTGAGAAATTTTAGAGAGGCACCAAGGCTACGAAGAGAAAGAAGTCCTGATTTGAACTTTCTGGTTTGAACTTTTCTAGAATTTATTTATCTACCATGAGAAGAGCACTGTTTTTTTTATCTTGGATTATTTATTTGCTTATTGTACTACACACTTTGTTTTGCAACTGCTAGAAGAATAGAAGCACTAAGCACTTGGAAGCACAAACTCTGGAGATTTATGTATCCTCATTGCCCAGTCCATTCTCGGTACATGACTACTGTGGGCCAGCTGTGGCCATCACATTACTAAAAATGAAAATATAAGACCTAACAGTGGACAACAGCTACAGTCCCCCATGTGTAAAATCCTTGGTCACAACCCTAACTAGGCAGCAGAGTTGGTATCGAGTAAGTGAATACTCTAACTGCCTAGTTGCTGTGAAACAATCTTAATTGCAGCATGGGTATTTCAAACAGAACAATGATAAGAACAATGGCAGCAGCTTGAAAAGACACATTAACTTTAGATCCGTCCACAAGGTATACCCTGTTTTACAACACGAAGGTAGGTCTGGTTAAGACACCTGTTCGTATTATGGTATGGTCATAGCACATGCCCACCTTGAGAGCGTGTTATTTAACTGTGGGAAGTACTGTAACTTCCACAAACAGATGGAGAAAGGGCAAATTAGTGTTGTCCACTCTGATGAGTGATGAGGCAGTGCTAGCTATTATGTGTGACTCAGTGAATATTTGATTCACGTACGGGGATCTACAGTGACACTAAAAGGATTGTACGATAAAGCAATATCTGCAATTTGCGTGGTCAGTCTCAATGATTTTAACAGAAAATGGACATAATTTTTGGAAGGGTTGGCCCAGTGGCACAGTGTAAGTAAGACTAGGCCAAAATCCCGATTATGTTTCTGTCTGTGTGGAACGTGTCAGTTTTGCCAAATCTGTTTGAGACTTTTTCTAGTTTTTTTTGCCACACCCTGACTATTTATATGTTCAGAAGATTGGTTACTCTTAGCTGGTCCAGTATGGACGAATATGGAGTTGTGTTTGAGTGTGCCATTTGATGGGCTGCTCAGAGTTGGTTGTAGCCTTGTGCCCAGTGTTACCAAGATACAGGGTTTGGCTTCTTGTGACCCTAAAATTGTATTAAGCAGATTCAGTAAACAAAATTGGCATGATAAGCAAGTCTTCTTGCTCTCTAAGCCAGAAGCTGTTCAAAATGTCTCTTTGTTCTCAGGGAGCCTCAAAGACTAAAAACAGAGCTTATAGTGAAACACATTTAATCACGTTAAAAGAAAAAAGCTCCCTTTGAAACACTACACTATGTGCTGGTAACCTGTCTGAGCCAGGGGGTAGTGTCCTGCTTTCCTAGTACATCATAACACAATTTAAAATATGTCTTCTGCAGATTGTTTTCAGCTTGGAATGCGCAGTAGTTATAGGGCTGGGATATACAGTAAAACCCCTTATGGGCATTCTCTCCAGATACATTCATTATACAAGTAAGCATTGAAATTAAAGCATTAATTCAATTTTGCTGGAACTTGAGCTTTTTCCAAGAAATACTTTTCCTCAAAAACTTAAAACTAGTAAAGGCAGCTTGGTGTTCTTTAAATGGGCCCCGCTCACTCACACTTGCACGGACCAGGATTCATTTCCCAGCTCAGTCCCCTACCTCGGTGGAGTTTGCACATTCTCCCAGCGTCAGTCAGGGTTTTCTTCAATAACCACAGTTTCCTCCCATTTGCTAAAGACATCCAGGTTAAGGTTAATTGGAAACCTAAATCTGTCTTGTTGAAGGAGATGAGCGCTGCAATGAAATGCCCTCCATCTAGGGATGTTTCCTGCCTTGAACCTGTTACTGCTGGAATCGGCTCTGTATCCCCCTACCCTTTTAAGTTCATTGAGGCATAGATGGATTAAAAATGCAAAACAAACCCTCCTTTCATAAAGTCACAAACAACAGCGTACACTATATCTGTCAGGTCTTATTAGCAGCCCCAACCCTGACTACACATTTGAATGACACACAGCTTAAAGAATATTAAATTATATTAAATTATCCTTGCCATCTTTCTAGAGTGATGTGAAAAAAAAAAAAAAACCTGTACTTTCATTTATGTCTACAGAAATGTGCACTTCACTTCAAATCAGTCCAGACCTATAAAAAGATAGCAAAAAGTCTCATTTGTACAAATTGTTGAATTAGGCCATGTCGTTCACCTACATTTGAAAAATTTCTAAGGCACTCTCGTATAATTGTTTCAATCCCTAACACATATTGTATTTAACCTTGGATATACTGGGAATTGTTTCAGTGACAGTTATCCGTTTTACTTCACAGCATAATGCACTCTGTATTCTTATTTTAGATTATAAATAATTTATTATATGTATTTATCTGGATCAGCCACGGTACAGAAATCCATGTGTGTGTCCTATATACTGCATGCAGCGAACCACTCTCAAGATTGAGAAAGACCTTTGACGTGGGACACAGTCTGAATTTTTTATACAAACTGTGTTAGCACATTAAATTGTTGAGATTGTGCCCACTCACTAAGAAAGGTGATGTAAATAAGATTGATTAATTGATTTCTCTGTACCAGGCAAACAATATATCCTCTTAAAATGCATATGTACTACCTACTTTACAAACTTTATCATTTTAGCATTAAGATGTTGTATCAAAACCAAGAAAAAGTGTTCATCTCCAGTGATTTTTTTTTTATTTCAAGCATAGTGATACTAACTGATACAAAATCAATCAATCGTTCATTTAAAAAACCTTCTTATTCTAGTAGAAAACAGGGAGGGCGATTGACAGGAAACAACCCCGAAAATGAGGACATGTCATCTTAGGGCACAGTTACTCATTCACATACTGTTGGACTAATCTAAACTATACAGCTTTAGGAAGTATTTGCAGAAAAAATAACACAGATGCAGAAATACTAAATTCAGCAAATACATGGCGAAGAAGGGAACTGAACTCAGGTTCCTAGAAATGTTAGGCCATTGTTGTACCCCCAAATAAGGAAGATGTTTATTTTATATAGCAACATATAGTATGCTGAATCAGAAGCAGATTTTTAGAGCAAAGGTCTATCTATCTATCTATCTATCTATCTATCTATCTATCTATCTATCTATCTATCTATCTATCTATCTATCTATCTATCTATCTATCTATCTATCTATCTATCTATCTATCTATCTATCTATCTATCTATCTATCTATGAACCAGCATCCCAGCCATGAGGAACTCTGCTCCCTTGACTGGACAGGATGCCATTCTAGAACAAGATCAGCGAGGGAGCTTTGACATTCCCCCTCCACATCAGGACATGGACCTGGAAGGATGTTACTGTAGCTAATATGCCGGGCGAGGATAGAGTCTCAGCAGCCAAAGAGGAACACAGTGGTTGGGCTTGGGAGGATAGAAGGACAGGACAGTGGATAACTGCTTACCATGGGCAGAACCTCCACCTGTATAATAGGAATCATTATCCCATATGATGAGCCCCAGTATGGATAATCATGGAGCAACATGGAAGTTCTGTTCACATGGGGCTGCCCCACCGGGTTCTGTGGGGGCTTCCAGGTTAGAGCCATCAGATATCAATTGCAGCATGACTGGTGCGGTCCCACCTGATGCACAAGAGCTTCCCAGAAAGCACCAGAAGTATCCCCGGGTTGGGAGTTAAAAGAGAGCCCTCCACTTGACCCAGGGAGTCTGAGTCAGGTGAGGAGACAGACAACACTCGCCTGGATGGAGTTGAGGAGATCGGAGAGAATACTGGACTGAAGAAAGTGCTGTGCTATACTGTCGGGTATTAGAACCTTTTATTGCAATGTGGGGAAGAAACCTGTACAAGGTACACTTTGGTTGCTTGATTTGAAGCCAGGCGAGTGTCTATGGTAGTTGTATCTGGAGTTTGGGGTGCTGGTCTGCCCCCTAGTGGGCACAAAATATATGAATGGGCTCAACTATAAATATTAATTTTTATTATTTCAGCACTCTACTAAATAATACCTATCACACCCTTGCTGAATTATTTAAGTTATCTTCTCCTGTTATGAAAACTCACCTACACTACTACCATACATTCTTCCGTTGCTGTTATTCTTCTTACTTGTGCCTTTAAATGATATTGTTATTTTCTTCTACATTCTCTGTAAGTGATATGCCTATCATCACAAGCCACTGGTGCCTCTTTGATTTTGTGAGCTAGCATAATCCGCTCTCCCTAGTGAACATTATCAGTCCTGAATGTGTCACACTGGGATCTTCCCAATAACAAGATCCCTGTTATACTTGCATTTATCATAACTCTAGTGAAAATGTCCCTTAGCTTGAATGACAAGCTTCTCCTTTTTTCTCAGAATCAGGAGTGATAGATGTGTGGTTGAAAAAGAGGTGCCATGCAAAGAAGGGAGGTCAGACAATTTAATCAGGCCTCCTTTTGGTGTAAGTGGGGATAGGGTGAGGAACAAGTAATTGAGATGGCATTAAGCGTCATAATAGGGAAACGTCTCCATGGTGCCAGCCACAGATTACACAGTCTCTCCTGCAATTTCACAAATTGCAAGTGGCACTTAGCTCAACAGGTACCTTAATGAATTAAGGGATAAAATCAGTTTCTGAATTTACTTGAAATATACCCTGAGCTGTGCCTTATATCAAGCCACTGCAATCCTAGTGGCCAAATGAATCCACTGCAATGTGATGCTGTGGTTTTTCTTCCATAAATAACAGTGAGTAACTCTGTAGGGGCCTTGAGGAAGAAAGGCGTACTTGCGCTGAGTAGAGTACATGGTGGCTTATCCTGGGAAGATACAGTAAGTGTATAATCTTCAGGAAGGAATGTATTGTGTAGAATTGTTTGTTCCCAATGCATACCTTGAAGATTAAAGAATTTAATGTATTAATAAATTAATAAACAAAAAATATATACATACAGCATATACTATATTGTTGGTTGTGGGAAGGACGGGACTTAAACAAAATGATGTGGTGCTATCTGGGCCACCGCATTTACTTGAAATGAAGAAAAGAACTGAAAATAACAGGCACATGATAGCACAAGGGTTAACAAAAGGTAAGATTTTAGCCATTGGCTTCGTAGCGCTAGGCTCTGGAGAGCAGTGTAGTCACAGGGTCACAGAACATGATGCACTTATCTCCTGAATAAGACAGCAACTTTTCAGAGAGCCTTGCTTGTATAGCTCCCAGACTCAAAGGGACATGGTCAGTTACTTTCAGTGGGCATCTTCACTGAGCTGTGGGTAATAAGAGTTAGTGATCGTGCCCCCCTGATATCCTGGAGTGGTAGCAGTTTCTTTAGACGAGCCCAGAAGGTGACTTTCGGACGCACATATGTGACAGTATATACAAGGATTGGGCATAAGAAGGTTTGCAGTTGTTCATTTGGAAAAAGAAATGCAGGTTATGGTTATTACAATAACCTTGTTAACTCAATAGCTTTATTAACTTTATTAACTGAAAAGAATGAGTTAACCCTAAACCTAAGCCTAATCCTAACTCTAAACCTAACCCTAATGTCACAGTGCACTTAGGTTCACTATCGTAAATGCTCAAATTACCAGCCTCACGTACTCACAACTATAAACCTACTTTTGCCCACAACTGTATATGTTGGACTTCTGAGTTGCACAAAAAGATAGTCAGTAGGATACTTGCAAACCATTTTTTGTTCTTGAACTTGACGAAACAGAACTGGAGCCTTTATTTAAGCACACAGCAAACTTGACAATTTCTTCAATTGCTCTACTCCAGTTGTGGATTCTTCAGATTCAAAGAACTCAAAAGCATCTTCCTCTGAAGTGTCAAGTTAAAGGGAATCAGAAGCTGAGCTGTAAACCGTCTGAACAGAACAAAGAACAAAATACTGTGTAAATGTAAGTGACCTGACTTTACAGCTTCCTAACACTGTGAGATATATGATTTACTCACTGCTGCTTTAGCTGTTTGTAGTTTATTCCACACAAGTAAATTCTAAGCGGTTTGAAAGTGTGTTTTCTGTACTTGAATCAGCCATAGAGATCAACAGCACAGCATGACTGCTCGCAATATATATATACTAGGGGGCTTTGCCCCCTGCTCGCTTCGCTCGGCAACCCCTGTGTTTGGTTAATTGGATATACAATTTTACATTTTTTTTTTTGGAATTGTTTCAATTTCATTACTTTCACTTTTACTTTAAAGCTTCATTAAAAACAATATTTTTTGGAGACACATTGTGACAACGCAACGTATAACTGCCCGTGAGTGAATATTGTTTCTGTTTCTGTAATAAATAATCCGAGTTTTTCTGTTTGTCCCTGTGATTTATTGATTGTCATAGCAAAAGATATTCTCACGATAAACTGTAAACATTTTACTACAAATGGCATATCACGGTCTCCTTTGGTGTGTAATGTTATTCGCGGAATATATACATCACCTTTCTCTTTGCCTGTTAAAATTTGCATCGCTTCTCTGAGATCATCAATATACACCCGACCGAATTGTGTACTCTTTGAAATTTAACTTGTCGTTCCTTTAACTGTTGTGGGACCACAGATTCTCATAGCATATGGTCCATTATTGTGTAAATCCACGTTTTGTCCATTGAATGATGCGAATGCGAAAAGACTTTGTTGTCTACTCTTTTTTTCAGACCTCAATTTGTCCTGGTATTTTTTCAATTACACCTGGTTCTGATGATTAATCACCTTTTGTTTGCGGTAATGCAATCGTTTCTATCTTTTCTTTGATACTGTAGTGACTGACATGATAAAGTGTCACAAAAGTTTTACTTGAACAATCGCTGACTTCCTAACCCCAAACACAACTTTCTAGCACCCTCTCCAACGCCCCCCCCTTACCGCATGAAATCAATACCCCGCTATCAGTCCTCCGTGCTGCACTCCGCCTTCCCTCAATCGGACCTAACAGTCACTTAAAACCAAAAAGCCGTCAACCTGGCTGGGACGCTACAATACTTTCGAATTTTACCGCTTTCATATTCTGTACCTTTGTCTGCATGTGTATCGCGCCATCGTTTGTTTGAGCCTTTCGAATTCCACTGCTTTCATAATCTCTTATCTGCCTTTTTTTCTCTCCAATGCCTTTGGGTCTCTATTCTCCGTATTGTCCTTATACGCTTTATATGCGATGAGAGCACATGATTTGTGTGTACTATGTGCTTTTACACGATTGATTTTTTTTTGATGGGTGTGCTCTTATATATTCCGTACTATCTTTGTGGACCTTTGCGGACCCCGTAGTGTCTTACGTTTGACTCTGGGGTGCAGTGCAGAATCCTCTTTTCTGTGTGGCTGTGTCATTAGTCCTCAGCTATGGGTGCGTTGTTTATCCAGGCGGGCTCGTGTTTGTATATCCGTCAGTCGAGCTCGTTCGTTCTGAACCCGTGCCTGCTTTGCTTCCACAGTTTCAGACGCGTGTTGTAGGCGCCTGCGTTCATTGATCTTATCCAGGTGAACTTGTGTGTGTATCATTGAGCTGTATTGTGTTTGAATTTGGTGTAAAGCGTTCAGCGGTTTGTACAATCCCAAGCAGCACATTATTCCTAACTTGACTCCGCAGTAGTGCCACTCACAATATGGCAGTGACGCCTGCGCCTTCCGTATTATCTCGGGTTTCACTATGCTGTGTAGTGTGGACGTTTGCGGCATCCGTACTCTCTCTGGTTTGACTTTGGGCGGGGCTCCGAATCCTGTTGTGTTTGTTTGTTCTGTGGCCGTTCTCTGGGGCCGTGTGTTAGTTGAGCTGTATTGTGTTTGAATTTGGTGTAAAGCGTTCAGCGGTTTGTACAATCCCAAGCAGCACATTTGTTTTATTTGCTATTTCCGTTAGTTGAGCTGTACGCGCCTGCGCAGTACGTCTCATGGTCCCATCGCCGTGTACCTGCGTCCATGCCATCCGGTTACCTGCGTCCATGCCATCCGGTTTACCATTCTCGGTTAGTAATATGGATATTGTAACAAAGGCGCTTTATTGCGCCCGACCCGGCACAGACTCACACTGAGGCATGTATAAAATAAACCAAATATTTATTTTTCTTCACCTGTGCGGCACGTCTTCCCCGTAATCCCCACAGGCACAACACAGTCCCAAACAGCAACACAAATATAACACACTCCTCTCTGGCACCACCACTCCTCCCGTCAAGCTTCGTCCTCCTCCTCCCAACTCTGGCCGCTGAGTGGTGGTTGCTGGCTCCTTTTATAGTCCACCCGGAAGTGCTCCAGGTGCTTGATCGCCGGGTTCCAGCTGCACTTCGGGGTGTGATGAATACGCTGCCCATACAGGCTCAGGAGTCCCAGTTACATAAAGATGTTGTTCTTGTTTAAAATGGTGATGCATATTTGGCTCTTAAAGACTTAATGTGCATGCTTTTGTTAGGTGTGTGCTGCCTTAAGCCCATTGCTGCCAGAATAGGCGTTGGCTCCTGCAGCCCTAACTTCAACTAAACAGGTTTGATGATGGCTGGATGGACTTTTTCCCTGTATGTCAGTGTCTATGCTACGATCAAGTAGAAGTATTTTGGAGACAAACCAAAAGTCTACCTTATAGTCCAAATTGGCAGTAGTTCTTTCTAGGGTATAGCTGATTGCTTCTGTTGATTTAAAATGGCTAGCTGGAATAGAAGACCAGTTTTGTGAACCAACATGGAGGTCCCCTCTGCATCCTCCTTGTTATTTTGCCTGCAAAGAGTAAATTGTTGTAGTTATGTGAGAAAGGTGCATGCCTCCTATAGCCACTGAGATGATTGGTTCCTTTGGATTGCATGAAAATGAAGGACATGTTCCATTTATTTTGCCCTTTATGCTGTTTGGCTTTTCCATGCTGCCCTATATGTTTTATGCCCTACATATGTTATACTTTTGTTGCCGTATTAATTTTTACAGTTTTACCCACCATCCTCTACACCATTTTTATGTAATGCCTCCTTTTTCTATTTACAGAGAGGTTAACTAAAACAAAAAATCAGCTATAGATTCTTCATATCTGAAAAAATGAAACAGTGAAAGGTTTATGCTTCTAATGTACAGTCTTTTACGTCTTCGCCCCTGTTTTCTTTGATCATAAATCAAATGGTCTTGTAGATTACCCATGTGTGTTCCACCTCTCTGTTGTTTTTAGCAATTTTTAAGGAGTCTCCATTCATCTATTCAGACGGCCCTGCAACTTCCATTTCCCATTTTATAGATTTGACTTAAAAGGATCAGCCATGAGTTATCTGTTTCGGCAGTTTGTTAAGATCTGCAGGCTGTGAAGAGCCGATTTGTTTTGTCTACTTCAGCAGTCAAAGAGCGTTTGCTCTCATCTTGAATGTCATGTATTACGGACTGTGAACAGGAGTCTGTCATCAGCTGTTTCAGTAGCTAAGAATATGTCCATTCCTGAAAATTCTGTGGGATAAAAGGGATATTTCAAACCAACTAATTATACAGAACAAGCACTACAAATAAAAAGAATCACAGCTACTTGGGGATACTTAAACGTGACAAGATTTGAGTGAGCTGAACTTCAAACATTAATGTAATGAACAGACATTGACACACACAGACACACATACATAACCATGCCGTTGTAGTGAACACTGTGTAAATGTGAGGCTGTGCCTGAAATAGTGTTAGAACTTTCAGTCTCCATATTGCAAGGAGGACAAAAGAAAGTCCAGAGACTAGTTTATAAAATGGACAAAATTAGTGAGGATATCAGATAATTCTTTTAAAGAAGTTCTTAAATAAGGGTACGCATGATTGAGGTAAATGTACTGTATAAATTTTACAAAGAGTTCTGTCTGCTGTGGGGCCTATTAGTAGGTAGACTTTTAGAAAGTGGTACCTTGGGGATCTTCAGATCACAGTCACATTCGGCTTGTAGAAGGTGGTACCTTGGGGACCTTCAGATCACTGTCACATTCTGGAAATGGGACATGAATGGGAATTTGCAGAACTGTGGTGAGCTTGAACAGTCTGTCAATGTCAAAATGTTTTTTATGTTCTTATGTGCAGTGTGCCTAGAAACAGATAAACAGAATGACTGACTTCTCACTTTCTGTATGGTGGCTGCCATTGTTCTTGGAATGAGAGAAAATGAACTATCTCTCAAGTGCATCCACTAGTTCGTTTAGCATTTTTGGAAGAATCAAATTTCTGTCTTGAAGTAGCCTGTTCATTTCTGTTTCACATTACAAGGGGCATGCAGGGATCCCACCAGACATAATCCATCCATCCATTTTCCAACCCGCTGAATCCGAACACAGGGTCACGGGGGTCTGCTGGAGCCAATCCCAGCCAACACAGGGCACAAGGCAGGAACCAATCCCGGGCAGGGTGCCAACCCACCGCAGGACGCACACAAACACACCCACACACCAAGCACACACTAGGGCCAATTTAGAATCACCAATCCACCTAACCTGCATGTCTTTGGACGGTGGGAGGAAACCGGAGCGCCCGGAGAAAACCCACGCAGACACGGGGAGAACATGCAAACTCCACGCAGGGAGGACCCGGGAAGCGAACCCAGGTCTCCTAACTGTGAGGCAGCAGCGCTACCACTGCCGCCCACCAGACATATTTAGCTTGCTAAAAGTCAGTCAATAGTCATTTATGAAAGTATTCATTTTCACTATCTCCCGCATCCATGATGCTTAAAATTAAGTAATGGTGACCAACAAAAATGGCATTTCATAAAACATGTGTCTTTGGTAATGGATTGACAGAGGTAAACTAAAACTCCTTAGTCCCTAATATTATGGTATAGCCTGCATTTAATTCCTGGCTCTAGCTTGCTGTTTTTTTGTTTATTATGTTTATTGTCTTTGATATAGTGTGTTGATGAATGTGTGTTTATTTTCTTTTATTGTGCTTTAATGGATGTTATTTTGTTGTATTATGTTTTTTATGATTTTTATGATGGCAGGACCCCCTGTGGCTGCAGCTGGGCAGCCACTGTCCAGTCCTTTATAACCCTGTAAACACTGAAGTATTTTGTTTTGACATTGTGGGGCATACATACAGTATGTTTATCATCTTTCTTGTTGGATTATGATTATGTAAGTTCCCTTATTTGATTATGTTTTTGTTTATCGAACTTTGGCTTTTCTTAGATTAAAGATTCTGTATAACTGAATGGCTTTGTTTCCTTGTGTGGTTTGCCTGTTTAGGCATATCCCTTTTCATTCTGTTTATTTTGGCTAGAAGTTGCATTTTTCCATTTGTGAGATTTTGAATGTAGTAGTAGGGTGTTGTACCATGTTAGCCATTATGGATACAATGAGGAGTCAAGCAAAGTGACATCTTTTATTGGCTAGCTAAATAAATTGCAATATGCAAGTCAGGCCCCTTCTTCAGGCAGTTTATAATCTGTTTGTAAGTCGTAATTACAAACTGCCTGAAGAAAAGCGGCCTGAGTGGCCTCAAAAGCTTGCATATTGTAATCTTTTTAGTTAGCCAATAAAAGATGACATTTTCCTTGACTTTTCATTGAGATTGTGATTGTAAAAAAACTTCAGTCTTTTTGTTGGGACAAAAAGCCAGCTTCTAGATTTTTGGGGTATGGCTCATATTGATAAAATGTCTCAGTACACAAGTGAGACCTATTCCTGGAGGCAGACACCTCAGTTTTAAGTTTTGAGAGCCCAGACAATTATAACACTTAACAAGCAGAGTCAAACAACTGGATAAATGTTCATTATATGGTTGAAGAAACTATAGATGAAAATCTGCAAAATTGAAACTTCTTTATATTTATTTCTACATAAAGTCAGCGTGAGAAATATCCGCAACTGCTAAATAATATAGTTTCTACCAATACACCCAGTCACATATGTTTATGGGCCAGTGTCCTACAATATGCAGGCAACAAGCCTACATTAACCCTGGATAAAATCTGTAAAGTGGGGTGAAAAAAAACATGAAAACAAAAAAATAAATTAAAAAAAACAGAAACTAGAAAATAGGAGAAGATCCTGACTGTAAACACGACTACTACCCTATTTCTTCGTAAAGTCACAGTGGAAAAGCAACAAGTCTAGCCTAAACACTGATCTATTAGTTCAGTGTAAATGATGTATTTGCCAATATGTTTTAGCCACATTAAGTGAATGAATCTTTCTTTGTTCCTGCTAAAATAATGATTAAAATAACCAACACCTACTCAGCTGCTTTCCATTGATTGCCTAATCGTGACCACCTTAAAGGCCATGTGACTTCCAGCTATCACTTCACTTGTAGCTCCTGTACATGTGTGAAGATGAAGCTGTTACTTCAAGTGGTGCTGGATCTCGTTACAGGTCATCAAGCAGTTTGTTTCTGAGCATTCACTGCAGGCTTATAAAAATCACTCGGCTGTGTTGAGAGCCTCTGCCCTGCACAGCTCTTGGCTAACAAAAACCTAGCAGAATTGTTTTAAATAAATCAATAGTCATTTATACAGTGCTGGATACTCATGAGTGGGCCTTCAACTCTGACCCCCTGTTTATAAATCTGAGATGTGTTTGAATGCAATTAGAGTTTACCGCTTCCATGGCACTTATTAAGCAGAAGAATGCATTCTCTGTAAATTGTATGAATAAATAATAACAAAGCTTATAGACTGTGAAAGATTTCAGACTGATCCACTATTCATTGACAGTGGCAAACTACAGGGGGATCTCAGAGGAAGGGTGGCTTCTGTAAATAGGGTGAAGGTCGTCTGACTTTTATTTGCTCTTCTGCCCCTAGGTGGAATGGCTGAAGAATGAAGATCCCATTGACCCGGCTATGGACTCCAACTTCCTGATCACTATTGACCACAACCTGATTATCAAGCAAGCCCGGCTCTCCGACACTGCAAACTACACCTGTGTGGCCAAAAATATTGTAGCGAAGCGACGCAGCACTACTGCCACCGTCATTGTATATGGTAATCCTGCAAAGTTAACTGCTTCTTAATTGCGTCTCAAAAAATAGTAACATTACTCATAATTAATGTTGAGTTTCTTACCTTGGAAACTTTTATCAGGACATCTTCCGAGTCTAAAACAGAGGTGGAGATTTCTTGGGAAGGTTGATGGAGATGGCAGCTCGCTTTTAATACTGGGCCCAGAAACAGTATCCTTGGACACAGATAGAGTATTATGGGAGGCAGAAGAAGAGAGTGATTATAGGGGGCAATGACAAGGTTGGGAGACATGAATGATAAGAAAGGAATAGAAGGAAAGGGAGTAAAAAAGTGAAGAGGAAAACAGGACAGCTTTTGAGCATGGCACTCAGTAAATAAATAATTAAATGACAGTAAGTAATTTTGGTGTCCAAGGCGACTGCCTCCCACATACATTCTGTGCTCTACTGTCACAGCTCGGTTCATCTTATGATGAGAGAACTACTCTGAAGGCGAGGACTTGGCCCTCTGATGTAGGCTTCATTACTAAACAAATTTGGGGGGTTAAAAGTTATTTTTTGATAGGCAAGGTGGCATGGGGTATAGTACTGCTATCTCAAAGTTCTGAGTGATTGGGTTTGAAACTTGAGGTTCTCACTGTGTCTCTGTGGGCTTTTCACTGGGGCACTATGGTTCTGCTCCACCATCCCAAAGGCTTGTGAGAGTTAATTGGCAAGTTGAAATCTAGGGAGAAATCAATTGGGTTGAGAAGATAGATAGATAGATAGATAGATAGATAGATAGATAGATAGATAGATAGATAGATAGATAGATAGATAGATAGATAGATAGATAGATAGATAGATAGATAGATAGATAGATAGATAGATAGATAGATAGATAGATAGATAGATAGATAGATAGATAGATAGATAGATAGAACTTGCTTCTCACTCTACTTTTCTGTTTCCAGTGAATGGTGGCTGGTCCACTTGGACGGAGTGGTCCCCATGCAACACCCGCTGTGGACGAGGCTGGCAAAAAAGGACCCGGACTTGCACAAACCCTGCTCCCCTAAATGGAGGCTCCTTCTGTGAGGGTCTTCCATATCAAAGGATTGCCTGTGCCACCATGTGTCCAGGTATTGCCCTTGAAGAGGCTCTTTTTTTAGCCATGTTTTTTTTTTTTACACTGAACAGATGCAGAGTCATAAAATAAATAACACAAGATGAACACATTTGCAGTTGGTTACAGTACTGGGGGAACAGAAAAAGTGGGTCTTCAGAAATACACTAACCTGGCAAATGTGAAATTCAAAGTAAATACTCCATATAATAAACAGAAAGAGAAAGTCATTACCTAAAGCATCTTAAGGCCTGAATTCCCATTTCTCAAGATAAGGCTTAAGTGACCTTTTGATCCTAATGATGTCTGACATGACATCTTTGGAGATGAGATATGGATGCCCATTGTCTCAGAGCTATAATCCTTATGATCCCAGACCCAAATGTTAGTCCTGTACATCTGAAATGTTGACCCCCATCAACACTTTCTTCACTGGCCTTCTCTTAACTCCAGCCGGTCATATTGTTAATTTACCTAGGGCTCCTTTTTAGTGGAGATCTTGACCATCATTGTGGCTTCTCTAAATATTATGGGCAAGTGTTTGTTCTTCAAAAGCAGCATTTACTTTGAAGTTTTTTTCCAAATCTTGTGCATAAACAGTGTCATCCCCATTCCCTACTGTTCATTTGTTAATTAAGCATCCATTCGTAGATGATTGCCTGCATGCTGAATCACCTATCACTACATTTTGAATGTCAGCCCCAGGTTCTAGACACTCTGCATTTTGATCTGCTCCATCTGGCAGTTTCCCAGGGTGGTCTTTGACTGCTGTGTGTATTTCATAGCAGTCTGGGGATTATCAGAGACTTCCTGTGGTCAGATATTAACCTTGGGCTCTCCTGTGTGTGTCTCCTAGTTGATGGTGGTTGGACTGAGTGGACTAAGTGGTCGGCCTGCGGCACGGAGTGCACACACTGGCGCAGTCGGGAGTGCCAGGCACCAGCACCCAAAAATGGGGGCAAAGACTGCAGCGGTCTGCTCCTGGAGTCCAAGAACTGCACTGGTGGGCTGTGTATGCAGAGTGAGTACAACGGATTGCGTAGGATCATAGCAAGGCCTCTGGGAGGCAGCTGAAGAGGGAGAGCCTACAGCCAGATAGACAGTTTATGTAGTAGAATTGAGAAGGAGCACAGCTTGGAATGAAAACCAAAAATGTGAAGTCCAGTTACTGGCAGAAGAGACAGCACGTTCTGGTTATGGGGTGTGTTGCTTAGGGCAAAGCAACAGTCAGTAAGAGCAGTCAGCATCAGAAAGCATTGTTCTCCCATCATCCATAAGCTGATTTCTCAATGGGGTGGAGAGCTGTCTAGAGCCTTGACTAGTCAATGGTTCCAATATATCATCCCATCCTCATTTTTCATTCCTTTATTTGGTTTTGTTTTGTTTTTGTTTTTTTGTTTTTTTCAAACAGATAAAAAAGTTTTTAATGAACCTATTAACCATCGTAAGTTTTCATTTCATTTTGTTTCTCATGTCTCACTAACATGCACCACTGCTTCCCACGCTAACACCATTTCTGCTTGGGCAGGGCGTGCCTTGGGAACAGCCTGCAGCCATCTTTACAGAATCAAGCGTTTCTTCTTTTTTCTTTCTTCTGGATGAAAAAAAAAAGAAAAAAAACTAAGGCCATATCTTTTTGTGGCCAGAGTTCTTTCTTTCTTTCTTTCTTTCTTTCTTTCTTTCTTTCTTTCTTTCTTTCTTTCTTTCTTTCTTTCTTTCTTTCTTTCTTTCTTTCTTTCTTTCTAACTGCTTGCAGGATCATCAATAGTGCATAAGTAGATGAGTGTCTATCACAGACGAGATATGTATATAGATAAGCTATGCAAAACATCCCTACATCCCTTTAGCTAAGCTGCTTGATGGCCGGCTTTGGGTTGCAGCACTTGGGGGGTTTATTTTGGAAGGGTCATTTACACCAGAAGTGTCTAGTTTTCAGAACCAAATTCTAAATGGATGGCATGTTGTCAGTGGCTGGGTTAAAAATTAAATATGGAGACAAGCTTACTGCTTTGTTATAAGAGCTGCCAGCTTTCATTCCAACTGAGCTCAAACCTTAAGTCAAGCTTAAGTCAAACCTTAAAAACGGAAGTTCAAGAAATGGACCTTTTGCTGCTCTGCATTAGCTTTCATCTTGTGGATTTCTTTTCCATGAAGCTAAAGAAATTAATTAATAAATGTTGGTCCCATTATTTAAATTATTGCAAAGTAGCAAAGATGGTATCATGTATTATATGGTAATGCATCATCTCCTGGTAAATAAAATTGAAACGTACGAGTACATTAAAAAGAGATAAAATCCAAAGTGAATGCAAACACATTCCACTAGTAATTCAATAAATATATATTGATTGACAGACAAAGTAGCAACTTCTTAATGAGCAGACACAGGTGGAATTGATAATGCACCAGGAGCCTCTGCGTGCGATGCAGTGATTTATGTCCGCTCATTGTGCTCTTTGAAGAGCTGGGGCGCATTGTCGGGAATGCTTGAGCTGCCTGTTCAAATGCTAAACTATATGCAGTTCTTATCATTAAAAAGAATAAACGCACACCTTTGCTGTAATCCACAAGCCATACCAAACACACCAGCATCTTCTTCAGCCCATAGGCTGAGAGCATGAACAGCTTATGCAGGAAATCTAGAAAAGCAATAAACTCAGTTCAAGTCGTCGTAGGCGGTTGCCATAAGTTTAATTTGCCTTTCATTAACTGAACTGCAGCAAATTCTCCTGTTCTCAGGTTTACAGTGTGAAATCAGGTAAAGGTCCACATTATATATTTTACAAGAATTTATTTATTTATTTAGTTGAAATTTTTTTGCTAATTTTTTTTTTTTTTGCTTATTTGCTTATAAATGGAATACAGGAGAGGGAATAAAATAAAGTGAGCTCATCCACCCCATTTCATTGTGTTATTTGCCTCTATATGGGCACAATAAATGTAAGAATTATTTTTGGTAAGCTCCATTTAAATGCTGAAATTGAATTTGTAACAAGCACAGCAAAGGCACAATATACAACTCTGAGAACTTAAGCATCGCCTGAGTTTGCTAACCTCTCTTTGAAAAGACGGACTCAAGCTGGTGGGTTAGTTCTGGCAGAAATAGAATAATTAAGCAAAAATTCATCAGATTGTTAGGAATTTTCCTATATCTAAAAACGATTAGCCAGAAAACATACTGATGCTATGGTACTCCATGCCTAGGACTGAATAGCATTGAATCATTCACAAGTCGAAATTTGATCTACATGAGTTTTATACAGGCACAAAGTATACATGTATGTTTGATTAATGACATATCACAGTGTACCAAATGCCAAAAATATCAAATGCCTGTATGTTATAATATGTCCAGTCACTCAAATGGGTGATCATAGTGTTGAAACTGGCCCAGTGTAAGTTATTGTGTCCTGTCGATTATGTGGTTTAAGTAAATGAATGAATAACAAAATTGCCACTGGGACAGGCCTTAGTGTTTTGCCACCTTGAAAACCGTTTTGAGTGGTTTTGGAAATTAAGAACATAAGAAACATGGAGTACTACAAAACATGGATCTACTACTCATAGTTAATGTTATGTAACAAGCATCAATAAAGTGGTTAGTATCTCTGTAATGTGACCTACTAAAATAACCTCTCTTTGGGATGGTCAGAGGTGGCTTAAGTGAGACATGTTTTTCCTGACATTGCCTGCTTCAGTATATAAGACCTGTGAGTCCTTCACACTCACAAGTAATGTTACCAGTGTATCAAAGGCTCTTAATATGCTACACTAAACAGAGCTGAATAAACACTTCCCTGAGGCTTCACATGTTTTATTAAGCCCAAAAGAAGGTCTTGTTATGCAACAACATATGAGTAATAAATGTTTTTTTGCAGCACCCAAACTAAGTGTTACCAATTGATTTTAAACTAAGTGATTACTAGGTTTTTGAAAAAACATCTAAGAACGTCAATTTCCTCCTTCTAAAATACAGATTTTGCTGGGAATAGGTAATTGGTGTCCTTTTTAATTCCTGCCTTGACACAAAGTTAACAAAATAACTCGTCACAGAGTATTGATCAGTCATTTGAGCATTACAACACCTAGATCCTAAAAAGTAGACAGATTCAGACCATCAGCATTGTCATATGGCATGAGCCAGGCCATTGGGCAGCACTCCTTAATCATGTCGCCAGGCCTATGACTATACTGTTTGAATCAAATAATTCCAAAGTTCAGTTTTATATGCAATACAGCATTAATTCCTCCATCATACCAGTTCTAAATGCCTGTGGATTGGAGTGGGTGTCTAGATTTTTGTTTGATGTCCTGCTACCATGGCCAGTTCTTTGAAAGCAAGAATGCTCAGTGATCACTTAAACATGACAATGTGCTTGCATTGCTTCTGAGACCTTATAGTCTGATAATACAATACGTAGAACACTTCTGGTGTCAATGCTCCTTTTCTGCTTTGGTTTTTCCTGATACTTCTCAGTAAATATTCATATATAACATCACTGGGTGTTTGTATTGTGCTTCTCAAGTAATATTTTTGTAATATTCTAATCTTGGGGGTCAGTTTTTAAGGTTGGCTTGATGGAAGCACTTACAAGTTAATGGGGTGATGGTGTGTTTCTAGATGAAAGCTTTTTAATATGCTCTTTCCCGTCTTTTTTATTTTAGGCTTGGAATCCACTGGCGATGTAGCACTGTACGCCGGCCTGGTAGTGGCTCTTTTTGTATTCTTAGTGATTGTGATGGCGGTTGGTGTGGTAATTTATCGACGGACGTGCCGCAATTTTGAATCCGACATCACAGACTCCTCTGCAGCCCTCACAGGCAGCTTTCATCCGATCAACTTTAAACCACGGCACGGTGAGTGAAAGGAAGCGTTTGTTTAGGGTGTGCCGTATAAGCAGTAGATGAGCCAAGGTGGGGGCCACAGCAGATAAATGGTGTCATATTTTTGGCTCAAGGTGTACATGACGCTACTGACACCTGAACCTGAAGTCATAGATGTTTCTGGTAATTGGGGTCAATTGGAAGCACCAAACAAACTGAGAAGAGTTCAGGAGAGTCTCCTCTGGTGGGTCTTCACTTGTGAATCAGTGACTATAAAGACCAGTATTGTCATAAAGATATGTTTGATGACAGGGAGGGAGAACACAAAGTATGGAGTAATTAGAAGGCAACCTCTGCTGACCTTCTATGTTAAAGGGGCACTTACACTGTCTGTTCAGTATAGTGGCTACCTCACTTTCTAATTTCCTGATACTACCAAACTCCATTCTCCATTTCACCCCCTGTTAATCTTTTATTGTCTTGGGCCACTTTTCTCCATGTCAGAATCGAGTCAAGGAACAACCAGATTAGAGCACTCTCTGGTGGCTGCCTAGTGTTGCTGCACTTTGAGACTACTTCAGACTTTAAAGTGCCAAGTCTCCAAGGCAGCTCCCAAGACTTCTAATTTTTGCTTTGAGTATATTGGCTCATAGTGGATCTATTACCCTGAAATAATTGTACACCTGCCAGTCTTCCATAATTTGTCTTCCTGGGCTAGAAGATGAGACTCCCATGGCGTGAGTTGAGGTGTTGGCCCATAGCATCCTAGGGAGAATTACAGACTTCCTTCCAAAATAACATGCTCAGTCTTTCAGTCTGGTACCCTTGTATGATTTAATTTCATTGAATAATTCCTTAAAACAATACACCAGTTTATTGCAGCCCATGAATGCCCAAACTGGTGAGCACATGGACTTTCCAACTTTTAGACTGGTTTTCACTTACCCTTTCCTGTGTCACCTGTGCATCATTCCCTACCCCTGTTAGTCCCAAATGGAATATTTATAAAAGGTTTGTATCATTTTCTTATAAACGTACAACTGGAATGGATTCACAAATGTAATTTTTTTCTCAACCTAAGACACAGTTTGCAGCCATTTGTTTTTCTCAACAGACAACTCTCACCTTCTGAACACCTCTCTCCAGCCAGACCTAACAGCTAATGCAGGACTGTACCGAGGGCCTATGTTCTCACTGCAGGATTCAGGGGACAAGATTCCTATGACCACCTCACCCTTGCTAGATCCCCTGCCCAACCTGAAGATAAAGGTCTACAATTCATCAACAGTGTCATCTCTGGGATTGCCCAATGGTGACCAAGTCGGCGAATTTTATGGTCAAGCAGCTGGCACCTACCCAGGTGGGGGAATCAATAGCAATCAGGTTCGGGACAGTGAAATAATGAACATCAAGAACAAGGCACTTAATTCATCCCATGCCCCACCCAGGGAAACCACCACCACCGTGAGTGGGACATTTGGGTGCTTAGGAGGCCGACTTTCTATCCCTAACACAGGTACTCACATTTTTAGAGCGGTTTTGTTTCTTGTGTTCAGTAGCATATCCAAATAAAACTTGAAGCTATGCAGTAACTTTTCAAATTCAGTACCTTGTTTCTCTTTTTCTGTTCAACAGGTGTAAGTCTCATGGTGCCCCAGGGTACCATTCCTCAGGGCAAGTTTTATGAGATGTACCTCATCATCAATAAGCATGATAGCACTATGTGAGTCTTCACACTTCTTTTCCTTTTAAGATCCTGCAGTCCCTTTTTTCTTTAGGTAGACCCTGTGGCCACATATTTGACTGTCACATTGACCTTGCTCTGTTATACACTGACCCTATTTCTTGCTGTGAAAGGACTCCACTCTCATTTACTATCCTCTTCTGTCTGTCAAGCATTGCCCCAGGGTATGTAGCATGTCCTGCACTATGCTGAGCTCTTGAATTTAAGTCACTCAGACACTCTCTTCTCCTGTCTGGTCTTAGGTCGTCCTCTGCACCCCTCTTATCGGACTCCGTTTTTGACACTGATCAAATATGTATGCATGCTCTATCTGAAGCTGCTCCAGTCCTTATAATTTGTAGATGTGTTTCCCCACTTGTCTGTAGCTGGTTCAGATAGACCTCTTCTCACTGATGCATTGGAAAATGTGAAGCAGTGAGACATTCAATGTCCTTTAAGTGTATGTATTCATCCATTATCATCTTGAGGGAAAGGAGCCTATCTTAATGACATGAGGCACAAAACAGGAGCCAGCTCTGGCTATGGTGCCCATCTAATATATGGCATGCTCTCACACACACGCCCAACCTCAGGTATTTGAGACCAGTTTAGAGTTGCCACTTAGCCTATTTCACACATTTTTTAGGGTGTTGAAGGAAATCCGCACAGGCCTGGTCATGACCCCAGCAACTCTGAAATGAAATCAGCAGTTAAGGCAGTGGATGGGTGAACAACGAGCCAGGGCTGATAACTACAGTATGAGAGGGGACCCAAAAATTCCTGGAATCTGTCAATAGCACTGGAGTAGTGTGTAAATACTGACTATGCCACTAGTTATCATATGCCTACAGGCTTGTTAGTCAGTTGCCGAGCGTCATCATGCTGATTTCATCAAGTGCGTAATTCTGACATTTATTCTACAGTCATTCACGTGACTTTACTGATTTTTTTCGCCCAAGCCAAAAAAAAAGCACATCAGGTCATATCGAACATCATGACAGCCATGACTTTGTTTTTCAATATTGACGGATTTGTTAATAAACAGGTTGTTCCCCATGAACAGACTGTTAACCAGCAGCATTATACTGATATGCTGAGGCATCTGTGGGGAAGCATCAGGATAAAAACATCCAGAGCAGTGGCGTATGCATTTTGCACCATGACAGCATACCTACACACACCACATTGTCAGTCAAAGACTTTTTAACCAAAAACAATTTGGTTGTTGCTTTGCAACCCCTGAATTTGCCAGATGCCACTCCCTGTGACTCCTTTTTGTTCCTGAAATTCAAATTGACACTGAAGGGAAGATGATTTTGCTATCGTGGAAGAAATCCAGAAAAAAATTGCAGAAGGCTCTAAACATGGTAACATAAGATGAATACAGGAAATGCTTATAGGAACGGGAGAAGCACTGGGACAAGAGCACTGCTTCTCAAAAAGGAGAATTTTGACGTTGACTGAAATAGAATTGCTGTATAATAATGATTCGGGGAATTTTCGGCCCCGAGCGCCGTATATTTTTCTTTTTGGATCAAATGGTTAACTCCAGTGTTGGATGACTACAGTTTTTAATTTAAAATAAACTCTACACATCTATGTCTTGCCATGAGGCTTTTCATTTACTTATTTCTGCTATCACTTCCGTGGATTCAAATGAGGCTGAAGTGTGAAATGGGAAAGGGAATGGGAAAGTGCATTGTTCCTTTCACATTTGGTGCACAAAAGTGCATTCACTCATAACTAAGCTTTTATTGTTCTGTTTTGTCGATTGGCCTTTTAAATACAAGCAGTCTGCATCAAACAGGGCTAGGTGTGAGTGATAATGAATCAGCTCTTTCTCTATGGGTGATACAGTACGCTTAAATTTACTCGTAAGGTGTTTCAGTGATAAAATAGACATATTTTATGCACAGCATAATAGTTTACATTTTATCTATACATTAATCGATTTGTTGAATCCACTTCATATAATTTTAGGGCTTTGGTTGAGAAGAATGTTTTATATTGTATGTAATAACATGAAACATCACTAAATTCTTTTAATACTTTCAGTCGTCTCAAGTGTTTTAGAAGACACCAAGCAAACTTGTGAGTAATGCCAAATCAATTTACAGAATATGTTGCACATAATGAATCAACATTGCATTAAAATTTGACTTTAATGGTTAAAAAATAAAAACATTTAATTGTTTGCCAACTCAAGTCTACAGCACTGCTTCATCTGTATTCCGTCATATTGCTTGGAGGTGAGAATGAAGCAGCGTGCCTTTGAACACATGAAATAAGAAACAGATCGCTAGAGTCCAACACTTTGAGATAACACCTCCACACATTTCTTTACTTCATATATTTCAAAAATGAACAACAGAAAATTTGGTAATTTTGAATTACCGAAAATTAATTCATAAATGTGTCAGCATTCAATTTACAGGGTCCACTGTGGGAAGTAGAATTAAGGGTTTTAAAAGAGTTTTAAAACAAGGTGATAATGTTGAATCTGCATTTAAGGGGAGCTGGAGATTATCCTAACCTTGTTAAAGTATATATTTCTGAAAAAAGAAAAAATAGAAAAATGATTTAGGGGTGCCAGTGCTGACCTAAATGGGGTAATAAGCCCTGTGTCACCAAAGGTGAATTTTCCCTTCTAAAGGGCTTAACTAACTTAACTAACTCTCACTAAGAAATCAAACATCATGGATTGTGAGACTGAAGATGCATCTGAAGAATATCTGTCTAACAGGATAAGTGTAAGATGTAATCTGAAGTATACCACTTGAAGCTACACATTTTCGGGCCTGGCCAGCACATGGAAAAGCTTGGGTTGCTGTGTAAAGGCTAGCAGGGTACATTTAGCCTGTGATCTGAAGGTGAATCCCAATGTCCCAGTGCAGTGATGGAAACACTGTGATGTAAAAATGGCGCCATCCTTCAGATACGATGTAAAACCAAAGGCCTGACTCTCTGTGGTCATAAAAGATCCCTGGGCATCTTTCATAAAGAGTAGGGTGTATCCTGATGTCCAGGCTAAATTGCCCACTCCGGGCCTAGTCATTCTGGCGCCCTCATCATCCAATGTGTGGTTAGCATACTGGCACAAAAATGGCAGCATTCGCATCATCCAGGTGGGTGCTACACATTACAATACAATACAATTTATTTTTGTATAGCCCAACATCACACAAGAAGTGCCGCAATCGGCTTTAACAGGCCCTACCTTTTGATAGCCCCCCAGCCTTGACTTTCTAAGACAAGGAAAAACTCCCAAAAAAAATTCTAGTAGGGAAAAAATGGAAGAAACCTTGGGAAAAGCAGTTCAAAGAGAGACCCCTTTCCATTTTTAAAATCTGGCAAATATCAAAAAGTATTTTTTTTCACCTATAGCTCAAAGCACCTTTGGGGTTTCCCATAGCAGCCATAGTGAGTCCAGTTAAACAGTGCATAATGACTGTTTTGTCTCGTCATCACCAGGAGCTGCTTTTCTGACATGCTATTAATCAATGCCCTTTATTCCCTCCATTTCAATACCCCATATAACATACTGTAGCTTCTAAAGAAAAGATGTGATAGTTCAAAAGTGTTAGAAGTTACACACATCTGTCCAGCCACACGTCTTCAATTCAAATAAAGTTTACATGGGCTGAAATTTTACAAGCTGCATTGTGTACCAGGGGAAAACAAACAAGTTAATGCACACACCTTTGCACACATGCTGGCAAGTGTAGAGTCACAACCTAACCTAACCGACATCTTTGGCATATGTAAAGAAAAGGCCACAGGGACACTGGGAGAATGTACAAAACCATAGAAACATCATACATGCCTGGACTGAGACCCAGGACTCTGCAGCAAGTAAAGCAGTTAAAAGAAAAACAAGCTAGTGAGAACTACAATTAGAGAACAGATTACATGCAAAGCATAAACTGCCCCTTATTATAAAAAGAGCGTATAATGGAATCCTGTAGCCCCCATGCCTTCCAGACTCAGGGTTGACCACTTTTGTCTTAACACATGAACTTTTGTCCTTTTTCTTAGAGGGTTACGTATAAACATTAACTAGGCTAATTTTTATAGTGAGGAAGCAATTTATAATTTTTTCAAGTAAATAGCAATGGCATTTCTTTGGATTTCTGTGAACAGTTGTTCAGCACACCATCCTGACAGGGCTAGTGCTAGGGTTAGGGAATGCTAGAAATGTGGCAATGAATGCTAATGCTCAGCTCATGCTGTTTTCTCATTTGGGGGGTAGCATTAAGAGCATCCACAGGCCACTACATCTGAGCCTCCTTCCACACACATTCACATTCTGTCCAGGGTTAGGGGTCAGGGTTAGGGAACTCTCTCTTCCCTGGCTTTTAATTGATTGAATTAATATTTCCATTCCTTGTCATGCACTCCATGTTTATACCTGTCTTTTACAACCATCATTATTCTTTCCAGTTTCTTTGAATACCAAATAATCTCTGATCCTGTCCAATCCTACAGGCTACCCTCGGAGGGCACACAAACACTTCTCAGCCCCATGGTGACATGTGGCCCCACTGGGATGTTGCTTTGTCGTCCAGTTGTCCTCTCCCTACCACATTGTGCTGACCTGGCCTCCTCAGACTGGATGGTGAAGCTGAAGACACAGTCCCATCAAGGCAATTGGGAAGTGAGTCATTTTAGTTACCATTTCCAAAATAATTTAACTAATATCCTAAGAGGTGTTTGGTGAAGAGAATGTGGTGATTATTTGAATTGTGGCTTGAACAGATTCCAAATTTAAATTAACACCAAGTACAGCGAACTAAATAAAATAATACTGTTTTTCTTGAGGTTCTGTAAAGTTTAATTTCCTCTTGGGGACAAATAAAATCTATCTATCTATCTATCTATCTATCTATCTATCTATCTATCTATCTATCTATCTATCTATCTATCTATCTATCTATCTATCTATCTATCTATCTATCTATCTATCCATCCATGAAAGGATACAGAGTGCACGCAGTGCAGGATTTACGTATAAGCTACACAAGCTATAGCTTAGGGCCCCCGCCTTCTTGGGGGCCCCCAAAACAAATTGTCCGATTGAGCAATTGTCATATATACTTAAATATACTACAGCATTATTTGTCCCAATCAGGCCCGGCATTAGGCATAGGCGAAGTTGGCGACCGCCTAGGGCCCCGGCGTCCGGGGGGCCCCGGATCGACTCCTTGGTCTAATTTTCACGCATTTCACAGAGCTTCCAGGGGGGCTCCGCCCCCCTCAGGGGGCCCCTGGACCCCCCTTTCGCCTAGGGCCCCATAATACCTAAGACCGGGCCTGAGTGCACGTAGTATTATTTATCATAGTGTACACATGGTGGGAATAGAACAAATATACACACATGTGAGTCTGTCTAGTCAAGGGTTAGAGTTCTGTCTACCAGGAAGGGTAGCTGATCCACTTGCCTATCTCAATTTTACCTTCATCAGTCTGTTCCTACTGGCACCTTATGATCTCTCTTATTCCCCTGGTTTCTCTTCTTTCAACCAGTTAAGTTCTCAACTCTCAGTACCATGCCTCAACTATAATGCTCACTGGTCTGATACCCAAAACATGCATTTAAACCTTAACCAGGAACTACATCTAGATAAAGGAATGGCGTATCAAATTACAGGATCTGTCCTGCTAGGACTTGCCTTGGTGATCCCAGGCATCTCTTCAACTCCGTGTTCTCCTAAAGAGCTAGGCCTGTGCCAGGTCACCTTTCCATAATAAAAGGGAGCAAGAATTCATGTTTAGATCTACCTACTACTACTTTTCAGCTTGGGGAACTTCTGATCTGTTTCAAATTGTCCCCCATTGTCTTCCACCCATCTGTGCAGTCTAGGAGTAATTGATTTCATGATGTTGTGACAAAGCTTCACCTATTGGTATAGGTCTGGTGTTGCCAGTGTGCAATCCTCTTATAGCCCAACCCCAGTTCTGCAATATATAAAATCAGTTATGCCTGCCTGCAAGCTCTCCTTCAGAAATGCAAGATGTGACCAAATGGGGGCCATGTTAAGCTTAAAATTACAGGTTGGTATTTTAATGGAATATAGCAGATGAGCTGAAAATACAAGTAAACCCATTGCCAATTATAACACACAGCTTGTGTTACAGGATGCAGAGAACATAATAAGGGTGATTATTTTTATTTTGTTAATTACTAAATTCTGTTCAGATTGCATCTTCTGCAAGGCCACTTACATGATCAAGAACTATTCTTTGCAACTCTTTTGAATAACTGGCCCTCAGGCAGGTTAAATTCCTTGCTTAGAATCAGAGTCAGGGATTCATCAGATATCTTAGGTGTTCCAGGTTAGGTGTATCAGTCACTAGACCACCTAATAATTTACAGGAAAGGAAATTTGACTAGCAGAATTGTGTTTTTTCAATACTTTATAGGTTTGTAGCATCATTATTTTCACATAATCAGAGTAAAATTAACTTCTTACTTGCATGTGCTAATCAACATGCAACACACGAGCAAGAATAGTGAGTAGGATCAAATGGAAACTATATTCCTTATCTGACAAGCATCCAGACAGCAGTGATACTTGGATACCCTGTGCCAATTGATTTATTTGTATCAAAAGAACCAGGATCCGCTGTGATTTTTTTTACCATAACTTGATCCTCCAACTGGCATAAATCAGCATGAACCAAGACTACCAGACCAAGTGATGTTTTTCCTATCCTACAACTGTTAGTGTTGCTAAGCCCTTCTTATTTTTTCACTGCACATAAGTTTGTCCATGTTTGAAATCTCTCAGGCCTCTATTTCTGTCCAATTTTGTTAGAGATCTGCAACTTCACCTCCTAAAATCTGATATTGTTGTCAGGACCATATTGTTACCATATTAATATTTGATAATGTTATGATTTGATAATGATATGAAGGCAGTGCATCTAGTGCTTGAGTAAATAGTCAGGAAGGTCTCAGGTTCCTCCAATAAGCACATCACTTATCCTGCTGCTGGTTATGTTATTTTGCTTTTCTCAGGGTTGTGCAGTAGCTCAGTGGCTAACCCGACTGGCTCACAGATCCAAGACCCTGGGTTTGATTCCTGGATGGTCATTCTTTATGAAGAGTTTGCTAATTGATCCCATGCTGACATGAGGATTACTCCAGACTTTAATCCCTTATCCCTAAAGAGGCATCATCAGGACTGATTGTGTTCATAAGAATCCCTTATGAAAAATTTGAAATCACTTGAGGTTTTTTTGTTTGTCTGTGAAAAAATCCATAAAATATGATATACTGTTCTACTGCTTGGGTCTAGCAAGACACTGAGCTTTTTGCAATTTCCTCCTACTTTCGTTCCAAAAAAACTCTTCATTTTATTCCATTTTTGGTCCACATTTTGTGGTTGGAAATTACACCTGTGAAATAAGGAGTAAATCTATAGGTGTCTTCAGAAGAAATAATCAGGAGGTCTTGAAGTTGTGCAGGGCACATCAACTGACCCCGTGGGTTCATCTCCTAATGGGATTCGAGGGGTCAAAGTTACTTAATTTTCACAAAACTTTGAAAAAGTGGGGATTGGTAATATAGGCATATGGAGTGTCATTTTATGCTATTTCAAGGTTGCTGAACATGAATATGAAAATATTTTTTAATATTTGATCCTTTACCTGTGGTCCTAGCTCTCTCAAAAGGCTGAAATGACAAACTTAAACACATAGGAGATCCTTTCAGGCTATAATGGTCACCATTTATTAATATGGATTTTTGATCCTTCACTAGAGATCTCACCCTGTATGAACCTCTTACTAGATGGTACAAACGACAGAATTTTATTCCAAACGAGTATAATTAGACTTTCCACATTTAATTTGAAGCACACATTTTAATATTTTAAATATTTGACCTAACCATTCTTGTTTATTATGTACTTCTACCTCACAAAATAAATCATTACATTTCTTATTAACATCCTGAATTAGGGCAACTTATGCTAATTCAGACTTTTTACTGTGTCAGATTTTTCCAGAAGTGTGTATACAGTATAGCATGTGTGGTCATTCAGGGTTGGCTCCTTCTTGTAAGCAAGATCAGAAATTTGATGAATATGGCACTGTGGTTTGTTATTCACCATACAAATATTAAGTAAACCTTTAAAGCCTATTGCTGATTGATGAATACACTGCAAAAAATGAAATCTAAGCAAGTGAAAAGTTTTTGTATCAAGTGTGATGGACAGCACCCATAGCCTGACACCCTATGCAGGATGGACACTGGCCTATTACCTCTACAGAAGATGCCAACACTATGAAAAGTATGTTGGCATCCCGGTGGGTATGGAGCTGAAACAGTTACCTGCCTGGGAGTCCAGCACATTGAAAAGACAAGGGAAGATGATGGGATGTGACTATGGTCTTGCCTAGTATGATAGAGGGCAGCACGTGTGGCCTCAGTACCCAAATGGACACTTGCAGGGCATGCTGGGAATTGTAGTGCCGTGGAGCAGCCCTGTTAGATTCCACAGGTGACACCAGGAGGAGCCCTGGGGATTTGTGGTCCCTGCTCTTGATGACTTACGCTTGACCCAGAAGTGCTTCTATCAGACTGTCTCCTAGCACTGGAAGTACTCCTGGATCTAAGATAAAGGAAGCCACAAGACAGATAAGGCTTGCCTGGAGGAGTAGAAAGAGAAGGAAAAGGAGAGTTGTGTTTATTATTGCGAAGAAGCCTGTTATTGAGATACTTTATTATAATAATCCTTTTATTTGAACCCGGGACTTGTGTCGTTGTGGTCGTGTCTAGGGTTTGGGGTGCTGTAACACCCCCCTACTGGTCACACAAACTATTATATCCTGTTTTCCTTATTGTAAAATCTATTGACTTATCAAGACATTTCTATTTAAGATTATTTAGCATATTTTAAGAAATCTTGTCAAGTAAATTTTGCTTACCCCATTGACACTTTTTTACTAAACAAAAGCATCACAAATCCCATTTCAAGTTTTGTTTTTCTCTTTTTTACATATGCATTTTTTTTGCAGTGTATTAGTGACTTGTAGATTTATAACTTGCTTTTCTGTTGGTCAATGAATGACCTCCTGTGTTTGTCTTGTAGACCTTTTAGACCCTTCTGATCTCATAAACATTGCTGCTTGCTTCCATTAGACTCTGGTTGTTTTGATCACCCAAAAAAATGATAAGCAGCACAACAGAGGGTGCTATATATGAGTAATGTGACTCATTTTATAATTGGAGACGCAAAAGCAGAATTGGCAAATGGCCACTGGCCAAACATGATTCCCATTCTTCCCTAGTTATCTGTCTCCTGGGAAACAAGCAGTTAATCTAGAAATGAAGCATTTTTGAATGTCTATGATAAAGTGTTGTACAAATGTCAATTCCATGCATCAAGACCAAAAAAAAATGCTATAAAGTGTAAAGTTCCAGCGCCACATTCCAAGTGACTGTGGAAGTTAAAAGAGATAAAAGAAGCCATGTCTGAAAGCTTTGCAAGCGGGTGCTTCAGAGCACGGCGTGAACTTATTTCCTGGGAAACACGTCTCTTACAAGCTCTAACAATCTCAGAAAGCCTTAACAATGTGTGCTTTTTCAAACAGGCGCTTTGGCATAGGGCAGCAAGCCATCTTTATTGCCTCTTTAGAGCTGAGCTGCTTCCGGCCACAGTCATTTTTATCATTACTGTAATTATTATTCGAGGCTTCCTTTGCACTGGCATGTTGTATAGATAACTGGATCTAATCTATTTGATGTGCTGATCCCTGCAGCTATTAGTTGCTTTAAATGAAATTGCATTGAAGTGATATTAAGTATTTTATCAGGAAAAGAGGCTCTCTGGGAGATTAAATGTGTTGTTTGCTGGGGTGTGCCAGTGTCTCCTCTTTGGTTTTGTTTTATCACAATTAATTCAGATATACCATCGGTAAGCATGTTGATTACTGGACATTACATTGGCATCGCTGTCCGCAGCTAATGCTAGCCTTAAGAACAGAGGTAAAAACACTAAATTCCTCTGGGAGAAATTGGTGGCCTGTTTCACATTTCTTCGTCAGAGCATTTACTCAAGCATAGCTATCCTTTCATTTTCTTAATTCACTTAATCCAGTTTATAGTTTTGAGGAATGAGCTTTCACTACAACAGTGGGTCCAAACTTGAAAGGGCAGCCAGTTCGTCAAAGAGCCCACTCACTGACACGGGGTCAGTTTAGAGTAATAGAACAACTGAACATGCGTGTCTTTGATATATAAGAAGAACATGCAAACTGTATGCAGTGAGTAGTCCTCACCTTTTAGGGTTGTTTTTGAAGCTCAACCTCAAATACAACTAACCAACAGTATTTTAGTTAATACGCTCCGTATCCTGACAGATTTTGCTTAGTTGGTAAGCACAGGACATGTAAATATAAATCAATGGGCAGAATTACAAATCATTCATCTGTTATATAAAGCAGATAAACACAAGTAAGGGAATCTTGGATGGGACAGAAAATTCTGTGTCCTGTGGTCAGATAAATTATCAGAAAAATAACATGACATTCTCAAACCTGCTTAATCCAACGCAGTCTTGCAGTGGGCCAGAGCCCATCCTGGTAACATTAAATAAATGACCCCCTCACGCTTTTAAGCCCCCTCATTAAGTTACACAAAGTGCACTGCAACCCTTGAGTGGTCACAGATTGCCCCCCATGATTTTAAAGATATAAAGGGCAAGCAGTAGATCTCCTTTACAACTTTTTATTACGTTTTTGCTTAACAACTGACAAAATATATGGTAAGTCTGGCAGTTAAGTGGATAGCATTGCAGCCTCACACTTTCAGGGCCCTGAATTCAAAGACTATAGAATGTGAAGTCTGCGTATTCCCCTGATATATTTTATCTTATTTTTGCTTCCACATCCCAAATCCATGCATGTTCAAGCCATTTCTATTTGATCAAGTGTGTGAATTCCAATGAAGTAGCTTACGATCCAAGTAAAACTACAGTAGACTTCCAATCCCTGTAAACGAAGAGGTAAAATTAAAGAAAAACATGGACGAGCTGCACAGTCTGGCAGCATTGCAGGTCCATAGAGATTCAAACCTGCATTTGTCTCTTCTTTTTCAGGTAACCACACAACGGTAGAAGACTTATAGGCAGATAGATTTTTCTTGTTGTATAGTTCAACACTTGTGTTCAATCTGTTGCCTCTGACAAGTTCAGTATGAAAGTACAGTTTGGCCTGCCTCATCTGCAAGTATTTGGTTCCAGGACCCCCTGTGCAAAAACTGCAGATGCTTGGGACTTATTTAAAAGGATAAAGGCGATTGCACATGAGGGCGTTTGCAATGGGACTGGGGCACGCCATCGGTAGCATCAGCCAGCGCATGTTGTTTCTTGTGTGTATTTATCAGGCAGCACTGCATGCAGGAATTTCAAATGCTCTTTTTCGTTAATTTTCTAAATTGGTTTGTATATTTTCAAACCGTGGATGGTCAAAACTGTGGATGCTAACTCCACAGATAAGGCGGGCCAACTGTATATTAAAAAAAAAATTGTCAAGAAGTTAAGGGCCTACCTTTTGTTGTATCTTTCTGTGTTACAGTATGGTCAATGAAGAATTAGTTAGTAGGCTGTAGGACATGAGCATATCTGTTACTTTTGGATTGCAGATTTGGTGTGGTCAGCTACACAACAAATGTAGTCCATTGGCTAGGAAATTAAAGAGGGAAATTTAAAACAAATTCCTGATCAATCGCATATTAAAACATCCTCTTTTTCGTCATCTTCTTCTTCTTCTTCACTCTTTCCCTAATAAGTATCCCTTTTCATTGTGTGATTTATCATTCACTTCTGCTCACAAGCTTTGTTGTAGCTGAGCATCTCCAAGGCCTTGTTTTGCTTGAGCTCATGCCTCCCTCCTCAATTCCCAAGGTCGCTTAGACTGCATATTTTTAGTTGAGATAAAACTTCGGGATTCTGAACAAAGTGGCCTCCAGAGGGCTTTGTTTGGTGTATGGGCGAAAGGTTTTTTTTATTATCATTTTCTCTGCTATCCAATGACCTTCAATTAAGCAAATGATATAGGCCAGAAGTCAAGTGAGCCATAACGTATTTATGCTTGCCTTCTGTATTTTGTTGCATTTCTGCTAAGCCAACACTACTTTCCACATTTTCACTTTAATATATAATTGTTAAAATTATTTAATTGTACCTGTTCAGTTTTTATTAACTTTAAAATCACGGACATATTTTCAGCATGTTTGACTTTCAGCTTCAAGAGGGTGGCATGGTTAATAGTGCTGCTACCTCAAACCCCAAAGTTGAAATTTCAGTGCAGTCGCTATCAAGTCCAAGTTCAAGCTTATTGTCATGCCTACACCACAGAGGGAGATTCTGTCTTACTTGTCTCTTACAGACAGTGTTATAACAAAAACAAAAGACAATGAACACCACTCCATACATGAAATACAACACCAGATAATATACAGTATACAAGAACCTCACTGCAGATGTGCACTTTCAGTTATATATATGAGTGGCTGCTAAATAACTTATGTCCTGATGATTAACACTGTCCCTGTATCTAGTGGCATGAGCGCTAATGGTCCTGAATTATTTATGGGAATGTAGGAAAGAGAAAAGTGACTGTGTGGGATGGCTCAGGTCTTTAATAACACTGTTTGCCTTTCTAAGGGAGGATGTGTTATATATACACTGTATGTCCTGAACGTTGAGAAGCCACGTATCAGTAACATCCTGTGCCGCCTTCACTTCTTTCTGCATTGCTTTACACTTTCGAGCTGAGCAAGTGCCATACCAGGATGTCATGAAGCCAGTCTGTATGGACTATTAGCATACCAGGAAACATGCAGGATTTTCTCAGATATTTTAAGAATTTAAAAGGCTGGTGTACCTCCTTGGCTATAGCAGAGATATGTTGTGTCCACTTCAGATCATCAGTGATGCTAAGTCCATAGATTGGACTCTTCACAGCATCTCCTCCAAAGCAGATTGCAGTTTGGTTTGCCTTGTTCTTTTTGAGATCTATGGCTTTGTTGACATTAAAAGAGAGATTGTTGTTTGTCACTACTGTGTCAAAGGCAAGCCTTTTTTCTGTAAGCTGTTTTTAGGATTGTTGGTGATCAGATTTAATATGATAGTGTCATCAGCAAATTTAATAATAGACTTGGAGCTGTCTCTAGTTTCACAGTCAGAGGTGAACTAGGAGTACACCAGGAGGCTGAGCACACTGCCCTCTGGAATGCCTGGTTTGAGGATTAGTGTGGAGGCAGTGATGCTGCCCATCTGTACATGCTAGAGTCTGCCATTCAGGAAGTCTAAAATTCAGCAACAAAGGGTGCCAATAAGTTACATGTTAAGGACTTTGGTGATCCATCTTGATGTGTTAAGTGTTACATGCTAAGCTATAGTATATAAACAGGACTCTGGTACAGTAATACTTATTATCAAGATGTACCAGGATGATGTGACGTGCAAGGTTTATGGCCTCCTCTGAGGCAGTAAGCAAGCTGAAGATGTCTAGAGTCTTGGATATATGGTTCCTGCTATAATAATTTCAGTTCATTTTCAGAGAATCAGCCTTAGTGATTAAGGTTCGGCTCTACCAGTGAACTTGAAAGAAATCATATCCCTCAAAATAAAAGAGTAAATAGGCCACCAAAGCAAAGCACTGTACTATTTCCTTGCCCTCTTGATAGACGCTAGTATTCCCAACATTATTGTTTGTGTTCAGTAAGAATGTGGTCCATTTTCATTACTATTTACTGTATGCATTTATAGGACAGTCTTTCACATTAGACTTCAGTATACATACATTATATCGTAGGCAGTGTTTACCCACCTTTGTGGTATCATGGCCCAGTCGCGACCCACCCTTTCCCCCTCTGTGAATCGAGCATGATTGTCAATGAGGGGTTAGGGAGGTCGTCCAGGATCTGCCACAGTCCATCTGCAACGCTTCCACTGTGAATCAAGCACAATCTTCACTCTGGTGGATGGGGTTTAGTGTGGGGTCATCTACGATCCCCCTACGATGCTGCAACTGTAAATCGAGCATGATCGTTGGGGCAGTGAGGATGGATGCATGGTTTCATCTGGGGTTGGCCGCGGCCCACCAGTTGGGAAAAGTTGTCATAGAAGGATCTCCAGCTAGAAAGAGATGGTCAGTGGCAAAGTCAGATGAGGCAAGAGAGTACATGACAGGGATCTACACAACACAATAGCTACTCAACATGCCAAAAAAGAGGATAAAATTGGACAATCTGGGCAGTATGCCTTTGTTGTTTAAATGTGGAACATCCAGATGCTTATGTCTGTTACTATGTACTGTATAAAAACGTAATGGTGATTTGCTTTCACTGCGATAGACTGGTGCCCTGTCTAGGTGTTGTCTCTGCCTTGTGCCTAGGACAGACTCCAGCAGCCCTGCAACCCTGTATTGGATAAGAGAGTGGAGTTGTTTTCACTGAATATTATTTTGTATTTTATTTTAAGAGTACAATATTATGAATAGTAGGATGACATGGTGGAGTAGCAGTTAACGCAGAAGTTTCACAGTTCTAGAGTCATTTGCTCAAATCCTGGCCTAGCCACTCCCTGTTTGGAGTTCGTACATCCTGTCCATGTTTACGTGTTTTTCCCTGGGCACACTGATTTTCCTTTTACAATCTAAAGATGCAGCGGTGACATTGATTGGTGACTTTAATCAATCGTTGGTTAAGAATGCTTACCTATGGGTGAGTGTGCCTTGTAATGAACTGCTAAACCATTCAGAGTTGGTTCCTTTGGTGTTGCTGACTTAACTCCCAATGACATGTAACCTTAAAATCTGACATATGTGTGGAAAATAAATAAATAACAGGAACTGCACACCTGTGCCTCGTAGCTTAGCAACAATGGGTTCAAATCCTTCAGCAGTCCCAGTCAGTGTAGAGGCTGCACATTCTCCCTGTATCCACATGGGGTTCTTCTGCAGATATTCCCAAAGAGGTGCATTTTACTTTCTTCTATTTCTTGACGGTGGCCTGGTATACATGTGATAGACTGGCAGCAAGAACAGAGTTGGCTCTTGGCCTGCACCCTGTTCTTCCTAGATAGGCTTATGTCCTGTGACCTTTGGATTAAGTACATTTAGAGGATGAAGTATATCATTATATTTGTAAATCTCAGTTAGATTAGTTGACAATTCCATATTGGCTTGTGTGGGTGTGTATGTGAACAAGCAGAGTGATGAACTGGCACCCAGTCCAGTACAGGGCTGGTTTTAGCATCATGCCTAGTGCTGCTAGGATAGGTTTCCACCACCCACAACCCTGAATTGGGTTAGGTAGGGCTGACAAGGTTAATATTATGAATGAAAAGCATCCCATATAAAACTGATCTCACTGAATTAAATATAAAACCCAAGTGCAGATCCTTCATACTGAATACCCACTAACATGTTAAAGAGATCCTTTAATAAATTGCAACGATTATTGAGGAGATATTTATTCAGCTTTCACTTAAGTCATTCATATTTTTCCTGTCTTTATAGTGGCACCAATCGTGATTCAGAAAATCAACACTTGGTACCTGAAAATGGACATACTGTATATTGTCCATCTTCCAGTTATTTACAGAATGATCTGCTTCCTTTGAAGTGTCATGGGGAGAAGGAACACATCTCAACAGCATAGGACACAAGGCAGGAGCACTAACCATTGTATCAGCATGCCCACCATCCTTGCACCCATTAACTTTTAATCACTGCTTTTTTGTCCATTCAAGTCTTTTGGACATAAAAGCTGGTTCAGCAACCTCAGGTGCAAGTCAGGAGGTTCAAACAGAGGAATTACTCGCTAATCATCCAAACTGAAGAACATCACTCAGAATGACTGTTACAGAGAGAGGGCACAAAGCATTTTTCTCAAACCGAATAACTCACCCACCTTTTCCTGAACATAATGGCTCTCTGCAGTTTTACAGGTGTTTTTAGCTTCCCTTTACAGATCGGTGATTTTCAGCTACAATTATATTGCTAGTTGGCTCGGTTTTCATGAATGTTTTTATTTAACACTAGAAGGAATCAACCCTTTCTGCTTCTGTAGAGCTGACTGAGCAGCAAAATTACAAATGAACTATGGGAGCCATGTTTAGATCTCTGCTGAATTACCGAGATTTTGGAGCTACAGCAGGAAAATATACTAGAGCTGCCCGCAACAACCAAATTGTTATCCAGTTCCATCTGTTAGTTACGCAAACTGATTAAAGATGTGCATTTTATAATAACATGAGGCTTTACTAGGTTGACATAAAAATGATAATAAAAAAGATAAAGTTTGCTTGTTCTCCTCTAGTCTGTTTTTCAGCATCTTCTCAAATCCCAGAATGTGCACATTATGTTAATTTAAGACTGCATTGTTCCTGTATGAGAGTCTGTATGTATGTGAGCCCTTTGGTAAAGGGGTATCTCATTTAGTTATGTTTGTTTGTATTTGTGCCAATGCACACGATGGACTGGCATGCAGCCGGATCTGTACATAGTGCTGTTGGAATAGCCTGAGGCTCCCTCCAACCTTGAAATGGACTAAACAGATTAAGAAAATGGAAAGGCAGAAAATACTTTGCATGTATATATCATAACAAAATGGATCAATTTCCTAAATCTAGTTTATACAAAGTTGCCATGAGCCAGAGTCTATGCCAGCAGGTCCAAGCACAAATCTGGGACCATCACTTAGATAAGTTGCCAGTTCATTATAGGTCTCACTCAAGCACATTCTAGGGTTAACTTAGAGTTGCCATTAAACCTAACCTACACATATGTGAGATGTAGGAGGGTGCCGGAATATGTGTACAAAAACCACACTGACAGTGACTCTCCACATGATACAGTCATTTATCTCCCAATGCCCCATGAAGGGCCATTTATTTAATCAGGTTAGAATTGGGTAAAAGCTCCTTGAGCTTGATGGTAAAATCTTTTCTTTTTTCCAATGCCAGGAGGTGGTAACTCTGGACGAGGAGACACTCAGCACACCCTGCTACTGCCATCTTGAAGCTCAGTCTTGTCATATCCTCCTGGACCAGCTGGGCACCTACAGTCTAGTTGGGGAGTCTTACTCGAGTGCCGCTCTCAAGCGTCTCCAGCTAGCGATCTTTGCTCCCATAACGTGCTCTTCACTGGAGTACAGCCTCAAGGTTTACTGCATCGAGGACACGCCGGATGCACTGAAGGTGAGTATACAGCTTGGTTCAGCCCTGGTGCAGGCCAGGCCATAGTCACTGTGCATGCTTGTGCAGCCTCCTGAAAGCACATTTCTTATTTTGTGTAACTGCAGTATAAAGGAGACTGGCAGGCTGCCTTCCTTTGCAGGGCATGCGGAGATGACGCGTCCCATGAAGCTGCTAGATATCACACCTCCTGATAAGAAGCTTGGGTAACAGCAGAGCTGAGAGAGTAACATGACTCACTCTGCAATCAATTTCTGTATTTCTAGACAAAATGTAACATTGTCCCCACATATGGGAAGTAAATGCACAGTTCTCTTTTATTTTACCTCAGTCCACCTCGATCTTCTGCTGCTAGCTCATGGGAAATAAAAGTAAACTCCTTTTTCATTTTAAGTGAAGAAGGTCTTGCTTGTAGTGCAACTTACGTGCATCCAAATGATATTTTAAATAAGCCAAGCTAAGTGATATAGCCTACTCAAAGGTGGCACACAATAAAAGCAGTTTTGTGTCTTTTTTATAATTCTAAATTTCTTCTTCTTCTTCTTCTTTCGGCTGCTCCCGTTAGGGGTTGCCACAGCAGATCATCTTCTTCCATATCTTCCTGTCCTCTGCATCTTGCTCTGTTACACCCACCACCTGCATGTAATCTCTCACCACATCCATAAACCTTCTCTTAGGCCTTCCCTTTTCCTCTTCCCTGGCAGCTCTATCCTTAGCATCCTTCTCCCAATATACCCAACATCTCTCCTCTGCACACGTCCAAACCAACACAATCTCGCCTCTCTGACTTTGTCTCCCAACCGTCCAACTTGAGCTGACCCTCTAATGTACTCATTTCTAATCTTATCCATCCTCGTCACACCCAATGCAAATCTTAGCATCTTTAACTCTGCTACCTCCAGCTCTGTCTCCTGCTTTCTGGTCAGTGCCACCGTCTCTAATCCATATAACATAGCTGGTCTCACTACCGACCTGTAGACCTTCCCTTTCACTCCTGCTGATACCCATCTGTCACAAATTACTCCTGACACTCTTCTCCACCCATTCCACCCTGCCTGCACTCTCTTTTTCACCTCTCTTCCACAATCCCCATTACTCTGTACTGTTGATCCCAAGTATTTAAACTCATCCACCTTCGCCAACGCTACTCCCTGCATCCTCACCATTCCACTGACCTCCCTCTCATTTATACATATGTATTCTGTCTTGTTCCTACTGACCTTCATTCCTCCCCTCTTTAGAGCATATCTCCACCTCTCCAGGGTCTCCTCAACCTGTTCCCTATTATCGCTACAGATCACAATGTCATCAGCAAACATCATAGTCCACGGGGACTCCTGTCTAATATCGTCTGTTAGCCTGTCCATCACCATTGCAAATAAAAAAGAGCTCAGAGCTGATCCCTGAATTTATAATGCTAAATTTAGAAGACAAAATTTACTATAGCAAGAGGAGAAAGGTGTCACAGTCATTGATATTGCTGCCCCATGCATCCAGATTTGAAATCCATGCCCTTGACTGTGTGGAGTTTGCATGTTCTTTCTTGTTCCATGTGTTTTTTCCTGTATACTCAGGCTATCCTCCCACACCGCTAGAGATATTCATGTTGCGTTCAGTGAAGTATTCTGAATTATCCCTTACTGAGTGTTGATGGGTCAGACCTGCAATGGTCTCACACCCTGTCACTCCTAATGCTCCCAAGATAATGAAAAAAAAAGAAAACTATCATATTACTTATTATGAAATTTAAACATAAGGAAATTAAAACTTCTAGATTTTTAATTACTTGTATCCTGTTTCGTCTAAGTAGGCAGCATCTGCACCAGTTGTGCCAGTACGCTTCTAAATTTCTCAAGACATGTCCCTCACTGCACCTTTCACTTGCTGTTGCTTGGCAACATCAATTATTTGGAGAACACTTGGGATTTTTTGAGCTTCTGAGCTTTATACTCATAACCTCTTATCAAGGCTTGATTATTAAGGCTGTCAAGTTTCTGATTAGTTTCTCAGCTTCCTCTTTTGTTGATCCCACCTTTACTTAGTTCAGACCAGCTGACTTTGTAACTTAAGTCCATGCATTGATTGAAATTACCACATTGTCTCTGGCTGTTGACCTTAATTAAAGTACATCTACCCTCATATCCCCACACTAGCTGCTTTCTTGCCAATCTCATATATTTGGTCTCTATTGGCTGAGCAAGCTGCTAGTGCAGAGTTAACTGTGGGTACATATAAGAAATGTTTGTAAGGGATGCGGTATGTTTCATATGACAAAATGAGAAGATCACTACCTCTTGTGATCTATGTGTACTGTCCCCTGTGGCTGTTTGGGGCAGAGTAGCAACTCAGGACTTACATCAGCTTCAAATTCTCTGGTGTTGTACTTGGGTTGTTTCTTTTTTCTTGGAAGTAACTTGCAGAATGACTTTGCCCTGTATTGTGATTTTACCTAATTCATTTCTTATTACTTATTATCCCAAATTGATACGGACCTTTAGATTTTTCTTCAAGCAGCATGGTGGCACATTAGTTATCACTACTACCCCACTGCTTCAGAAACCCTGCTGCAATTACCAGCCTGGTAACTGTCTGTATGGAGCTTGCACATTATCCTCTCAGTTACAATGAGTTTCTTTAAAATTCAATGACAACCCCAAAAGTGTTGTGATTGTGGGAGAATTCATGTACATGCAGTGATTCCAACCATGTATCTGCTGCCAGAACCCTTCACATCTGAGCATTGGTACAAGCATGTCTAGAACATCTATGGACAGTTTCATCTTCACCTGTAAGAGATTGTTTTGAAGCATTTTAATAACATTTGTGCGCATGTTATTTCACATTTCTTTCTGCACCCAGTCTACAGATTTGACCGTTTCCTACATTTCCATCATGGCTGACAAATTTCACCTCACATCTCTATGGTTCAGGTTTCCACTGTCAGTATGAAATTACTTCTCCTTAGAGTTAAGTGGGCTTTTCTTATACATCATACATATGTATATTATTTTAATTGGTAAAAATGACTTGGCCTGTTAAGTATGAATGTGGCCTGTGAAGAATTTGTAAACCCCTCAAGGTTGCTTCCCTATACTTGTATAAGAATAAGTCTCCTTGAACAATGCATGAATAAAATGTTTGTCATTAAACCGGTTAGTTTCAAGTTTCTGATTATTTAACCTGTTGCTTTTTCATGACTTTTAAACTTAAAGTATTAAGATAAGTTACAATCAGATTTGCAAAATGCTGTATGTGGTAGTCCTGTCCTAGTAAAATTAAAATCAATTTGGTGGCCATGAAAAAACCACCGTCCTGAGGACATAATCACACAAGCAAGTAATGGATGAGCTTGTAGTGATAGGATCAGCATTATCATTTAATGAATGAAGAAATGTACCTATCCTGAATATAAGATCTGACCAGAGTATGTTACAAGCTAGAACAGTTTTATTGTTGGATAAGAAGAGAAGAACTGTGCACCATGATACATGTGGACAATGAATGGCCTTCCAGTTACTTTACATCACTGTCCATCCCACTTATTCCAGGCCAGAGACTATCCAAGCTGCATTGGGCACAAATCAGCAATCACCCTTGAACAGGGAACCAGTCGATAGTAGAACATAGACACACACACACAAAGCCGTATGGATAATTTAGTGCCACCACTCAGCCTAATTCATGCGTCTTAGAGCAGAAAATCAAATGTAAATCCACACCGACACAGGAGGACTGTGCAGACGCCACACAGTGACAAGCAAGGATTCAAGCCCAGAACTGTGTAGTTATGAAACAGGCGTACAAACCTACACAACCATAATTCCCCACTTTATATTTTTAATAGAATACATTTCCAGATGCACTTACCTTTAAAAAATCATTTGGGGCAAGTTATTCAACTCTCTCTATTAAAGAGAGAGAAAAAAATCAGTGGTTCCTGAAGAATCCAATGATATTTTGCTAAATGAAACACCTCATATTTTTCATCTATAATTTGGCAACCCTATGAGTGCCAGAGAGGCAGCTGCTTAATTAAAGCTTAAATTGCCACCCGCCAACTGGCACAAAAAGAAAATACCACACTTTGAACGTTTTGCTTTTTTTCTTTCTTTTCATAAGTACATGGTTCAAATGTTCCTCCAGTTTAGATTTCACAAAAAAAAAATTAACTGATGGAATTAAAAAAAAACAAAAAAAAAAAACAGTAAAGTTCGTAATTAATGATGCGGCTTCCCACAAAGAGCATACTTCACAGTCGCTTATCACGAAGAGACAAGCCTGCTCTCTTTTCAAAGTGGGCCTCCTTTATTTACTTACTTTTAAAGTAAATCAATAAACCTGCGCTCTGTTTAGAAAGGTTTTATTTTTTAGCCTGTGGATCATTTGCAAAGTCTAGCCATTTCATCTAGACCATGAAATATGGCTCACAACCACCCACTGTGTCAGATATTATTCCTTACATAATGACCTGATTAGATTATAAATCTGCCAATTAAGATGCTTAGCTCTTCTAGTTCTTTTTCGTAAAGTAACCATAAAGTGAAAATTGAAGCAACAATTAACCATTAACACTAGAGGCTGATGGCTTTACATTTTGATGACCATACATTTTGTGTCAGTCATCCTCTTATACCAATCTTCTTGTCTCAGTCAGTCAGTAAATTTATTCAGAAGCACCACACCAAGCGGAGCTGCCTCAAGGCGCTCGACTTAGTAAATGAATTACAAGAGTGCAATTATAACAGCAGCATACAGCATAAGTGAAAATTAATAAAGCACTGATACGAAAACATAATAAAAAATGGTGTTTGGTGCATTATGGAATAATGAAATGCCCTCTTCAGATAAATTACTCGATCATTCCATATTGCACTGTATGTCTCCATTGCTCCTGACACGCAACACAGAGTTTCTGTCAATTTAAAGGCTCCTCCAGACGTGAAGGAGTTGATTGTTACTTTATTAACTTCAGGCAAGTCGGGAGATAATCTAATTGTCGAACCAGATATTTTTGTAGGTTACAAGCTTTTGAGAAGCGGCAATCCAAGATATAAAATTGAAAAGGTGGCTTAGAGGGTTTATTAATGGGCGACGCTGGGGTTACAAACAGTACACTCAGTATAAGGTTAAAATAAATATAATGGGGCATATCAAGGCTAAGTATAAAAAAATGAATTTCACTTGCCATTTAGCTCATGTGTTCAGATGACTAGATCACATTCATAATGTAGTGATTAAATTAAAAAAAGTGTCATCTCATGCATCATGGTCCATATCTCTGAGAGCGTTGGATGTGTTCTGTATTACTGAATCTCACAGTGTGGGGAGAGGGAGCTTTGAAACTTGAAGACAGGCAGGAGGGGGGCTGCCTGCACCCTAATTGTCAACCGCACACATTAATTGTACTCAAAAGAGGAGCCGAAAGACATTAAGACATGGCCCCTTACATTGTACAGAGGGCTCCCTCGATGTGAAAAATAACTAATGGCAATTGCAAGGGTGAAACCTGAAATCAAAAACGAAGGGCATGGCTTTGAAAAGAGCTTCAAAAGCATAGCCCTTTGTTACAATTTTGTTTGATTTAAGCCCATATTCTATCATTTTCTTTTCAACAATCCCCTTTTAAATTGCGACATATTTTCTAGTCTGCAGGATGCCTATTAAACCTTGAGGATTCTATTTGTGAGTATGCAAAATTATTCCATATTCCAGAATGCTTATTGCCAATGATACATCACTGATAAAAAAAATATATATAATTTTATATACATGAACTAGACAGTGCTGTAGCTTTGAAAACATGTTAGTTTCAGAAAGCTAAAATTAGTCAATTAAAAGTTACACCTGAACCAGCAGTTTTGATCTCTAGAACTGACATGATGGAGCTGTCAGGATGAAGCATCGTACAGGAATTTGAAACTTGAGAAATTAATTGCCTGCCATGTTTTGTCTTGAAGTACATTCTCCAATGAGAAGATTGCCTCTTTAGGGCCAGAATTGAACTGTATATACGGAATTTGTAAATAAGTATAGACTGTGATTCATTAGCTTGGGAGGTGTACACTATCACCGAGGTGGGACTTGGAGTGAATTCATGTCCTGCATGCTTTATGTGGTCTGATCTCAGCAGTTTCATGGGACTCAAATACAGCTGCTAGAGTCAGTGGGTTTGTTATTTGTCCTATTTTATGCATTATATCATGTCCCTTCTGTTGGCTTCGATTTACAGTAAATCAATTAGAAGGACCTAGAGAGTTGTTGGGAATGAAATGCTTCTGTCTTCATTTTCAGGAAATCCTTGAGGTAGAGAAGACCCTTGGTGGCTACCTGCTTGAAGAGCCGAAGCCTCTGTTTTTTAAGGACAGTTACCATAACCTACGGCTCTCCATTCATGATATCCCACACTCCTTGTGGAGGAGTAAATTACTTGCCAAGTATCAGGTAAGAAAGCTGAGCATTGAACAAAGATAGAGCCATTGTTTGTTTATTCCCTGACTCAGCAAATCTACACATGTGTGAAGTAGGCTATTATGATGGCTAACTGAAAGGTTTGATGAATTGTCACTGGTACATTTTTATATTCAGTTCCCATATATCAACTGCCCCAACCATACATTTGGCCTGAACTAGGAGTTTATTGATAAATTGCTGGGCTAAAGTAGTATAGAAACAAAAGCATGACTATTGTGGGAAACTTAACCCCTAAACTTCCCAGCACAAGAAGTCAAAATGGTACAATTCACAGAAATGTCCTGGCTTAAGTAAAAGGTCAAAATGAAAAAAAAAGTCACAATAGCCTTACTTAAGATATGGTGACATTACTGACAGTTGTAGATAACAAGGACGACGATAAAGAGCTGGAGCACCATAGTGATCCCTGTCTAACTGAAAATAAGCCACAAAAGAACTAATGCAGCAAAATTAAGTCGGTGCATCTTTTCAGATGGCAGTGGAACTGGTTTTCAGGCTGGAGAACGTTAAGTGGTGGGTTGAGGAGGTTGGGAGACAGAAGTGACGTCAGTGGTGATTCGAGTGTCAATCACTGCTTCTGCAGATGGAGAAAGAGAAAAAGCATTTGGTGACAGCACCAAGCTCTGGCTTGAAGTGTAATTACATCTAGAATAGCCCTGAAGTTGTCTTCAATGCACACATGTTTAACACTGTAATATGATCATAAAGGAATCAAGAGATAAATTGTATATATCTGAAAATACCTTTGTTGTGGAAGTTTGTTTTCTTTCAGGTTTAACCAGAAATTGGTTGAATGGAGAAATAGGGAAGGTTTTCTTTATCTGAGGAGAGGAAGAAATAGTAGACGTTTTCTTAAAAGTTTTTACTCAACATAAAAATGCACTCTCTGTTTCACAGTTGTTTCTTTATTAGTTGGTGAAAGTGTTTTCGAGCAGCATTGTGTTTAGGTGGTAGTGAAGAAGCAGTTAATCAGATGGTAATTGACACTTTTTAGATATAACTGAATGTTTTTCAATTTATGGGAACAGAATGAAGCTGCTATATTATACATATTGAAATCCTGGGTTAGGGTTAGGGTTAGGGTTAGGGCTTTTCTGTTTTTTAGTTTCTCAATAATTGTTATGTTTATGTCTTGAGTGTGGCTTTGTGATTCAACTGCTTTGTGAAAATAATGTATTTCTTCCATAAAATGTTATTAATAGTAATAGCTAATTTTGTTTTAGACAAAAACAAAAATAATAGTGACATCAGGAATTACACAGTTTTCTTCAAGTTCCATTATGTTGTACTGTTACTGTATATGATAACAATATTGACCTGAGAAAAGAACAGATCATCCTGAAGTATGAACAGAAAAATGCCAATTAATTCTTGCAATGGCTGTTGGTGGCATGTGTGAAAAATACAAGTCATGCACTCTTAGTGCAAATATTGTTTGGTGATTTGAAAGGACGCAAGGATGCTTTATTAGTAATAAAAGAACAGAAATTGTATGTTATATTTGAAACATTTTCCTATTTTATTATTAGTGGAAAATGTTATCAAAGAATGTTACTGACCGTTTTAAAGGTTGTTCTGGAAAAGATCTCCACCAGCACTGATGCAAAAATCCAATTACCATCCCATGTTCATGAAAACCAACCTCACCCTTGCTGTTGTTTTAATCATATATTGACTTATGAAGACTTCTTTTCATACAAGTCGCAATGTCAGCGATGCACTCTGTGCTGTGGATGAAAGATATTCTTTGTTTCAGTGCATTGCTCAGTAGTACTCTACTTTTTCACTGTTTGCTGTCTTATACATTTACAGGAGCACTCATAATGCAATATTGCTCCATGAATTCCTATGTGTCAGTTTGAAGGAGCCTGGATAAACATACAACACCATATTTGAAATATGAGTATATGAGTATATGGATTTGGACTTTATTCAGTTGTGCCAGTCATGCTTCCTTAAGATATATATATCAAAGTATATAAAAAACATAAACTGGAGGTTTAAATTTAAAGTTTAGATTAGCAAAAACTGAAAAAAGTAATTTTCAGAATATTACAAATAGGCCTTCTTCAGAGAATAACTAATAGGTTACAACCTACAGATGTTCTGCAGCAATTAAAGTAACTTAAGCCTTGTAAGTTGGAGCAAACAGTTTGCATAGGTGTCCCAACTTCTGCTGATTACTTTAAAACCCTCTGTCTTAAAGCAGAGTTGAAACAGACTGTGCTATTACACCCTCTAAAGTACTACTTGAACAATATTCCCGTGATAATGGCAAGAAAACAGCAATTAGCAAATGAATTGAGACAGAGCATTATTTCCCTTAAAAATGTAGGCCTTTCATTTAGAAAATGACAAAAAAAAAATCACAGTGTGAGTGAGTACGGTGTCCTACACAATCCAAAAGTAGTTGGAAACTAGAAGAAACTCTGATAGGAAGAAACAGGCAGACCCAAAGTCACAACCCAATCAGAAGATAAGTTTGCATGAAGGGATGGTTCCTCGGTGTGTGACACCAACTGTCAAACATGGAGGAAGAAGTGCAATGGTTTATGGTTCTTTTGCCAGAGCCAGAGTTGGTGACTTGTACACCGTGACTAGCATTTTGAATCAAAAAGGGTTACCAGAGTTTGGCTGTTATAGCCGCAGAAACTGGCTAATTGGAACCAAAAAAAATTCAATAAAGGTTTGTACACTTAATGATTCATTGACTTATTTTTTCATTTGCCATTGTTTATTTGTTCTATGCCAGTGTAATATTGTCCAAGCAGTACTGTTCCAACTCTGTGTTAAGACAGATGGAGGGCGTCTAAGTAATCAACAGAAGTTGGGACACCTGTTCAAACTGCTTCAACTTATAAGGTTTAACTTACTTTAATTGCTGCAGAACATCTGTAAGTTGCAGTGGTGTGGGGGGGGGGGGGTAAGGGGTGACATCTGTCCCCAGGCGCAGCATCCAGGGGGTGCCAAATTGATGTTACAAACAGGCAAACAGGAGGGGGCACGAAATCTTCAGTTGTCCTCAGGCGCTGAAAACCCTAGCTACGCCACTGGTAGGTTGTAACCTATCAGCTGTTCCCTGAAGAAGGCTCATTTCCTTGTTTTCAGTTTTTTCTAACCTAAACTTTTAATGCAAACCTCTGGCAGTTTACTGCTTACCTTTTCACCATTTTAGGTCACTCATTGCATTTCAACTGATTAAATTTGAAAAAAAAAAAATGGAAGAACTGTGGTGTTCTAAAACTTTTGCAGTTAATATATATGTTTGGGCTTTACCAATTTTAGAATTTTATTACTAAAGCATGAGGTTGCTCCATTTTTATCTCTATCCATGTTCTTATGTCAGTTAGTGCACAGAGTTTGAATATTTCTAGAATAACAAAATAGATTATTTTTTTGTTTGAGTAAAGGAAGGAATATAGTTTTATGTGACTTTTTTGTCAAGAAATTAATTGTCTGAGGTCCCAAGAACATTAATTTATCAGTAACACTTATGTAACAGTCTTCACTAGTAACACCTGAGATGAACTTCCATTATATTCTAGACTTAAAATTAAGCACAAGGGACAGTTTTAGCAGCTTGTGGTACCATTTAAAGTGAAGCCAAGACAACAGACAGTTAACACAGAAAAAAATGTGGTTAAATTAGAAACTCTATAAAAGCAATGGCTGAGCAACAAAGTAAATCCAAATGTACAGTGAGGTAGGTAGGAGAAAATCCAGGTATTGGGAACATTACAGATTTTTAGGAGGCCTAGAAAGAAAACAGAGAAACTAGTAAACACCAAATTAACATAGTGAATGACTCTCAGGTTAAGTATGTGCCCAAGCTGGCACAAAGAAACACCAGATTGTGGCAGAGGAAAGAGGACGTGACCATGGACACTAACAGCTACTTGGTCTAACACTACAACATACCCCAAGTATTCACTTTGGTCAACTGTAGTAGTGGTTGCCTGCTAGGTGCATAGAATCCACTTGTATATCACACACATTTTTGCTGGTAAATTTTATAAAGTCAAAGTCACTTCTGATTGGTGACTAAATTTAGTGAATAGACTCATTTATGCAGTTTCCATATGCTTTTCCTGGTCAGGGTTCTAGTAAGCTGCATTGACCATGCCATCTTATCCTCAGCAGTTCCTGAAATTAAAACGTTAGGAACTCCTAGGCTAGCTGATAAATAGTGACTGCTGAGTTTGCCTGGTAGACCTTCCATGAAAGATACCTGCAAAGTATTTCCCTAAACCATATTAACGGGGTTCTCTCGATTCAGTGAAGTAACAGTTGCACTCTTAATCTTCCAGTACTTAAGAGTAGAACAGTTGATTGTTGATCTCTTTGCTCCTTCGCCATATTTACCATATTATCCCCTTCCCCAAACCATATCAACTGGTTTCTCTTGATTCGGAGAAGTAACAGTGGTACTTTTGATCTTCCTGTATACAAGAGTAGAACAGCTGATTGTTGAACTCTTCACTTTTTCACAGAGAGCATATCTGGGAAATCTGAGCAGGAATCTTTTGCCCACATATACAGTGTGGAGGTTCAGCCCTTTTACACAGACAGACAGATCACAGAAGTCCAAAAACACACACATTTAACATTCTTTTTGGCTTTACAGCACCACACAATGTACTAATCGGCTATAAATAGCTCACAGTCCCTTCTTCTTTCTTTCCTTTTCTTTATTCTTCTGCCTCCTCTACTCCTCTCCTCGCAAGTTCTGTCCTCTGCTTACCGACTCTGGCTCTCCGAATGGAGTGAGGCAACCCTTTTCTATAATGTCCCGGATGTGCTCCAGGTGCTTCGTGATGATCTCCCGGCAGCACTTCCTGGTGTGGCGGAAGTGCTGCATGGGTACTTGGTTCCTGTTCTGGCAGCACTTTCTGGTGCCCCCTGGCGGTGGCCACAGGCCCCAACATGGTTGAGCTTCTAAGCTCCAATCCCGTGGCCCCGATGCAAACCAGGATGGCTGCCCTCTCGTGTCCTGGGGGAGGTATTGTCCCTATCCCGGTCCTTCCGCCTTCCAGGTGTCACAACAGGCCCACATATACAGGCCTTTTGCCCACATGTAGAGGGCCACATGTTCTTTATGTCAGAAGACAGTATTAAATAATAGTAGCCAAAGTACTCGGTTTTGCCTGGGTATGCATAAACGGGAGGAAAAGCTGTTTGAAATTTCATATGGTTAAACATAACTCAAGACACTTAGACAAAAGCTGTAATCCTGCAAGACTATGAAATTGTTACGCAAAATAATTGAAAATGATATGCTGTTCATACCTGTGATCTTAGATGAGAATCTCCTTAGGCCACTAAAAAACTTTCTGCATGCTGATCATGATATACTTGCCGCAGCACACTCATGTTGCCTTGAGTTGCCCCCTTCCATTATAACCCCTCTTCTGAATATGACATATAGCACAGATCATTACATTTGGCCAACAGCAAGACACATACAAAATTTAGTGAAAATCACTTTAGCCGTTTTGTATGATCGGCAAATAAAGAAACAGAAATCCAAACTTCTTAGTTTTATTTGTATAGTTATTTTTTATAAATTGAATAAAATCTACAGAGTGTAGTACTAGCATATATGCCACATATATATAATAAGCCATGTGAGTGTTCTGCCACAAACAGTGTAATCTTCATTTTCATAATAATGCCACACACAATGCAAAAGTTACAAAAAAAACACTGAGAATTGTAAGGTTACCTTGTCAAAGGAGATCTCTTCTTGAACCTTCACTGCTGTCTCCAGTTGTCCTCCAGGATCTCAAAAATGAACTTAAGAACCCAGACCAGTCCTGTCACTTCCTTCACTATTATTAAAAGATTAGATGATATTGGCCAATACTGTATTTGAAACTCTTTGTTCACACATCTTTGTTCACACATATTTTGGCCAATATTGTCCAAATACACAGGAAGTAGATCTGCTCACTTATTACTGCCCTGCTTGTCTCTGAGCTCCTGCAGCCAGTGGCAATCAGCTATTTGGGTTTCACCAAATCCCATATTTTCACATCTGCTTCATTCTTTATATGCTTTGGCTGTTGCAAAACTGCACTAATCAAAGTGAAATATATGGGCAGGAAAAACCTGACTTCTAGTGTGATTTTATGGTAGGTTTGTTGGCCTCAGTAGTTTTGTGGATGATATGTTGCTCCACAAAGATGAATGGCCAGCTAAATAGAAGATGTGGATGCCGCATTTTCCAGCTTCATATGTCACCGCTCTATAATGATGCATTAAAACTGCTGCTTGTTAGGAGTGGAACAGCATACTTCATCCAAGCCTTTGAGCTATAAAGCATGGTAAAATGGAAGCTTCAAAACGTGGGTCACTGCCAAAAATACCCCTGCCAGCTGAAATAACTTAAATCTCTACCGCCAGAACGGGGAAATACACAATACATTCAGAATTAAATGTTCTTATTTGGTAGCAGATTTCAAAAACAGCAATGGATGGATTTTCTTTATATTTTCCCTTCAAGGTAAATCTTACAATACATAAGCTTAGTACCTGCTGCAGTTTTCTGAAGAATTAAATATTGAAATGCACTGCTGGGTGACTGCTTACAATTCTGAACAGAAAACCAAGCCACACATGCTGAGCAGAAAGGAGAGGGTTGAGAGTGCTGGGCCAGAACCAGGCATCTCACAGAATAAACTGATAAAATATGAAACAGTACAATTCAGAGCCCTGCTGTGATCAGAACTCTGCCACAACAGTAGTAATTTATCAAGAGGTCTTCTGATCTGATTAAATGTAAAAAAAAAAAAAACAACAGCACAACATTGTACTTCATTTAGAATGTTCAAAGCAGTGTGTGGAGCTGGGGTGGTGGGTTTGTTCTATTTGGGGTGCTTACAGGTGTATCTCTTATTCATAAAGTAGTAAAACTGAGGAAAAATTAAACGTGTTTATAAAAAAAAGGAGGAATTAGCTGGACAATATCAACCTTAAAGGCTCATGGGTGATGAATGAAAGGCAGGGGTGAAGGCTTAACCTTTTGACATTGACTAATTAACTCTTACGCCATTGATGCAGTCCGTCTCCCTCAAAGTGCACAGATCCACTTACCACATACATTATTCTGCAGTATAACCTGAAGCACCCTTTCATTCACATGTTGCCTCTCTATCCACTTGACGTTTGACTCCTTTTTGACTTCTGACTTACATGTTCCTAAACTAATTTTTCACTTTCCCTGACTCCATGGCCATATTACAAGCCCATCACCTGTAGAAAGTTCATTTTTGTTACACAGACACTTATCCCAATAGAGTGCAACTATCAAATTCACATTTGTTCACAGTTAGCACACCCCTGGCCTGCACCGATCCAGTTATGGTCACAATATGATCAAGTATGATCACTTGTAATAGTAGTAGTAGCACTGGCATGTATGGAATAAAGTTAAATTCTTTTTTGCATGTCTGACCAACAAACAACACATATAGGTTTGTAGGGTCATCAGCTAAGACAGGTTCAAATATAAGTAATCAACTATTTTTTCTCATTTTTGGATATGTATGAATTAATTATATATGTTTAATGAAAATTTGAATGCAAAGTAAAAAACTAAAACCTCAGCTTTAACGTTTGCAGTGGATCATCTATTGGAATGTATTTTGTTATTCGTGTAGTAATAAAGTTCATTGCTTTTGTCATTCCAACAGATGGCGCATCACAAACATTTGTAGTAATAAAATGCACGACTACAAATGTGTGTGGTGTGCCATCTGTTGGAATGGAAAATGAAACCTGTTATGTGCCATGTGGTTTTGGGATTCGTAAAAACAGTGTTAATGTTTGTGATGTACCATCTGTAGGAATGACAAAGACATAGCAACACACAGACACTTATCCTGGTGGATTATTGCCATATGTATTGAGTATAATGAAACTCTTACTTACTGTACATGTGCTAATCACCATGCAGCATGTCGCCACACTCCAGTTCTATTATTAGTGAGTATAACTGCCTTTCTTCTGACTTCCTTATTTGAAATAGGTTCTGCAAACTGTGATCATCTGACAATATCGGAAGTCAAGGTGACATAGCTATGGGTGTAAGACATTTGGCAGGACCAGGCTTTAGAGCAGTAATGCTACTCTTCTCATGTATTTGACAGGACGATACTGTAGGATGATAATGGTGTATAGTCACCATCTCAGTGCACAACAGTTCTTTCAGCTTCCTTCAGTCCTGATACTTGGTTCATAGTTTACTTATTAAAACATGTGGACTCTATTGACACACAACAAGCTATCTTAATACCAAGCTTAGGTTGCAGTGGAAAGAGTGCCATATTATAAAATCACAAGCCATAGATGCTCAAATAGCAGCTGTAATGTGTATTCTGTGATTTATGAAGTAAAGTAGGCAAATGTTTTGAGGCTTGTACTTGAGGTTTATCCCACCCTAAATAGATACACAGTCAATTCCTCCACAAAAACTGAAGATGAATCCAAAAAAAGCACACCAAAACCCCAGTGAGCAGGGTTAAGGGAATGATGTCTTGTCGTGAGGGAATTATTTGATGCTCTTATGATAGGAAACCACATTATTGGCCTCTCAGGAACATGAAGACTAATAGCCAAAGAAACTCACATTGGAACCATAGAATGGTGTAGGTTTAAATCTTCATTTACTGTATGTTCACTATGCATCATATGGCTAGTCACTTGACCTTACTTTAAGATTGTGTATTTTGGGAGGTTGTGATGCATCATTTGGTGATGCTTTGTTTCATCATTCTTACCTAATGGCTTAAGGAGACTGGATTCAGATACCTACCCACTCAATGTCCAGGTAGAGTTTACTCATTCTTTAGGGTCAGTGCAGTTCTTCTTTATATAACACTGCAACAACTTCAACAAAAGGAGGCATTCGGCCCAACAAAGCTCATCAAGCCTACTCACCTATTTTGGTTTCCTTTCACCTCCTAAACACATGTATGTTTGCTTGGTGGCCAGTGAGGTCTAGTGGCATTGTCCTCGAAATCCCCAAAACCACGTGCTTAGTTGCCACCTCAGACTCTTTCTATTACCAATGAGCAAGTCCGTGAACTCGCCTGTTGTGCAACCTAAATAGAAGTAAATGGTATTATGCTGTATCTTAGTAGTTGTTCTGTATAAAAGGTCACGTTTGTTTATTGAGTTTGCCCTGACCAGTGTAGATTCTTGGCTTGGGTACACTGGTAGACTAGAGCACCCTACAACCCTTTAGTTGCTATGCAGGTTCAGACGTATGGATGGACAGGGGAGCCATTGGCTTGTTTATAACCTTGTTAAAACAAAATAGTAAAAAATATGATTAAACATTTGGATATTACAGAGATATATTGACCTCAAGAAACAACTGGTCAGACCCCAGCTTTCACTCACTGACCCTAGCAGCCCATTTCCGCACTTCCAAATGCGACTGATCCACAGTGGCCAGCTACGTTAACGACCGACTGTGGTCACCACACATCGTTTTGTGGCACAATGACGCTACTTTATACAGTGCTGCCATACTCTGAAAATAGAGACAATGAAAAAAAAATGTTTTCAGAGGTAAGGCAGTAAACCTTTAAACAACTTGTCTGCTTGGTAATTAAACCAAAAAAGCTGATGTACTTCCAGCTTTTGTCAATGCTGCTGTAGAAATGCAGAACTCTTGTTCTGCATTTGGTATTTTATTTCTTTTCCCACTTAAAGAAAATGTCAGTACGAACTAATGGGGGAGTTTTTTCTTTTTCTTCATCAATCATCTTTTTATAAAACATTTAGACTAACAGAGAGCTTTGCACCTTCAGTTCAGTGACAAACTGCTTCCTGACTGGCACTGATTTAATTAGGCCCTGAGCACAAGATTCTCATAGACAATTGTTCTGCTGTTTTATTTGAAGATTTTTTTTTTCTTAAAATAAAAATTGTTATTCAAAGCATGTGCCATCTAATATTAGAAAAAAAATCAATGAATGAAGGTTAAATTCACAAAAGCTTGCTAATTTGATCTCGTTTCATTTAATTTTGCAGTTGTTAGATTTAAGCATTCTAGGAGGACTTCAGCAGCAGCCGTCCCTGGCCGCCCCAGGTCTGTTTGTTCAACTGCGTTTTTATTCTCTGGGAAGCATGGAATTAAAAACAAAGCCACCCCAACCTGTAAAAATGTTTACTTTTCATGCTTGATTGTGTGAGATTGAAATGCTGTCTGCTCTAAGGGAAGATGTTAACAGGGTATCACTTCACTTCCCGGGTCTGCTGCTTGAATTATTATGGTGTTGCGAATTCAGCAGCTCATTAAACATTAATTAAAGACTGCAATTGTGTAACTCAAATTGCACATTTAAACATGCAAGGAGGCTTTAGGTTCTGCACAGGTGGGTCTCCATATTTAGACAGAACTATAATTTTAGGTTTCAGGTTGTGCAGCATTTATCTCTCTTTATTTTATGTACCCCTTTTTAGCATTAGAGGTTTTCTGGATGCAAAAATCCATCCTGGCTTCAAGCCCAAAGCAAGCAGTAGCACTGCTCTATCACAGGACCAGCAGGCACATCCAGAAATCCCTGGTTCTGTAGGGGTGGCACAGTGGTTAGTACTGCTAGCTTACAACATCAGGAGGCTGAGTTCATCTCAACCAAGACAGTGTTTGCATGAAGCTGGCACATCCGATCTTTCACATTTCAAAAACCTTCAAGTTAGGTTGACTGGCGCCTCTAAATGTGTTTGATGTAAATGAGTGTGTCTAACAGTGGACCAGCATCTCATTAACTTCAATATAGTTTGTGTTATGGACTTTTGGGATGCTCCAAACCCAAAACACCCAGGATGCCAAAATGCCAATAAACCTACGCTTATAGTATCGGTTCATAAACTGTGGGTTGTGGACCATATTTTTCTGGAGATTCAAAATAATATATTATGGGAAAGGGTCACGCTCAGGTTATGGAGTGTCTTGCGATGGGTCATCACAAGCAGTTTAGGCAAACGCCATTGATTTGCTACTATCAGCGGTGATTCTCCCAGGGGCACCCCACCCCAGCCCCAGATGACATTTGGTAGCAATTCTTGGGTCACAAAAATGTCAAAATTGGATGGTGTAAAGTTAAAAGTGAGGGAGGGATGAACAAAGGAACTAAAACACAATGCAGTTAAAGAAAAACAATAACTTTTATTGGTGTGGGACTTTGGCTAACTGTTGGCATGGCTGCCCACTTACCCAGTCAAACTTTGCACCATGCAATTCCAATGTAACTTCTCTCCCTGTCTCTTTCAGTTCCAGCCTGTCTTCATTCCTCTAGCTGAGCCTTTGCCAAAGACTCACCTGCCAACTAAAAGGTCAACTAAATTCAGCAACTAGGGGGACTTCAGTAATGGCCACATCTGAAGTAACACCAGAAGCCCTGTCCTGGGTGATATACTGTATGCTATAGAGATCTCCTAGGCTAATATGTGTGGAGTTCCTTCTGGTGGCCCCAGATGTTCTTGTAGTTCAATGCCCCAGGTGAGAATTATAGGGACATGCAACCTCTAGGTAGCCTGTCCACTCAACTGCTCAGCCTGGTTACCAACATAATACCTCAGACATCACCCCCAGTACTGCTCTTTCATAGATTGGAGGACTTCTAATTTGGTCTCTTCAGCCCTTATCCACTGTTTTTCTAAACCCTAAGAATAATTAACTCCAAGGACATTTAGAAGATTAGAATTTCAATGAGATTAGGCCGTTCAGTCTAACAAAGCTCACTAGTCCTATCCTGGTTCAAGCATCTACTCCGGCAGCATTGTAATCTTGGTTCTAGTGTGACTGTGACTCTTTTCTCTTGTTCTTCTCATTTCAAGACCTTGAAAGGTCTTATATCTAACTGCTAGCCCATGCTGGTGGCCATATTGGTTGATTTGTTCTTATAACTCATAATCATTTGTTTTTGTAAATTGCCTTAGATCATTTGTTAACAGTGGTAGTTACTGTTTTCATCTTGACTCCATTTGCACTTAATTCTGGGCACTATAACCCTGAAATGAATTACATCGATTTTCTCTGGCTCCTATGATCTTGAACTGACTGACATGGATTTTTAAAATGGATTGATGTTTCTTGTAAATTTCAATGTAAAGATTATAGCCTTTACTTTAGAATTTCCTAAGGTGTTATGTTTTGAAATTTTCTCATTCATTTATAGGTTTACGTTTAGGTAGACTTTATTATCCCATAGGGATTTGTAGACATTCATGTCATTTACTATACAATACAATCTGAATAATTCCGGGCTTTATAGAGGTATAGGGGATGTGTTTGTAATTTCAAATTTCAATATTGTTATTACCGCATTCCTAAAGGGTAGTCCATTCCAATCATACTCTAATGTGTCCTTTCAGCAGAACACCACATCTTATTTGGTATCTTTATTCTGTCTTTCTGCACTCATGCAGCGATCATCAGACACGGTACGTGTGCTCTTACTCATTCAGTCCGATTCGGAGAAGCATTTCTGTAGACAGCAGCCAGCATGTATGATGAACAAATGCACTTGTAACAAACTTAAGAGATGCAGTTTCATTCGTTTGCACCAATGTCTGCATTTTGAAAGCTTTCTGCCCTTTCACAGCTATTAAAACAGCAGCTTCTAATCAACCAGGCTGAATGCAGCCCTGTGGGATAACAAAAGCAGTCATAAAAGGAGCCAATCTTTGCTAATGTCTTGGAAAATACAAGGAGAAAAAAACAATAAGGCACATTTATGAATCCACAGACCTTGTGGAGATTTATAAATGCACACAGCTTAATTGAAAGGAAATTCAATGAAAATCTGCAAATAAAGAGTGTTCAGCCAGAAATTGCAACCCTTTGAAGAAGTTGTAAATTTAGAAATTTTACTACCAGAATTTTTACATGCAACATGCCACTTATCTATTCCTCTTAAGAATGGCCTAATTCAGTTCAGAGGACTCTCCTGGCAGCATCGTTCTCAAGGCTGGTACCAACCTTTAACAGGCCCAAAATGAAATATAATCAATAATTAAAAAAAAAAAAATGATGAAAACTTAATAGAAACTTTTCTTGCAATATTTACTGGCCAACCCCATTGTCAAAGTCAATACTGTGCAGAAGTACATTTGGCACTCATTAGCTTTGAGTTCTCTTTGATACTGCTGTGTTTTTAGGATTCTCAGGACTTTCTTTATAGATTTCATTGTCCAAATAAATACAGAGCAATGGTGAACAGCAACATTCAAGTGGTTTCATAAATATCTGTTCATCCCTATATTGGACTGGCACCCTACTCCTCCCTTGTGCCAGTGTGCTGTAATACTTTCCAGCCACCATCAATATAGAGTTGCGTTATGCAGGTTCAGAAAATGGATGATCAGATATTCCTTTAGACTTTCAAGAAAGGACTGCATGATTGAGGTCATTGTGCTGATGGAATGTTGATTCTTTACCTCAGTGTGAGGCCTTTTGTGGCTAAACGTTCCCCCTGAGTTGATTTTGTTCCACCATTTGTGCCTATAAATTGTGACCATTCCTGTTGATGAAACACAATCCTGATAACCTGATGATGCCAGTTCCCTGATTCATCATAGAGATTGTGCTAGACATCATTATTAAAGAGTACATTTGATATTTTTCAAGGAAAAATTATTCACAATTAACAGTATATATGCATTTGCCATGTGAAATTGAGTTCTAAAGTAAATGTAACATAGGCTGTCCTGGCATTTTATATAAGAAGCCATGAGACATGAGGCACTACCAGAAAATAAAAGCCTAAAGACTTATCGATTTTGCTTACTTTGAAGTGGCACAAGTTTTGATATAACAAAGCATGTCATCCATGTTTCCGATGCATGTTTGTGACAACAAAAGGGATTTGCAGATAATCATTTATAACAAATCACTTGTATTATTTTTCTTGAGGCAAGGATGTGTTTTTTTATTTGCTTGTGTGATGGCAGTGGTGTTCATGGGAGGAGTCCTCACATAAACATGGAAGTAACTCAACATGATGCCAAGCGCAGGGCAGGAACAGTTTAGTGTGATTTTGTCTTTCGAGAGGAAAACACACAATTTGGGGGTGAAAGGTTGTTGCAGAGGAAGACAAATGCTGAGGTAGCACACACAATTGGCATTGTTTTAAAATGTTTGAATCTCATAATATTGATTTTTTTTTGTTGGAAAATTACAAGAATAAGCTGTTTTACAATGTTTCTGTTTATGTGAGGTCCTTGTGTTCTTCCCATTCTTTCCTCCAGGAGCTCTGACTTCCATCCACATCCCCAAAGACATTTTGTTTAACTGGTTAACTGATTTATTTATTTTCCACTATTTATCCGAGATCAGGTCGCGGAGGTAACAGTCTTAGCAATGACACCCGAACATCCCATTCCACGCTACACTTGCCAACTCATACTGAGGGATCCCTTGGCGTTTCCAGGCCATCTGGGAGATATAATCATCAAAGCAAGTCCTGGGTCTTCCTCAGGGTCTCCTCCCAGCTGGTTGTGCCCATAAAACCTCCACAGGAAGGCGTCCAGGAGGCATTCATATTAGATGCTTGAACCACCTTAGTTGGCTTCTCTCAATGCAGAGGGTCAGTGGCTCTAATCCAAGCCTCTGTGGATGTCTGTGGTTCTTACCTTGTCTTTAAGGGAGAGCCCAGCCACCCTTGAGGGAAAGCTCATTTTGGCTGCTTGTACCCACAATCTCATTCTTTCAGTCATTACCCCAAAGATCATGACCATAGATAAGGGTAGGGACATAGAATGACTGTTAAATCAAACCAGTAAAGATCAGTATAGCGACCACTTAACTTTGCTCACCGCCCCTGTCAATATCAACAACCCCAAGGTACTTAAACTCTTCCACTTGTAACTCACCTTCCTTTCAGATAGGGCAGTTCACCTTTTTGCTACTGTGGACCATGGCTTCAGATTTGGAGGTGCTGATCCTCCTCCTTTCCGATTCATACTCGGTCACAAACTTTCCCAAAGCATTCCGGAGTTCACAGCTCGAAGAAGCCAACAAAGCCAAGTCGTCTGCAAAAAGCAGTGACACAATTCTAAGCCCACCGAACAGGACACTGATTAACTGATGACTTTAAATTCATGCTGTGTCAGTTTGAAAGTGAGTGTGTATCTGACAGGACCATGAAAATGGCTGAATGCACTGTCCACAGCTGCTTCATGCCTAACTGTACCTCAAACTGTGAATACATTCTAAGGAGATTTTAAAAGCACTCCTATTAGTTTCAAGATGGGATCAGTGCTTGATAACTTTCTTGGCTTGAAAAATTGGCATAATCAGAAAAGTTTTTAAGCTTTTGTTTGCAGTGGTGTCCCATGCTTCCATTATAAAATGTTAGGACAAGCTATAGAAAACACTTAAGTTTATAACACTATTTCATGTGGCAAATGCATATATATCAGTTATAACCTTAACTTGAAAAATACTGAACTAATCCTTTAAGACCAAGCAATTCTTATATTTCATGCCACATGCCTTCTTGCCATAAGTGGATTCTTCATCTCCATACTCACCATAAACTGTCCTTCAATGAAGCAGTACAAACATGTGTTCTAATAACTCATCCCTAAAGCCGTTCAACAGTTCCGCCTTATGTCATTAACCAAGATCCTAGTCGCACGGTGTCTCCTGTAGGAAGGGTGTCTATGCATTCTTTTCAACACTCCACGTAAGTTATTATGACTATTCCTAGATCTCCTCACAACCATACAGGTATCTTCTAAGCCGCTATGTTACTGAACTTAACATTGGCAGTCATTACTTGAGATTTATATAACACAACAATTTTCTATCCATTGGGCACAAGGCTGGAAACAGTCCTGGACATGGCACAGCCCTTTACAGACTCACCATCATATTGGGTTAACTTAGAGTCTCCAGTTAACCTTGATGTATGGGAAGACATCTCACACAGGTAAGGCAGAGGGGGATTTTAAACCTGCGACACTAGCATTTCTGCTTACCACCTGGAGACTTTTACTTTTCGGAGTTTCCTGAAATCACATAAAAATTTAACGAAGATTTAGAGAAACCTCCCTAGGAAAGTGCGATGCAAGCAAATGCATTTCAAAGTATCCTAACAAAAGGGAGATAGTTGCAAAATCAAGACAGGCATCCATTCATTCATTCTCTATTCTGTTTAGTCCGTATATATTGTGTTATGTGTTTAAGTGATATTAAGTTCTTATTGTAATTCAAGTGCAATGTTATTCTAGTAATAAATCATTTTAGATGGAAGCCTTTGCAGAGCACAATATTACAAGATGCTTCACAAAGCCAGCAAGAGTAGAATTGAAAGTAAGATGATTGAACACAAGATCTTTGAATGTATTGTAGTTAGTGAAATGTATTATATTGATTTCAGATAAATGCATCTACCAAATAAAAATAATGTTTAAACATGCAACCATTCATTTTTAAACCTGCTTAATACAGTTATAAGATGACTAGAGGCCAAAGCCTACCTCAGTATCTTGTACATGACAGATGTCAGTAAGGGATGGGGTGCCAGTCCATTTCAGAATTATTATTATTATTATTATTATTATTATTATTATTATTATTATTATTATTGTTATTATTATTATCTCTACTGCCTCCAGCATTCTCCTGGGTCCTAGTTCCACACCCAGTTGTTGTCCTCATGTTCTTCCCATTCTTACCTCCATTAAATCTGATTTCCATCCACATCTCTAGAGACATTCTGTTTATCTCATTGACTGTTGACTCCAGATTTGGGATGTGTGAATTTCATTGTGAGTGTGTACCTGACAGGACCATGCGATGGCTGAATTCCCTCTCCAGGGATGTTTCGTGCCTTGCTGTATTGCAAACTGTGAAAAATTTAAGGGAGATTTTAAAAGCACTCTTATTAAAAGTGACTAGTTATACCACCCTGGGGATGGGGACAAGTGAAACCTCCTTTTAAGATACTTTCTAATTCAGGTGCCTACCTTTAACTCAAAAAGTTAATTTTAAGCCCAAGTGTTTGCTTAAGGAACAACCTAAAATAATCATTGAAAGCCTTTATGTTGAAAGTGTTTTGATCATTTATCCATATTTTCACCTACCTGGAAGGGGGGGTCTCACTATGAATTGATCTTCTCAAGGCTTCTTCCATTTTTTTTAGAGATAGATAGATAGATAGATAGATAGATAGATAGATAGATAGATAGATAGATAGATAGATAGATAGATAGATAGATAGATAGATAGATAGATAGATAGATAGATAGATAGATACTTTATTAATCCCAAGGGGAAATTCACATACTCCAGTAGCAGCATATTGATAAAAAACAATATTAAATTAAAGAGTGATAACAATGCAGGTATACAGACAGACAATAACTTTGAATAATGTTAACGTTTACCCCCCCGGGTGGAATTGAAGAGTCGAAAAGTTTGGGGGAGGAACGATCTCCTCAGTCTGTCAGTGGAGCAGGACAGTGACAGCAGTCTGTCGCTGAAGCTGCTCCTCTGTCTGGAGATGACACCGTTTAGTGGATGCAGTGGATTCTCCATAATTGATAGGAGCCTTTTGAGCGCCCGTCACTCTGCCACAGATGTCAAACTGTCCAGCTCCATGCCTACAATAGAGCCTGCTTTCCTCACCAGTTTGTCCAGGCGTGAGGCGTCCTTCTTCTTAATGCTGCCTCCCCAGCACACCACAGCATAGAAGATGGCACTCGCCACAACTGTCTGATAGAACATCTGCAGTATCTTATTGCAGATGTTGAAGGATGCCAGTCTTCTAAGGAAGTATAGCTGGCTCTGTCCTTTCTTGCACAGAGCATCAGTATTGGCAGTCCAGTCCAATTTATCATCCAGCTGCACTCCCAGTATTTATAGGTCTGTACCCTCTGCACACAGTCACCTCTGATGATCACGGGGTCCAGGAGGGGTCTAGGCCTCCTAAAATCCTCCACCAGCTCCTTGGTTTTGCTGGTGTTCAAGTGTAGGTGGTTTGAGTCACACCATTTAACAAAGTCCTTGATGAGGTTCTTATACTCCTCCTCCTGCCCACTCCTGATGCAGCCCACGATAGCAGTGTCGTCAGCAAACTTTTGCACGTGGCAGGACTCCGAGTTGTATTGGAAGTCCGATGTATATAGGCTGAACAGGACTGGAGAAAGTACAGTCCCCTGCGGTGCTTCTGTGGTGCTGACCACAATGTCAGACCTGCAATTCCCAAGAAGCACATACTGAGGTCTGTTTGCAAGATAGTCCACGATCCATGCCACCAGGTATGAATCTACTCCCATCTCTGTCAGCTTTTCCCTGAGGAGCAGAGGTTGGATGGTGTTGAAGGCGCTAGAGAAGTCCAGAAACATAATTCTTTCAGCACCACTGCCTCCGTCCAAGTGGGAGAGGGATCGGTGTAGCATGTAGATGATGGCATCTTCCGCTCCCACCTTTTCCTGGTATGCGAACTGCAAAGGGTCGAGGGTGTGGCGTACCTGTGGCCTCAGGTGGTGAAGCATCAGCCGCTCCATGGTCTTCATCACATGTGACGTCAGAGCGACAGGCCGGAAGTCGTTCAGCTCACTAGAATGTGATACCTTTGGGACTGGGGTGATACAAGATGTTTTCCAAAGCCTCGGGACTCTCCCCTGTTCCAGGTTCAGGTTGAAGATGCGCTGTAGAGGACTCACCAGCTCCAGCGCACAGACCTTCAGCAGTCGTGGCGATACTCCATCTGGACCCGCTGCTTTGCTGGCACAAAGTTTCCTCAGCTCTCTGCTCACCTGCGCTGCTGTAATTGTGGGTGGGGATGTCTCTCCTATGCTGTTATCAGCAGAAGGATGGGTGGAGGGTGCAGTACTCCGAGGTGAGAGTGGGTTAGGGTGGTCAAACCTGTTAAAGAAGTTGTTCATTTGGTTTGCTCTCTTCATGTCTCTCTCGATGGTGGCACCCCGCTTCAAGCTGCAGCCAGTGATGATCTTCATCCCATCCCATCATAAGAGGGAGTTTTTTCTTGTCTTTTTTAGAGAGTCACGTTTTGGGGGCTGTAATGAAGTAGGGCCTGTTAAAGCCCATGGAAACTATATGAGAAAGTTGTAGTTGTTTCTGTTGTTTCCTGCACTGGACTTGTATCTTGTCAGCTTTATATCCTGACCTTCAATTAGATTAACTGACTTTGAGAATGTATGCGTACTTGCATAGATGCTATAGAAAGATGAATAAAATGATGCAGCCGAAATTTTTTATGTAAAGTTCTCCAAGTGTTCTTATCATTTTCTCGGCACCCTCGATGATTTCTACACGTTTCTACAGTAACCGCCTTATCACCACCACCACCATTGCCACTGCATTAGTGTCAGATGGTGTGCTGCTTCTTCCTCACCTTGTCTATGGATCTGTAATGGTTGCCACTTTCCAGGTGTGATCCACCTGGATCTCTTCAGCTAAGTGCGCCAATTAAATAAAGCTTCTGACATTTGTGCAAGAGGCTGAACAAATCTCAACCTGTTTAGATAGAATATCCTCATGGGCAGAAAAGCAGCAAATGAAATTCAACATTTCTAAATGCAAATACACTGCAATCAGTGTGGGAGTGTTGGAATTAAGTACACAGTGAAGAGTTTGAAGGAACAGCAGGCTGAAAACTAAGAAGGCTCAATCTTTTTTTTTACGCTAGAATACCAGGTTTATGGCCGAGAAAGTTGTTGAAACACCTACTAAAAATATTTTTTAAAATGTGCTAAATTTATATAGTGCCTTTAAACAAATATTCTGTATTCAATTGAAGATGAGAGAAGACCGTCATGCATTTAGAGTTAATTAAATAAAGATTAAAATAATTTTTTAAGCTTTTCAAAAATGTAACACTATCAATGCACTCAGAGTCATGGTGGCAAGAGTCTATACCAGCAGCAAGGTCAGAAACATCCCGGGACAGGGCACCAGTCAACTACAGAGTCAACTATGACACAGTACCAGATAGTCACCAGTTATTCCAACATCCAGAATATAGGAGATAAACTGGAGTACCATGAAGAAAAACAGACATGGGGGTTACTCTAGTAATAACACAACTTGACTTTCAGTATACCAGCATGGCATATGTAGACCTATAGTATTGAGCATAACTATATACAAGGTGTTTAAGGGTTGGTCTGTATCATTCAACCATTTAAAAACATCTAGAACTCCCAGTCCCCTTGTGTCATAATGTGTGATGTTGCTTGTGAATGCTTAATATTGTAGCAGCCATGCACTAGTCTGTTATAGTTCGGTGATGGCACCACTCTCACAGATAATAGCAGCCTGAGCTTATTTAGGTCAAAAGGTTAGGTCAGCAGTTTTCAATCAGAGGAGGGATAGAACTGTGGTGGGCTCTAATAAAAAAAAAACTGATCTTGATTATGTAATGTATGAGACAGACTTTACTATAAATTGCTCTGCGTGTTGTAATGTGCTGTTTTGGGCTGCAGTGTAAAGTTGTGTATCTGTTAGTTGTCTTGGTATTTCTTTTTTTTGTGAGTGATACAATAAACGTGGACCTGCTTCTGACGCCTCTGTTGTCAGCTGAATTATTGAACGTAGATAATGTTATACTATCTTTCTCATTATAAATCTGATGATACGTAGAACATAACAGATGATATTCTCGACCGTGCTATTACCTAGAGTCTTGACATAGTACAGACGGAAACAAGAAGTTAATTTATCATTCTGAGGGTTCTATAAGAAAGAATGAGCACAAAGGGAGGTGTGCTTTGTCCGGAGACTTTAGGTCTCTATATTGTAAGCAGACGGAGGATGTGGTCAGGATTAGAGATGATCTCTTGTTACCAAAAATGCCCTAGTTTTTACACTGCATCTTCCTCAAATTAGGATTTGAACCACTCACATCACTCACTTTTGACAAAATGAACAAAGTACTACTAAACACTATCCTCTTTTTTTCCTTAGGAGATTCCTTTCTATCATATTTGGAGCGGCAGTCACCGTGCACTACATTGCACCTTCAACTTGGAGAGGCTCAGCCCAGCCACCATGGAACTCACCTGTAAGATATGTGTACGGCAGGTGGAGGGTGAAGGTCAAATCCTGCAGGTTCACGCGCTCATTCAGGAGGTAGGTGGAGCCTGTTGTTTTATGGACCGTGGATTAGATTAGATTAGATTAGATTAGATTAGATTAGATTAGATTAGATTAGATTAGATTAGATTAGATTAGATTAGGGGAAATTTAGATGCATACAGTAGCAGAAACATAAAAAGCAATTTATATGATTCTGTGTATTATCACAGAACAGATAATACAATCAATTAATCAGTCAATAAATAAATAAAGTGTATTATGGATTAAGGATTTGCAAAATGAACAGTATAAGCATTCACTTTGGGATATCGGGAGGAAGCACTGAATTGCCTGATAGTAGCAGGAAGAAAAGATCCCTAGCGGTGCTCTTTAGCACACCATGGTGGAATCAGTTTGTGGCTAAGAGTGCTCCAAGACACCACCTCTTGGAGGAGATTTTTCGTGATGGTGTCCAATTTTCCTACCATCCTTTTTTCCACAACTTCTTCCATTGTGTCCAGAATTAGTGCTGTGATGGAGAACACTTTCCTGATCATTTTGTTTAGGAATTGTGTGTCTGTGATAGCCATTACATATTTGTGATGGTCTTGATGTTGTCGCTTCTAAGAAGACAGACTTTGTGAACAATTCCCATCAAAAACCTGACATCTTCAGTTATATAAATTCAGTAAATGAGTGCTAAAGGAATCTTCACGTTTGATACTGTGAGTCTCAGACACAACTAGACACACAAGCCAGATTCAAAAGGAAACATTTGTCGCAAATACCTTATACATGTCTCTTCTCATTCCCCAATACAGAATTCTTTTCTTTTGCTTCTTCTCCACTTCTCCCACATGAGCTTTGCCCGACTCCACTCCCGACTCTGATTCACCTGGGGAAGGCGAAACAATTTCTTTTCAACCCAGACAGAGACTACTTCTGGCACAATATCACCTCCTTCAGGAGTCACTTCCGGGTCATGCAGATTCTCCACAGGACAGAGGAGTGTCTTTTTGACTGCTTCTCCTGGCTCAGCCTAACAGGGCTAACCATTAGGCCTACAGTTCCCATGCTGCCCTGTGGATGCACAAATGGGAGTTGCATTGCTGGGTGGATGTTTACCACCATTCTTACATTATGGGCAGAGTGATGGCTCTGAGGCTAGGGATTTGCAGTGGCATTCGGAAGGTTGCTAATTTAAATCCCGTAAACGTCAGAAGTGACTCTACTCTGTTGGGCCCTTGAGCAAGGCCCTTACCCTGCAATTGCTCCGTCCTGGGTGTGACGTTAATCTGCATCCAGCCCTGCATGTACGCACTCCAATCTGCAGGGAAAAACCTGAGGGTTGTTGGCAGAATTGGCACTCTAGCCACCATAAAACACCTTACACTGTTCCATTCCATCTGACCTAATGTGTTGCTGAGGTGTTACCCGCTGCATGCCTGCAGTATTGGGTCTTAATCTGGGATGCTGAGTTGGTTTGTCATGTGGTGGGTACAGTAATGCGCTATATCAGTGCGTACTCCTAACCTCTCTTACATTATGCAGGCCTACCACCTGGTAAAGGTATCAGAAACCAACCATCCTGGCCAGGATTCCAGCCAACCCATGTAATCTGTGACAATACTTTTGGGCAACACTGTGAATACCCAAGAGCAGTATGACTACCTAAACATGCATGCATTCTTGAATCTGTAAGTGGGGGAATGCGAGAGACCATCATAAGCAATCCTCTAGATCAGGGGTGCCCAACTCCAGTTCTAGAGGGCCACTGTGGCTGCAGGTTTTCATTCTAACCCTTTTCTTAATTAGTGACCTGTTTTTGCTGCTAATTAACTTCTTTTGAATTAATTTTAATTGACTTGGTTTTTAAGAAATGTTTCCCTGAATTTCTTCATCGTTCCTCTGAATTGCTTCATTTCTTTCCTTAAATGGCACTCAAACAGAAATGAAATGTGAAGTGAGTGAGCCAACAGAAGACCAACTAAGTCAGGGCCTCAAACTCCAACCCATTTCACTCCAACTAGTTGCTTAATGAGAAGCCGAGTCTTGTCGTTAATTAAACTCGTTCTTTAATTCCATGGCTTGTTGCTGCCCTCATTGTGCAATAGCAGACATTTCCAGAACTGTGAATTTTCTCTTTTCTAAGAGCAGATCAGAATTCCTGAGACCTTCACCTCTATTTATTTTCAGATATTGTGTGATGGACACAGTTTGCTGGTCCTGTTTTGGCTCGTTTTGTATCTCATTATTGTTTGGCTGCTAATTAAGGAAAAAGAAACAATTGAGGGGTCTGAGTCTTCAAGAGCAAGTCAAATAAAATGAATTCAAAAGAAGTTAATTAGCCACAAAAACAGGTCACTAATTAAGAAAAGGGTTAGAATGAAAACCTGCATCCACTGCGGCCCTCCAGGACTGGATCAAGATCAAGGGTGTCAAACTTAGATATCAGAGGGCCGCAGTGGCTGCAGGTTTTTGTTACAACCACTTTCTCAAATAGTAACCAGTCACTGCTGGTAACTGAACAGACTGCTTTCTAATTGTGATTGACTTGCTTGTTAAGACTCACACCTCTTAATTGTTTCTTTTCTTTTGACTAATCTATATATATAAAAATTTTTTCGCGTTTGAAATGGAAATTACGTATGACCACGTGATATGGAAATTACGTATGAAATAGAAATTACGTATGACCACATGATATGGAAATTACCTATGACCACAGAACATATTATAATACAGGAACTAATCATTTCATTTGTGGACGCCATTTTTATGTTGTCTTTATGAATTGTTATTATTTGTGTGAGAGTTATTTTACTGGTATTGAAAAGAAGCAAACACAAACATGCCGATCTATCCCATAGAAGTGCACCCCGCGTCGCCCTTTCCCAGCCCTCCTCTCTGGACTACAGTGCTGAGCCGTCCGCCACCTGACGCGTTCTGACAGAGAAGTTTTATTTATTCATCCACATGACTGTCGCTGAAACTGCCACATTATAACTTTTTTTTAGTTGGCAGTACTTGATAGTAGAAGAAATGAGGAAAACAGCTTTGCGTCTTTCTACTTTTTATCTGCGCCGTAAACAATGTGAACATGAGACCACCTTCAGCTGTGAGGGGTCGTGAGAACAAAGTGGACGCTGGGAATGTCGGGCTGCTCCGCCACAACATTCAAGGTTGCTTTTGTGATTAATTATTTTAACAAGTAAATCACAGGCATGTAGTGCAACGTTGTCAGGCAAAAATTTGGACGATCACATAGAAAATGTAATTTCTATACCACAACGGTCGTGTAGCGCCTTTCACAAGGGATCTACTACTTACCTGTTGTGTTATAGCACCTTTAAAATGTAGTTTACCCAAAACCACTCCAGTAGTGCTCAATATATCTTTACTTCTTAAATGTTAATGTTTTTTAACTTATAGACTACATTTTATTTTTTTCCCTTGCACTCAGTGAGCGAAGCCACTGGGTAATCAACTAGTAGCTAAATAAAAATAACACGCAAAGCAAGCAACATACGACCAGCTAAGACGAGGACCTCAAAATCTAACCAATTTGTTAATTGGAAGTCAGTTTATGTTGTTGGTCAAACTGCTTATTCAATTCCATGGCTTGTTGGTGCTCATATTCTACCACAACAGACATTTTCAAAACTGATAAATTTCCTTTTTTTTGAGGGCACCATCAAAATGTTTTGTGGAATAAAACTGATAGATATTTCAGAATAGGCTAGCTTGTTGTGTTGGCTCGCTTTGCATATCATTATTTTTTGAGTGCTGATTAAGGAAAAAAAGCAATTATGGGTTCTGGGTCTTAAAAAGCAAGCCAATTAAAATTAACGTAAATTAAGTTTGTTTCATTATCAATAGTAATTGGCCTGGAATGAAAACCTGCAGACACTGTTACCCTCCGGGATCGGAGTCTGACACCCCTGCTCCAGATTATTTTTGTTTAGCAGCTTCAGCATTTTTATCCTCATCAGCTTGTTCATAAATTTAACAATTCTGTATTAAAATGAAAATGAATATGAAAATTGACATCTGAAATGTGGGGTGTGAGTGCACCAAAGGGTACTCGATTTATAGTATTTATGAACATGAAAAAGCTGGCACAGACATTAGGACAGGGTTCCAGAATATTGGGTTCACATCCCAGGGACACACTATGCAGAATTTATGTGATCTCCAAGTTTGCATGAGGAAACCTGGGAAACCCCATAAGGAGAAGTGGGAACTTCAAACAGATAGTGCTAGGATTTGAATTCCAGACTGCAGAGGAGTGAAGCTAATCACTGTACACATTATAAGGAAAAGGTATATCAATATCAATTTTTAAAATGTATTGGAATTTATTTGAGCATATATATAAATCCTAAAAATAAATAATTGGGGAACACATTGAATGCCTGTGCATGGAAGTGTGTTTTCACATGAATATGACTTTATACATTTTTTTTCATTTAAATAACATTTTTAATTACTTGCACAATATCAGTATTGAATGAAATCTAGCTTATTTAAAGTAGATATCAATGCCTAAAAGGTAAGAAGAGAGGCCTAAAGGGTAAAGAACATGATAATTAAAAATAAGGCTAACAGTCTAGTAGGTCATGTCTTAAAAATGTTAGTACAAGAAAGGCACTATAAAAAAGGCATTATTATTATGTTTTAATGCATCTTAGAATTATACCGGTACTTAATTTGAATTCAGTGTTATATCCAGAGGTTTTTAGCATTCACCTTCCAGTTCAGTTACATGTGCCACTTTTCTCTTATCGGTTCTCTCCAGGCTGCTGCAGAGGTGCTCAGTGCCAGACCTGTAGATCAAATCAATGGGACAGTGACATATAATCTAATGTTTTTCTTCTTTTTTTTCAGAATGTTATACCATTTGACCCCTTCCCAGCACTACGGGGTCCCAATTCCTCCACTCAGGTGGGCCCATATGCCTTCCGTTTGCCATCATCAATCCGTCAGAAGATCTGTACCAGTTTAGACGCTCCCAGCACCCGCAGCAATGACTGGAGAATTCTGGCCCACAAACTTGGCTTTGACAGGTGAGTTTGGGCTCCTTGCTTGTTTTATTTCTGGGTATTGCTGACCCCTGGTGGAGAGGACGAGTTGCCAAGCACCTTGGAAAAAGCAAAGCCCAGCTGTTCACAAAGGCACTTGCAACTGGGAATTGCTTAAATGTTGTCTTTGCTTCTGCGATCTTAAAAGAGCCGCAGGGCAAGATATACTGAAATCCCTTTTCTTCTGGGGCTGCTGTGTCTTCAAAGGAAGCTGTCATCTTGTTTGTTCGCTCAGGTGAGACTGTGAAGAGACAATTTTGAGTTTCCAATCAGCATTTGGTTGATGCCATGTGTCTGTGCTTGTCCAATAGAGAGGAAATCAGAGATAATTCCTCTTTTGCTCCTCTCCATGGATGCTCTGGACACATTTATCTCGCTTTCACCCAGACAGACAGAGATAGTGTTTGACAGAGGCACACATAGAAAATCAAACGGCGAAAGAATTGTTTAACAAAACGTTTGATTTCAGTGATGTTTTCTAGGCAACATGCATATATTTTTATATTTTCAGTTTGCTCTAAAACTTCACCAACGAGGATTTAATGAAGAAAGCCATGAAATAATTGAATCTCCTTTACATTCATAAAGACAATGCCATATTAGATAGATAGATAGATAGATAGATAGATAGATAGATAGATAGATAGATAGATAGATAGATAGATAGATAGATAGATAGATAGATAGATAGATAGATAGATAGATAGATAGATAGATAGATAGATAGATAGATAGATAGATAGATAGATAGATACTTTATTAATCCCAAGGGGAAATTCACATTCTCCAGCAGCAGCATACTAATAAAAGCAATATTAAATTAAAGAGTGATAAAAATGCAGGTATAACAGACAGTAACTTTGAATAATGTTAACGTTTACTCCCCCGAGCGGAATTGAAGAGTCGCGTAGTGTGGGGGAGGAATGATCTCCTCAGTCTGTCAGTGAAACAGGACAGTGACAGCAGCCTGTCGCTGAAACTGCTCTTCTGTCTGGAGATGACACTGTTTAGTGGATGCAGTGGATTCTCCATAATTGACAGGAGCCTGCTCAGTGCCTGTCGCTCTGCCACGGATGTCCAGCTCAGTGCCAACAATAAAGCCTGCCTTCCTCACCGGTTTGTCCAGGCGTGAGGTGTCCCTCTTCTTTATGCTGCCTCCCCAGCACACCACCGCGTAGAAGAGGGCACTCGCCACAACCATCTGATAGAACATCTGCAGCATCTTATTGCAGATTTTGAAGGACGCCAGCCTTCTACGGACGTATAGTCGGCTCTGTTCTCTCTTGCATAGAGCATCAGTATTGGCAGTCTAGTCCAATTTATCATCCAGCTGCACTCCCAGGTATTTATAGGTCTGCACCCTCTGCAGACAGTCACCTCTGATGATCACGAGGTCCATGAGGGGCCTGGTCCTCCTAAAATCCACCACCAGCTCCTTGGTTTTGCTGGTGTTCAGTTGTAGGTGGTTTGAGTCGCACTATTTAACAAAGTCCTTGATTAGGTCCCTATACTCTTGATGCAGCCCACGATAGCAGTGTCGTCAGTGAACTTTTGCACGTGGCAGGACTCCAAGTTGTATTGGAAGTCCAATGTATATAGGCTGAACAGGACCGGAGAAAGTACAGTCCCCTGCGGCGTTCCTGTGTTGCTGACCACAATGTCAGACCTGCAGTTCCCTTGACGCACATACTGAGATCTTTCTGTTATTATGTGTTGTCTAGTAGTTGGCAGGTTCAATTGGCATCATGGACCCACTTCATTCCTCAACTTGTGAAAATTATTAGTAAACAGATGTGTTGTGTATATGTACTTTTTAAACATCTTCATTATGCGAATGTACATCTTCATTACTGTGGTGGGCTTTTTTCAACAACTTTTTTCACGTTGTCATTATGGGGTGTTGTGTGTAGAATTCTGAGGAAAAAAATGAATTTAATCCATTTTGGAATAAGGCTGTAACATAGGAAAATGTGGAAAAAGTGATGCGCTGTGAATACTTTCCGGATGTACTGTAAATTCTGGTGGTCTGTATCCTTGCTTTCCTAGGTAGTACCCCATGCACTCTCAATTGCCTGCCCTTTGACTAAACCTGCAGATCTATCCCTGACTTTAAAAAAGCCATGTAGGGTCTTGGCCATAGAAATCCAGTTGCTAACATAGCAGCCATTTAAGGTAGTAGGTATGCCTTTACTCACCGTCATTTTAGCTCAAAAAAACTTCTCAATTTACTTTTTTGCAAATCCCTCAATATATTTCCTTTTATAGTAAGGCTGCCACATTGATTATGGATTATTGAGCAGGCTCCATTTCTTTAAGTTGGTAAGGCAACATGACAAGTACGGTAATGTCTTACTGTACTGGTGTGATCCCAAGTACAATACAATGGAATACAATTTATTTATGTATAGCCCAAAATCACACAAGAAGTACCGCAATGGGCTTTAACAGGCCCTGCCTCTTGACAGCCCCCCAGCCTTGACTCTCTAAGAAGACAAGGAAAAACTCCCAAAAAAACCCTTGTAGGGAAAAAATGGAAGACATCTTGGGAAAGACAGTTTAAAGAGAGACCCCTTTCCAGGTAGGCTGGGCGTGCAGTGGGTGTCAAAAAGAAGGGGGTCAATACAATACAATACACAGAACAGAACACAAGTAATCCTCCATACAATATAATGGTGCAATAGAAACATTACAAGTACAGAGCAGAATTCAGCAGTAGATGATATCACATAATACGATTTGGATTTGTTCAGATACTGCCAGTTCTCCCATTATAAAATAATGATGAAAACAAATGCACTATTTTCATATACCTTTACATATAAAGAATGAATTTGAATATTTAAAATTATCCTGATCAAATAGTTATCAGCCCTTCCAAATCATTATTTTAGGTCTGCAGCTAAATCCATCATAGCTCAGCTTTTATTTGTTGTCTTTTTTCCTATATAATTCAACCCACGGGTTGAAAGCCACAACATTACTGATTCAGTTCCTGCATGTGAATGGACCCTGAAAATGTTTCATAACCTGTTGTCTGACCTTTCAAGTCGTTGTTTTAGTCTGTAGATAAATCCATCAAAGCCCTTTTAGCACTTGGTAATTACCATGTGGAGCTTCTTTAGGTCTTCAGAAACCCTCAGAACAACTTACTTACCTCCTCACTCTATATAAGATACAGGAAAAACAGCTTAGGATATTTCACAGCAAAAAAGAACAGTACCTACTTTTCTGTTCCGAGAAGCTGTATCTCAATAAGCCCAACCAAAATGGACTTAACATTCACAATTTAGATGTTCTTTGGTTACACTTTGAAAGCATAGAATGACTGTCATCTTACTGATGCTTGCCATGGTCTTAACAAAGAAAAGCCACTGCTAGTCCTGTAAGTCTAGGCGGCACAGTCTGATTGCTTGAACAGTGCCATTGTGACACTGTGTTCAAATAATGTCAGAGAGGCTGGGTGTTTGGGGAGTGGATTTAAAACATGAGGAGATTTGCTGTTTGCCTGAGTACACTTGGCAGTCAGCTAAATAAATCATAACATGTTGTCATAGAAAAGCATCCTCTCGTGTCCTTTCACATCTGGAATAAATGTCAACAGAGTTCAAATTGATCAAAATAACTGCTTTATTAACCTAAACCAGCAACGAAGTATGATTAATGTTATTAGTTTAAAACAAATTAATAAAGGAAAATAAATGCTACTACTGCCTTTGCACCCCGAGTCCTACTTGTCTTCTGAAGTGCTTGGCTTCCACGGCAGCTTTGGGCTACCCGCTGTCTGTTTAGGGCAACAGAGCATTGTATAGTATAGTGTCTTGCTTCAGGAAATATTACCTTGTTTTTATATAAAATATAAATATATTGTTTTTTTATCTTTTTTCCTAAAATAATAATAGCCCATAGCCCTAATCCACCTTTTTGAAATGAAAAGTGTATGTGTGTCTGTCTGGTTGCTATGTCTCAGTCATTCCAACAGATGACACATCACAAACATCTGTAATAATGTAACGCATTATATTTTTCATTCCAACACATGGTGCATCACAAATATTAATACTGCTTTGATTAATCCCATACCAAATGGCATATGACATACACATATGCATTGCATTTGCCATTCTAACAGATGGCATATCACAACCATTAGTACTGCTTTTATGAATCCATACCAAATGGCATATAACAAAGACATATGCATTGCATTTGCCACTCCAAAAACTGGTGTATTACAAACATTTGTAGTGCTGTGTGCCTGTCTGGTTCCTATGTCTCTGTCATTCCAACAGATGACACATCACAAAGATCTGTAGTAATTTAATGCATTATATTTGTCATTCCAACACATGGTGCATCACAAACATTAACACTGCTTTTATTAATCCCATACCAAATAGCATATGACATACACATATGCATTGCATTTGTCATTTTAACAGATGGCATATCACAACCATTAATAATGCCTTTATGATTCCCATACCAAATGGCATATAACAAAGACATATGCATTGAATGTGCCACTACAAAATATGGTGCATTACAAACATTTGTAGTACTGTATTTTATTACTACAAAGTTTGTAAAGCTTCTCCTGTTGGAATGACACATGCAATGCACTTTATTACTACATACATTACAAAATACATTCCTATAGATGGTACACTGCAAACATTAATGATGGGGTCTACATTGATTATTTAGATTTCAACCCATTTTACATGGGTGACACAACTATTTGCTATTTAAAGCAATTATGGTCACAGACCACATTGACATATTGATTATTCCCCCATTGTCCTCTCTCTCTCTCCCTCTCTCCTACCAAAGTGTTCCCAGGGAATTTCCTTATAAGGTATTTACCGCAGTGACCGGATCTACTTCACAGCGGTCAATGTCTGTCCACCATAGTGTGTAGAGGTCCACTTCAACTACGAGCATGGATTTCTACCCCACTCGGTTTTGCCTGAGATATTTTCTAATTGTTGCCCCAACATTCTCTTGCCAACGTGGGTACTCCTCTGCATTGGTGGTGTCTTAAAGCTGAGGAGTATCTGCCCACATCATTTTTAAGCTTTTCTCAAAAGCTCACACCTTGTTATCACAGTAATGTTTCTGGTTTGATTTGTTGAATTCCAAATGTCCTGAACCTTATGTAATTCTGCCATGCTGTGAGTGTAAGATCCTTTATGCCTCAGATGCATTATTTATACACTGATAGAAATGGTTAATATGAACTTTAATCTTTTTTTTTTTTCACAGATACCTGAACTACTTTGCCACCAAGTCTAGCCCGACTGGAGTGCTGCTGGATCTCTGGGAGGCTTGCCACCATGAAGATGCAGACCTCAATTCGCTGGCCACCGCCCTGGAGGAGATGGGAAAGAGTGAAGTTTTGGTGGTTATGACAAGTGAAGGAGACTGCTAACTAGGCAGACCTAGACCCACACTCCCCAAAAACCAGGCCCCCACTTAGAGGTGCAACCAGCACCCTGCAGTCAGGATGCACGCTGCGACATGGAAGTCACAATGAAAATAGTTGTGTCTAGCTGCCTTCTGGTGGTCTAGGAGACCACACCAGTGATGATGGTGTTGTGAAGAGCATGTGGTCAGGTATCACAGCAATCCGCATCTCATAATGAAATGTTGCAGTTGATGGATTCACCTCTGCTCCCTTGTTTGATCCGTTTTGCGGGCCTTGCCGGCTTCTCAAACTGGGAGACTAACACCGAACAGTTGCCTTAGATTCATCATTCAGTTCTCAACAGTAGATCATTGTGTCAATCCAGTAAGCCACTTCAATTGACTTTCAGAAAAAGCAAAGGCAAGAATGGGAGGATGGAAGGGGGGAGGTGATGGTTTGGAGTGGGAGGTTTTGGTGGTGGTGATGAAAATGCGAACTATTACATGAGAAGTTTGAGGGGTACAGTCCTTCATTCCCACCCTGGACCAACAAAAGGCCTTGCTTTTTGACTTTTATAGTAATGTTTGCCATGATTGAAAGCAGGAGGAGTGTTGGAGTGACACAGTTGGATTAGATGGGTTTTATGTGTCAGCTCTGATCTCCTTGCTTCCTGGGTGGGGTGGGGGGGCATGTGATGTGAGGGGAACAAATAATTGAATAGCTCTTGGAAAGCAGTAGCATGCTACATATGGTCACTAAGCCTGGAAATCAAACGACCATTCACTAGCCAGGTCCAATCCCCCTGCCTCCTTGTGCTTTCCACCAACAACACGCTTGGCTGACTGCCTACTCTGGAAGGTGCTGCATTTCTGTTAAAAAAAAAAAAAAAACAAACAAACAAACAAAAAAAAAAAAACTCTGCTGCTTTTCAGTCAGAATCAGTTTCCTGTAGCGCTGCGGGAATTATGAACTCAGGGTACAGTGTTGCTTGGCTCCAGTATGGAGGAGGTCTTGACCTTGCCTTAGGAAACCTCTTTGTGTACAGGTGTGTGACATGCTGACACACACCTAAAATGCTTTGCTAGTGCAGCATATTCTTCTTCAGTCGGAAGAGCTGGACGGAAATGTGGGGGCACTTCATCGTTTGACTGGGTAATCACCTTCTTGGGGTGTTGTCAGGCCATCAGACTGGAACCCAAGATGGGTGGCCGATACTGCAAGTACCTCTTGTGCGTATGTGTGTGCGTGTATGTGTGGCTCATGTGAACAGGAAATTGTCCCCCTCTTTCATCCTCTCTCTATTTTCAAGATAAGCTTCAGACGGCTTCGGAGCCATTAAGAGTTTCCTAGGAAACGCAATTTTCAGTTGTTATCCAGATTTTTGGATTTGTTTTTGTTTCTGTTTTCTTGTTAATTTAGCTTAATCAGAAACAAAAGTGTTCATTATTTAACGATACCTGCCTATCTATCTATCTATCTATCTATCTATCTATCTATCTATCTATCTATCTATCTATCTATCTATCTATCTATCTATTATTAATAGTTGTGGATGACCCCCCCACCCCTCCACCCCACCCCAGGGGGTAAAAATAAAAAAAGGCCTTCTGAACTTTATTGTATTTTTCATTTGAAACTGAGAGGGAGGCAAGCCATTGTGTTGATTTCTGATACCCTTGTGTTTCATATTGTCCACAGGAACTCATTAATGTCCCAGACTGCCTGGTAAAAGTGAGCATTGTACGCGGTCTGTTCTGTTGGGCTGGGGGTAAAGAGCTAAGCTGAGCGAATAGCCACATCTGTAACAATCCATGAAGCTGGTGGGTGGGATGCATGGCGGATGGTTAATGGTTATTCATTATTCTGTCTGATTCAATGTTTTACTCTTGTTAGTCTGCAACAGATAACAGCTTATTTTGCTCTGACCATACTGAAACAGCCCATCAGTCACTGTATATCTTTGTACCTGGCCTGAAACCACCATTGACTTTTCTTCCGCTATGTTTTTTTTTTTTTCTGTTTTTTTTTTTTAGCGTCTACACGCTCTGCCCAGATTGAAACTGTTGATCAGATATTTCACGTTACTAGAGCTGGAGAAGTCATTTGATTATCTCACTGTTTCTCATTTAAAATAGCATATATGATATCTCTGTCTGCCTGCCCTGAAACAGCCTATCAGATATTTCACTCTGCCTGTACCGAAGCAGCCAATTAATTATCTCACATTCCCTAGAATAAAACAGCAAATCTGACAACTCAGTCTGCCTGGCCTGAAACAGCCAATTAGATATTTTGCTCTGCCTAGATTGGAATGGCCAATCTGAAATGCTCTTGCACAACTGAAGCAGGTCCAAACTGCTCACTTTGAATGTATTGAAACAGTCAAGTTAAATATTTCTAATCGTAATGTAAGACATTAAAATGCATTAGCTTCTTGGTGGGCTGCGGATTAGTGCTGCTGCTGCTTCACAGCTCCCTGCTTGAGCTTGGCCTGTGTGGAGTTTTCATGTATTTCCAGACTCTACTAGGGTCATGTTTGGGTTTTCTCATGTCACCCAAAGACATGAAGAAAACGTTGTTCTTTGACTCTAAATTCATCTTATTTTGCTGAATAGTATCTGAGACACCATAAAACTGCAGTACAGTAGGCAAGATCAGGAAGTGGTTGGATGGATTAAGATCAGCTTCCTCAGTTTACCCTTTTGCATCTGATCATAGTTTTTACCTAAATGTCTCTCAGACTGCCTTGTTTTAGACCACCCTACAGCAGAGAACACCAAAGCCTTTTAACATTCCTCAGTATCAAGCATGCCAAACATTATGGGTCTCACCATTTCAGGGGTCCTTCACTCATTCGCCATATCTTGAAATATCTGTCTTCAATGTGTGTACTGTGAGATAATGAAATGTGTCCATTAAAACTCTGCAGAGAACATTTTTGTATTAGGAAATTTTGGCTTAGCAAGTCTCAGACAAAATTGGAGCTGAGTTCACCCATCTGGAATATGAGTTTGTGCCACACGTAGATGTGATAACATGTTTACCTTCAGACTCGTCTCGGATGTATTAGGCACAGGACTTTATATTTCACGCTTTGGATTTTCATGGACAAGCCTGACAAGTTGTAATGGGTCTGCCAAAATATGGATGCAGGCCCGTGGCACTTGATTGCAACTTTTTCAAATCCTATTGAATAAGATCTGCCAGTGATGACCATTACAGAGTGTCAGGTGTGATTGATTTGCAATACGTGGATAAGGGATTTCCCATATTAAAACACCAAGTTCATACCATCACTTAAAAGCTATCTTCTGTCAATTTTGCACTTTGTGAAGGTGTCATGGTGTTAAACGTGTCATAAGCTAAAGAAAAATGAGCAGGAAGAGCAGCTCAGATTTTACATTGGTACTTGTCTCCTTGTTAGATGCCACGTTGACCAAATGAAAATGAAAGGTTAGTCAGAAAGTAAAGTGCTGGCTAGCCTGGCTGGCATGTACTTTGCTCTTTGTGACTCGTCAAAAAAGTTGTACAAACGCATAGACATTTAACCGTTTATGTGGCCCACATACAGTCCTTTATCCAGCCTTTCATTGATGTGGACTCCTCTAATTATTGTTTGCCCCCAAAAGACCAAGTGTGGTTCTTTTTGCTTTTGGTGCGCCAATTTGGTCTTTGGTTATGGGGGATTATGAAGATTAAGAGAGGAAACTCCTGTGGAATTTTCACTGGTGCAACTTTTTTTATCTTCTCATGAAGATGCTTAGTGCAAATATGAACATCAGATGTAAAGGCAGGTGCAGTGGCCAGTGTGTCTTAGTCAGGACGTCTCATTATGAACCAGCAGTTACCTATATCAGAAAATATTGGCTCATTTTTAAACAGAATAACAAAGGTCAGTGTGCAGACCAGCATTCAATGTATAGGGCTATTATGAGCACTATGTGAATACTGTAGTGTGAACCAGGAGATATCTATAAAGACCAAATAATGATGTATTGAAAGTGGTCTTTTGAGCTAATGTTGGTGCTACGTTAAAAATCAGTTGATCTGATTCCTTATAAAGGTAAATGTAAGAATATCAATGTAGGCCACCTATTGGTGGCCTGTAAAATGGGAATTCAGCACTCAGTGTGCATCAGTCAATCTGATTCTTTGAAAGGATGATGCTGGTCAGGGTCAGATAGGACTAATATTGGGACCACATACAACATGAATCTTTGAAACAGTGGACCTTGAAATAGCAATATTAGCCAAAGAGTGGCATCTTATAAACCGGAGATTGAATGGTCAGTGGGTGTCAGACCATCTGATGATTTAAAATGATTGAACCCAAGGACAGCTGAGTATTGCTAATGTAAAAGATGGGCTAATGAGTCAGTGGGTGTCAGTCGCTCTCTTTCACTAAAAGTGTGAATCTGGAGATGCTTGTAAAGGGCAAATGTTGGAAAATTTTAAAATGGGGATACTGAGGTCATTGTGCATCAGTTAATCTGAAGCTATGAAAAAAAAAAGGTTTAGTGTTAGCAGCTTGTAAAGTGAGGACATCATGGTCAGTCTCTTGTCAGTTAATCAAGTTTGGACATAATTATATTTATATGGGGTTAGTGCTGACATCAGGGAAAAGTTGGGTACATTGTCCATAGTGTCAGTCGTGACCCAATTCCTTAAAAGGATGAACCTGTGGTTATCTCTCTAAGGCAAAAGTGGTTACAACTGTCAGTATACATTAGTCCATCTGATGTTTCCAAAGACTGAACCTGGAGATTAATGTGTGAGACTATTATTGTAAAAGAAGGACACATTGGTCATTGTATGTCGAGTGGTTGAAAGAGTGACAGTGGAGGTGGAGGTGGGAACCACTTAAAAGTGGTGAATCTAGAAATGTGTGTACAGTATGTGAAGCGCACTGTATTACAGGCAATGTGACTGACACAGTAGGGGTACAATCCATGGCCTGTAAACTTGGGGACCACACTTCTTTTGCAGTTTCAGGATTGACTCTGGTTTTACTGGACCCCCCGTTACTTGTTTTTGGACTGTTGACATCTTTAGGTTGTATGTTCAACGGTGGAGTAGTGCTCCCAGCATTCTTCCTTACTGTGTTATTTAGGTGGGTCAGCTAATGTGTGGCTCAGTTTATAGTTCTGGGTTCACCAGGCCCAATGCCCGTCCAGCAACCAAACAGTATAGGTGCAGGTTGATCTTTAAGCGCCAGAGCACCAAGCACGGGAGAAAAGATGGAGCAGACACAACCCAAGCTAGCCATATCGATCCACATCTGTGCCCTTTTTCACATCCTGATGTCATCTATTGCTGCCCAGTATAGTCCTTTCAGTCAGGGGCCTTTTTTGTAGGTTCTGGAAGCAGTAATATTCCTTGACGCAGTTAGCTTCAGGCCAGGTGGAACTGACTGACTTGTGGCAGAAAAAGAGCCAGTGGGATGCCTGTCCCCCATTCTGGTTTTAAATGTTTTTATTATTTATTTTATTATTGTTATTATTATTATTTCTTAATAAAAGTCAATGGAGGCCAAGCGTACTCTGGGACCATCAGCCATTGTCAACCTATTCTACTGTTGCTAAAGAAATTATGGCACTTTTATGTTGTCATAACTGTTAATGTTATCATCCTGATTGAAGAAAAGTGTTTAATTCATGAAAACAAAACCAAAACTTAAACAGTATCTACACCTTGACATATGTTATCGGGGAACATTTCATATTTTTATTTTTTTTTGCTTTTTATCATTTGATACTTTAATTTTCTTTGGATTTTTTGCAAATTCTAAGTACTATGCAAGTACAAGCATTGAAACATTTTGGATAATTTACTGTACAGAGGGGAGGTACATATTTTAGCAGCAAAGAGGGGAAATAAATAAATTGTGTGCCTCATGCTTCATGATTGAGGATAAGTCAGAGGGCGAGAAACGGCAGCCTGTCCTGCCTTCAGGTATCTTATGGGCTATAGTTAAAACTCAATTTAAAAGTTTGGAAATAAAATTACTGCTGTCTTGCAGGGGCTAAATCCACCTCTGACCTAATCCTAATTCACTGAAATAACAGGGCTCACCTATTTATATGGATTTTAAAATGCCTTTTATTGATACATACCCAAGATGCATTGCTGCATTGCAGCCCCCACTGATTCAGAGGGACATCCCTACCTGCACACTTGCTCGCCAAGCAGTTGAGTGTGTTGAGCAATCATGGTGGCCTGCATTCAAGCAAAAGGGGTAAGCAAGGTAGGATTTGGGGAGGGCTTCAGTGTGGAGCCCGTCTTCAACGAAATGTCAACCTCCCCTCTCTGCTCCAGTGCCCCCGATGCAACCTTACTTTTTGAGATTTGTAAGCAATAGAATATGCTAGAAGCAGTCAGCTCCTCTTTTTAAGCTGAAAAAAAGTGTTTGTTTTATTCTGTAAACTACCAATTGTAAATATGCGTTTAGCCTTCTTGTAACAAAAATCATTTTTATGCAATAAATTATATTTCCTAGTTTAACAAGAAAAAGGTTTGGTGTTTTTGTGTTGAAAAGTTACTGTGAGTATGGACTGAGTGAGCTTACAATTGGAATAAGTTTGTTTAGAAATGGATGGATGGATGGATGGATGGATGGAGATGTTTTTAATGACTGGTGGTGTGGAAGCAGGCCCTGCTGCTCCAGGTATATAGGTTTAGTTTCCAACCTGATCACACTTTGTGTGAAGTTTTCTTCATATTACACCCCTCTCCCTGCCATATACTGGTTAGGTTAACTTAAAAATCTAAACTGGCCCAGTTTATGAGAGAAGGAAGATTATTGTCCATTCCAGGGTTGGCTCCTGCTGTGTATCTGATGCTACTGGACTATGTTCTGAATGGATATATTTTATTATAATGGTTGGGGGAATTGGCAATACTAAATTGGTCCATCTGTGTGTTCACCCCGTGATGAACTGGCACCATGTCCAGTGATTGTTCCTGCCTTATTCTCTATGTTTGTTGGGATAGACTACAGCTCTCCTGTGACCCTAGTCAGGATCAAGCAGGTTAGAAAATGAATGGATGGATGGTTGCATGGATGGATGGATAGGTGATGACTTAGGCAGAGTATAAAGGAGCAGTCGAAAAATGTAAAACAATAAAGCCCTATGCCCCGCTTGTTCTACTTCTACTCACAAAGAGCACTGATTTCCAGATTTGGTGGCTAATAACCATACTGACAGGTACAAAATATTACAACCTTCTTACGGCCCACCAAACACTACACTATGTCTCTTACACTGACCTCTCTTTTTCTCACCAGTGGAACCCTTGCCTCTGATGTAGCTTCCACATCCAAACTCATTGGAGTAATGGGAATTGGTGGTGTTATCGACCCAATGTAATGATTGTTTGGGAAAATGGCAAGTCCATTCTGACTTGCTTTGAATTATTAAAAATGGGAATGATTTTATGTTTTAAGGGATATTCAGAAGAGCAGGCAGAGGTCAAAGATCAAATCTAAATTCATGGTCAAACAATCTTTCCAAAGTCAGTACCAAACAAACCCAACTAATAAAGTCCTCTTATACCTAACAGTCTTCCTTTGGGTTTTAAACAAAGTTAGGATGCAAGTCAATGCAAACTGATATCTTTTATACCAGTCTCACAATGTGTTGACACGTCACCTCATTGCCTATTCACTTCGTTGTCAACAACTTAGCTGAAAAAATGCAGAAAATGGTGACACTGGTCAAAAACACTCAACAAAATGATGATGCAAAGACATGGAGAATAATATAATAATAATAGTAATATTAGCAGGTCTAAAATTGTAGTAAAATGAATAAGGACAATAACTTATTTGGTAACTCCTGGAACTATTTCCAGGTCCACAGTTGCTTGGTAGAAGCCCTTGGACCTAAGTGTCAATGGTTGGCACAAGCACCAACCAATATTCAAGGAAAAAGAGATAACTTGTGTTCTCCAATAGAAAAAAAAAAAGACCCATTAATTCCATTCTAGCATACTGCGGTACTACTATTCATTCATTTAAACTTACTTTACTTATATTACACTGCCTTTGCAATATAGTGAGTGCTGCGTGAAAAAGTAGCCTGCAGATCAGAGTACATAACCACCATAACACACCTGTCTGTTGTTTTTATCATTGCATTTATATATGAGGACCAATATTAGCAACAGCCTCTGATGCACTGATGGAAGGGTTTCTTGGTTTTGATGCCAATATTCACCAGTTGCTGGATTGTGTGTTTCACAGGAGCACTCGGAATGAGATATTCTTTAACCCTAACCCTCATGTGTCAACCTGAAGAAGTCTGTACAAACATACAGCTCGACAATCAAAATACACTGCTCCAATGAATAAGCCATGTTTTCTTTTGAATGCAAACACAAATTATACAACTAACAAAATGAAACAGAACGTGAACAGGAACTTTCTGCTTACGTCACCTGACTATGTTTACTGCTGCTAAAACCAGAATGGGTCTGCTTACCATGTACAGGACTACTTTTTGTGGACCACCTTGTATATCCAATATACTGATCAGCCACAACATTAAGACCACTGGCAGTTGATGTGAATAATATTTCTTTTCTCTTCACACTGACACTTGTCAATGGATGGGATATATTAGACAACAAGTGAACAGTCAGTTCTTGAGATTAATGCGTTAGAAGCAGGAAAAATGGGCAAACATAAAGATCTGACCAACTTTGACATGGGTCAAATTGGCTAGTCGACTGGGTCAGAGCATACTTTTGGGGTTTCTCAGTATGCAGTGGTTAGTACTTACCAAATGTGGTCCAAAGAAGAACAACTGGTGAACCGATGACAGAGTCATGGGCACCCAATGCTTATTGATGCATATGGAGAGCAAAGGATAGCATGTTTGGTCCCACAGAAGAACTGCTGTTGCATAAATTGCTGAAAACCTTAATGATGGCCATGAGATAAAGGTGTCAAAGCACACAGTGGATTGCATCTTGTCCCATATGGTGCAGCGTAACTGCAGACTGGTCAGAGTACTCATGCTGAATCCTGTTCAATACACAAAGTGCCTATAACTGGCATGAGAGCATCAGAATTGTACCATGGAGTAAAAGAATCACATTTTCTTTCAGATCATGTAGACGGCCACATACATGTGCACTGTCTACCTGGGGAAGAGATGACAGCAAGATGCACTATGGAAAGAAGGCAAGCAGGCAGAGGCAGTGTGATGCTCTGGGCAATGTTCTGCTTTAAAACTTTGAGTTCTGACATTCTAGTGAATGTTACTTTGACATGAACCACCTATCAAAAAATTCTCACAGGCCATGTATGCTCCTTCATGGCCAACAATATTCCCTGATGATTGTGGTCTCTTTCAGGAGGATGTGGTACCCTGCCACATTGTAAAAATGTTTCAGGAATGGTTTAAGGAACATGATAAAGAGTTCAAGGTGTTGACCTGGTCTCCAAATTCCCCAGATCTCAAACCAATCAAGCATCTCTGAGATGAGCTGTAATAAGAAATACAATTCTTGGTGGTTCTCCCCGTGTCTGCGTGGGTTTCCTCTGGGCACTCTGGTTTCCTCCCACAGTCCAAAGACATGCTGGTTAGGTGGATTGGCGATTCTAAATTGGCCCTAGTGTGTGCTTGGTGTGTGGGTGTGTTTGTGTGTGTCCTGTGGTGGGTTGGCACCCTGCCCGGGATTGGTTCCTGCCTTGTGCCCTGTGTTGGCTGAGATTGGCTCCAGCAGACCCCCGTGACCCTGTGTTCGGATTCAGCGGGTTGGAAAATGGATGGATGGATGGATTCTTGGTGGCCCCACATCCCAACTCACAGCTCCTAAAGGATCTGCTGCTAATGTCTTGGTGCTAGATACCACAGGAAACCTTCAGATGTCTTCTGGGGTCCATGCCTTGAAAGATCACAGTGGCACGAGGGGGACCTACACAATATAATGATATATACAGTATATAAAAGAGAGAAATCCCAGAACAAAATACTGTACACTACAGTCTCTGTGGCCTCATTCAATACATCATAAGTGACAAATTCCTTCTCTGTCTGCAGAGTGGCCTCCCTGGTTTGTCACCTCTGCATCCTTCACTTTCTTTGCCTACACTTTTCCTTTCTTCTATTCAGATTTCTTCCTTTTGATTTCTTCATTCTCTGAACCTACCCATTTCAACAAATCTCTTCCCTCCAGCAACTAGGTACGCATCAACTTTGCACAAGACTGACACTAGTCCATTACAAGGCACACTCATCTGCACTATATTATCTTAACATGCATGATCTTAAGTTGAGCTAGGCAGCAAGATGACCTTGAGACAAACTTTGTTCTTGCTCTTCAGTTCCAAATGTCTCATTCAACAGACATATAATTTATTATTCCTATGTAACATCTTACCACTGAAGCTAAGTAAGAGTGCTCCTTAATTCAGGTAACCACAGTCCTGGCCTACGATGGCCCTGAAGAGCAAAGGTAGTATTTGGTAGTCCACTAGACATGATCTGTTGCTAGAGGTGTAAATTCTGCACTGACCCTGGGAGAACATATTAGGACTACTGATAAAATGAGAGAATTGCTGTATGCTTTCTTGTAATGCAGTGGAGTGCAGGGCACAATAGATCCAAAGTTTTGGGATTATCTTTCTTTTGACCAATCAGTGTTTCCTGTCAAAGACAGAGCCAGTCATTTGGTGTGGAGTGTGTTACATTTCGTTTGTAGCATGTGGTGATTGATTAAATATGGCTCAAGAAAATGAAATATTGCCTTCATGGCTATAATACAAGGCTGGCACAAGTAGATGATCTTGATCTTGTGTCCTCAGAGGTACAGTAGCTTGTTCAAGCCGCTTAGCAATCATATCTTGTAATAACAAATAAAATCCATTCTGATCACAATTGTGCTCTGGGCAAAGCTGTTTGAATAATGCAATTGGGGGGGAGGAATGCCAGTATAAAGACGCCTGGTACATATCAGCTTATTCTAAAGCCCGTGTTCCTCGTCAAAGCAAAGCGCAGTCACTCAGCCTGAAAGCCGCAGTGAGGTGAGCGCCGACACTAGATGATTGCCAGTTTGTTTAAACCTCCATTCCATATCTTTGCCCTCCAAAACCAGTCAGGCTGCTGGGATAAAGCAGCTCGGCTGTCACTAATCAGCAGGGCTCAGACGTGTCACTCGCTCTCTGAGGCTCGAGGAGTTAGTCATGGGGAACGGCAGGTGACAGCCCTCTGTTTCTTTTTAACAAAAAAAAAAAAAAAAACAGGTTATGGAAATCTTTCTTTTGTTCATTTTTACTGATATATATATATATATATATATATATATATATATATATATATATATATAGTGAAGCCCTGGGCGTGTACAGCCACCTTAATCTGACACAGACAGGCAGAGACACAAGTGCAACACACAACACACTTTTTTTCAAGACTGGAGAAGCTCTTTTGTTTGCTTCCCAGAGCACAGTACAGAGCACAATTCACAGTTCTTCCTTACTTTCCAATCCACAGTCCTTCTACCTCCACTCCTCCCTCGCAAGCTTCTTCCTTCTTCCTCCCGACTCTGGCTCCTTGAATGGAGTGAGCGGCTCATTTTATTTTAATCTTGGGAGTGCTCCAGGTGGCTCATCAGTATTACCTGGAATCACTCGCACTCGCATTGCAAGTCCATTGTGGGGCTCTGCAGCTCCCCCTGGCGGCCCCCATGGAACCCAACCATGCTGTGCCAAACTCCAAGTTCCAGCATGCCCTGTGGGAATCTGTGGTGCCACAGAAGCCCAGGAGGGCTGCCCTCTAGCATCCCAGGAGAGGTAGTGCCTCGGAGATGCTCTCTCCCCGGGTCTTTCCATCCCGCTGGTGTCCAAGAAGGGTAATGGACGAGGCTGCCCATCAAACTATATATATATAAATATATATATATATATATATATATATATATATATTGGTGTAGTGGAGAGAATGATTTTGAAATAGCCATTTAACTGATGGAAAGTATACTGTCCAGAGAACCATAGAGAAGCTGCCCCTCACCTGGTTAAGATGGAGTTCTTCAAAGGTGTACAGACAGTTCTGCTACAAATAAATGCTGGATATCATTATAAAAGTCCTTAAGAATTCATTCCAAGTCTAAAACGTTGTCAATACCAACCAAAAATTTAAAGATGGCTTTAATCAGATTGTTCCAAATGCATACAGTCTTCTTCTGCACTGTCAAGCACAGTGAAAATGGTGAAAAAAAATACTTTTGAAAATCAGATTGCTTCATAGTAGGATATGGTTTAAAAGAACAAGGCAATAATTCTTCTAATGACCCCCGGGCATCTAGAGGCTTAGGGTCTTGACTAGAAGGACCACTCACAAGGTCAGATTTTGCAGCCCATGAAAGCAACATTCTCAAGAAGCCTGACCAGGCTCAAGGCCGGCCTAGTCAATAGTTGCTGTACTGAGCACTGTCCAACAAACAGCCCATCTTTCAAAGATGACAATCGGGAGCTCTGTTTATGTGATTTTCTGCTTTTCTCCCTCCCATCATGCATGCACTCTCAGATCACATTTCATATCATCTAAGATTTGTTTGATTGTTATGCTGTATTCATCATATCCCACTAAATGAAAATGCTTTTCTTTTTCAACTTCACTGTCAATCTCCCTTCACAAGAGAAATTGTTCTTTTCATTGCTTATATGTTACAGAGACCAAAGTTAATCTCGGCAGAACAAGAAGAGAGCAGCACAGAGCAACACAGATAAGAGAAAATTCCCTTCATACGACCTAGTACTAACTATAACTGGAGGTTACAGTGTCCCCCAGCACTCCCAGAGGCTGCAATCATGGAAGAATCAGCACTATAGTGTTGCTCACCTTCATTTATAGATACCGTTATCTATCCCATTATTTCTTCAAGCTAGTTTCATAGATCAGTAGATTTGGATCTCTGATACTCCCTTCTTGTGTTATGAGCCCTAAATCCCTCCCCAAACAATCTTAGAGATTTGATTCACTGAAATATTGTCCTCCAACACTACCATAAACTCCTGGCACTGAATTTTTGTGTTCTAGTGTTACCTCATTGAATTTGGATATACTGGTGAAATACCACATCCGTCCCTTACTGCCTTTTAAGACTGACCTAATCTGATGCTTTTCACCTCAAGACTAATTTCGTTAAATGTATTGTCATAAAACATTTTATTCATCTGTCTTCATTAATCATCCACAGTTTCTCTCATAATTTGGATTCACTTTATTCCTGCCCTGAGTACTCTCAGATCACTGTTCGATTATACTCTAAGAAGTTGTCGTCACCAGCCACAATATTATTATTGTTTGGTTCTATGAATTGGATGAACTGACAATCTGTCCCTCAGTAGGTTGACTTAGTTGAAATGTGTCTCTCTATATACCAAATTCCTCGTTTGATTGGGTTATTATCCTCCTATACTGCTAGGGGTGAAGAAGTGTGCCCCAGAAGGTGACTTCACATAAGGCTTGAGCCATACTGTTCTCAGATGCCATCTTCACTGGATTATGGTCTCTCATATGCTAGCTCCACTGGAATACTAAACTTCAGTATTTCTTTGGATGATCTTTATTGATTATTGTACTTCAGAATTTTCAGTATCCTTGAGAATATAAGAATTCAGTGTGGTCTGCTCAGGATTATCTCTCAGATGCTGATGTCATTCAAATTGTATGACCGGTATCCTAGGGTCAGACTTCATTTTATTATGTTCCAGTGTTTTAAGATGCTGGCTTTGTCATAGTATTGTGCTACAATATTCCCAGAGACCATTTTCACCGAGATTATGGTCTTCCAGAGACTGTAGTCACAAGACCATTGTGCCTTTGTGTTCCCAGTCACTGCCCTACACAGATTCTGGCTTCATTGTTATACTGTGCCTCAGCATCTCCAGAGATGATTTTCAATCTTCATGGTGTACTGTATATGTTGCTCCAGTATTCTTTAGTTCATTTCTTCACTTCAGTATTGTAGTGAAGTTCTCACCAATACTATTATTTACTGTGCCACAGTAATTGCTTCCTAGGATGTTGTGCCCTAGGGTTCCTAGTTGTCATCTTCATAAGATGATTGTCTATCAGATCCTGGCTTTGTAAGGTGACTGTGTACCAATCTTAACAGGTATGGTTTGTAATGGCCTCCTAGATGCAGTATTCTTACCTAGTTTCCCGTGAGGCTATGTTCACTTAAATGTAGGTTCTATATATTCTAAGCAACTATATTTAATTTGTTATTGTGCCCCAATATATCTGGGACATACTGGGATACTGTGCAACAGTTTTCTTGACTTGATGGGAATATTGTGCCCTAGTATTCAGAGACGCTACCTGAACATAACCATATTTGGTTATTAAAGAAACCTTGATAGTTGTGTTATCACAACTGAAACATGTTACTTTGTGCTCTTAGAGGCTATTATCTTTGACATGTTGTGCGCCAATATTTCCAGGGAATATTTTCACTAGAAAATAGCCTCTGCGATGCTAAATTCTTTTTAATATTTTGCCTCAAAGACCCTGAAAAACTTCACTTGAGTGCTTTAATATTTTCAGGCCAGTTGTACTGAAGTAGGTTTTTCCAAAGGCTGATAATTTGCTCCAGTGTTCCCAGACACTATCTTTACTGGGATTTTAGTTTTCTAGACGCTGGCTTTGCTCCAGTATTGTACTTTAGTCTCCTGATGTATTATCATCACTTGAGTATCGTGCTCTGGCATTCCCACATACTGTTTTCCTTGGAGTATTGTGCTTGAGTGTTCCTAGGTATTGTTGTCATCAACTGTACTCACAGAATTTGACTTCTTTGGAATTTCATGCCCCATTATTACCAGGGACTAGCATTACTGGACCAATTATGCCGAGGGCCAACTGGGGCCGACTGTTGGCTTCACTTCAATACTGAGCCCTGGGATAATACGAGGAAAGATTATTTTTTTCAACAGATTTTTTCCCATGGCACTTATTTGGATGGTTTATATTTAAAAGTGCAGCTCTGCCGCATTGTTAGTACAAGAGACTTATCCCATGTAACACCCCCACCACCACCACCAAACTATTATAAAACTTATTATCTTACAAAACCGCAAAGCTACTAGAATTATGTTCATTATATGCTGTTGTTCCCAGACAGCTGGTTCCTAGAACAAATTCACACTTAATTATTTGATCAAAACTTTAGATAAAGAGGCCCACACAAATGATCGATGAATTCAGGGGCCAACATTTGGTTACCGATTAATCATGCATTTAAACAAGCCAACCGCGGTAAGGAACAGCTGCCAAATGCCTTTGAATGTAGGACCACACGGGCTGTTTGGTGATTGTCAGTGAGCAACATTTGCAATAATGCATTTACATGATTGAGAAACAGCAGGGTAATTAACCGCAGAGACGAAGACAAAAATATTGCATGAATGCATTATTAATGTGCAATAAATCATTCCACGCTGACAGTTCATCATTTTGCATCACAAGATTGAGATGTAAGGTAAGCCAAGCATCCATATAATATTGTGTGCTTTTTCGATTACCAAATACAAAAAGATGGAAAAGGCTGGGAATGAGTGACCACTGTCTTTGTAGGACATTCTGATTGTTGGACATTATCTGAAATAGCACTATAGAGTAAGTTTTTATAATAAAGGGAAATGTATGAAACTTCCATTCACTGCATTGCACGTTCAGGAGCAGGTGTCATAAGATGAATGAATAGAGACATTTATACACAGGTATGCCATTACCTTTTTTGCCAATGTAGACCACCATACATCCAGGTGTACTTGAATTCCAAGCTGTTGTATACTGTACAGATTCCAGAGTAGGTGTGCATAGCATGGTGTCATTCATTTTGGATTCTTGTGTGTTTTTCTTGTTTACCTGTCTGAATTGTCACATTATTGGGTACTGTATACCTATTCTGTGGCCTTAAGCTCGGCATGATTTCTTCTGGGCAAGGATTCTACAAGACACTGGATGCATTGGTCAGTAAAGGTGTATCAGTTGCATTGGACACTTGCTTCAGATTAGTTGGCTGCACAGCTCTTTCCTGGAGGTACTTGACAGGTCTGAGATCTGAGGACTATGCACGTCACTGAAGTAATGAAAACTTGCTGTCATGTTTATGGAACCATTCACTGACGATATTTGCCTTATGAGATGATATATTATCATACCAGAAGTGTTCATTCAAGTATGGATAAACTATAGCCATGAAGAAATGATTTTGGTGAGAAACAATATTCAAATGTGCCTTGCCATTTAGACATTGTCCAATGTGTTCCAGATGCCCTAATGTGTGCCAGGAAAACTTAACACTAAAAAGGGTGGCTCCATGGCCTCATGCTTCTTGCATTAAAAAATTCTGATCATTCCATCACCATGATGTAAAAGGAAACTAGATTCATTTGACTTGCGAATGGTTAATAACTTATCATTCACTTGTGCTCACTGGAGACACGCTTTCTGGTTTTTCCCAAATGATATTGGCATCCAACAGGGTCTTTAGCTGTTGTAGCCGGCCCATTTGACACAAAGTCCAGAAAATGGTATATTCTAACATGAAATTCTGCAAAACAGTGTTGAATTTGGATGTGATCTGCCTCGTGTGCCACTTCTGTACAATTCTTGCCGATCTCCTTTGCCCACTCTGTAGCAATGCCATTTGAAAGGCTTATTTTTTGTGTTCAATATGTCCTTTGTAAAGTTTGGGTTGTGATATTACTTTTTCAAAATAATTCGGGCCATTTCTAAGCAAGGAATTGTGGGATGCAGTGGGGCTTTGTGAGCATCGTAATTTTGTAGGTTTGTTTATTTTTTACCCTTTATAGATTAATGGGAAAGGCTGCCAGGGACACCTTATTTGATCAAATTTTCCATGTGCTCATTTAAAAATAATAAAGAAGAATTCCAAACCAGTGAGCAGACTTTAAAGCCTAAGATTCAGTTTTATAGCATCAGTTAATGACAGTGGAGTATATCTTAACCATACTTACATGTTCAATGTTGATCATCCTCAAATGCAGGCCTAGTAAGACTGTTAATATTAAAGGTTAAGTCAGAGTCCATGATTACACCTACGTAAATTCTTTGTCTCTGCCTTGACTTTTAATGCTAAGGGATCAAGTTTATTTCTAATACCCTCATTATTTCCAAATTGCCAACTGTGGCACCCATGCAAAGGTACTGTTGCACAGTTCTGGACTATGGGTGCCAGTAGACGTAACAGATTGACACGGGGGTAGGATAAGTGAGGAATAGTCCGGAAACAACTATCCAAAGTCAAGTATCTGTTTTATTCCCGACATGCTGATCCTATTTACAAAACAAATGTCTTGCAAAAATTTTTATAAAGTCCAATGTAAAGAAACTAACAAAACAAGAAAAAAAATAGTGCAGGCGTTATATACAATACTTACAGTGGCTTCAATTCTAAAGTGATGAAAACAACAAAAAGACTCTTCTTCTTCTTTCTTCCAGCAAGCTGACTCTGATCTTAACAACTACTATGTACAATGAACAATACATATTTTTACTACTAGACTAAGTGATTCAGAAACGCAGATGTGTACTTCAGCCTGAAGACCTGGTCAACTGATGACTCAGTGTTTGTACCACATTTTATACCATAAGCCATTTTGTCTATCCGATCCTCATTTACATTGCCTACAGTCTCCTAATAAACCATTACATTGGGACTGTAAAAAGCAACAGACTCAACACACGTAAAAAAGGTTTGGTGCAGCCACCCGTATAATATTCCTGGCTGCAAATGGTTTTTGAAATAGCACAGAGCTGTTAACAATACTGAGTCCAAAACAGAACTGACGAGGGTTGGAAAAGATGGCAGCTTTAAGGGATCAGACCGGAAGTGATGTAGGGGAACTGAAAGTAATGTCCTTCTGATGTCAGCCTGTGCGCCGGAAGTGACGTTCTTCTGGGCGCCAGAACTGGAAGTGACCTTCTTCTGGGTGCTGGAACCGGCATCATCAGCACTGAATCAGATAGGTTTTCCCACGTCTGGTCTGTAGAGATAACAGGAAACTGTTTAGTGCACCCCGCCACCCTCTTACCTGGTGTGGAATTACCTTTGCTTGGTCCTACAATGTCCCCCTACTCGCACATGTGTGACAAGACGTACCCAAACAGAAATTTCTGCTCAGGTGCAGTTCACCCTGTTTAAACCTCCCCACACTCACTCACTACCCGTCTGCCTAGGTGACGTAATGGCTACTCATTCAGACTCTGGTAAGTGCGTGCTGTGAAATTTCACCCACTTTTATTTCCTTTCTCTATCACACATGTGAGCATTTCAGCCGGCCTCCCTGAAACGAAGCCCTCTATTCTTCTAACTTGTTTCCCTGAACTTAGACGTAACACTTTCTCCTTCTCCCCTGCAGTGATTATGGGAGTGTGCCTCAGCACCCAGTCATCGGAAACCGTATGCCAACTAGTTTGAGCCCCACAGCTTGGTTTTGGGGTGGCTGTAGGCCTTCAAGCAGCCTTTGAGCAACCTTGTGCTCAAACACCAATGAAATAATGTGCAGCTACCATGCTAACCTGGGAAGGAGAACTAAAAGGGGTAACTGAAAACTTTCTTTCTCCTTAGGTTTTTTTTCTATGTCCGTGATAGGCTGAGCGCCTGTGCCTATCTTTTCTTTTTCCCTCTGCCACTGAACTTAGCCTTTCACTGCAACCAAAAAAGATACTACTCATCCATTGAGATAGATATACAAGACAACAGGTCAGATAGACCAGAGCATCAGGGTCATCAGTGGCTATAGATAAGTAAAGCTGCATGCCACAGGCATAGATGTGGTAGCTCTCCTGGGGCCCCATGTATAAACAGTGCATATGCACAAAAATGTTGTATACGAAAATTAAAATTGGTGTAAAGCCACGCACATTTTCATTGTAGCCTCACACCATGCGTATGCAAGTTTCTGCTCGGTTTTGCAAAAGGGCAGCCCCCAGTGTTAAAAGCAGTGGTAAAGTTTTTGTGTGGTGTCCTTGTCTTTTTTAGATTTGTATCCATGATGTGGGATTTATCAAATACACCAAAATTAATTACATATCGTTTATAAATTTGATTCATTTGATTGTAATCATTCTGTAATAATATAATGGTGCATGGAAGGGTCAAACTATTCCAACTACCATAGCTGCTTTAGTGCTGTTAGAAGACATCGCAAATGGAAGAATCAGAAGAGAGCACATATTTATTAATGATTACTGACTTCTAATTTGATTTTCGATTTCAGAGAGCTACCTTCTTGGAGCTGTGTGCCGAACTGGTGCCTCAAAGAGCCATGTAAAGTGTGGAGAATCTATCCATTGTAGTACTTGGTGCCTTCGCCACACTGTAAAGGTACCTTCAGGGAATGAATTAGCTTATGTAAACAGAAAGTACTTCCACTCTATTAATGTGTTGCTCTATAGTTCACTGAAAGTGTGTTGCATTGTGCAAGCATGTAGTATGCTGCAAATGTGGCACATAATCATGGCTTGCCCATACCTGAAGAGATGAAGTATGATAAACATGACCCTGACTCACCAAATGATAAGCCAAATTAGATAGCATTACAACTTCTTTTGAATGTAATTAGCAGAACATAAAAACAGGTAATCAGCAGCATTTAATTTTTACCCAATTCATTTAATTTGTGGTTAGTATCACATAGTACAGCCCGTATATTCCTTAGTTCATTGGCCACATCTCTTACAGCATCCACTATTGCATTTTGTGACTCCAGAACAGCGTCTGTCAGCATATAGCCAAATGGTCACCCAGGGGTTTCCGAGGAAGAGGTGCGTGTGCAGCCAGGACCCAAAGATGTGCTAGGCACAGCAGTATCATTGCTGCCTGGAGCCGTGTCCACTGAACAGGGCTAACTTTTTGTAATATTGTCTGAAACAGAAAAAACAGGACGGTGGGCTGTGACTCACATTTTCAAGGCAACTATGATATCTGATCACTTCTTTTTTATATTTTGGGCACTGTGCGACTTTCTGAACCTGAACTTTCAAGTGTCTCTGCCATGCTGCATTACTCCATCAATTTCTGTTTGTTGCTTATACCACTGCTTAAGCCGACAAATAGTACGTTCTTCCTTGCCTTGACTTTGCATTTGCTGAAATTCTTTTTTCCACATGCTTTTACCATTGTCTTTTAACAAAGCACTGAACAGAAGGGGCTATTTATATTGATTTGCTAAATATATGCTAAATTCTGGGATGTGCATGTGTGTTAAAATTCACATTCATTGGGATTTATAAAGGGGAATTGTGTGGAACTTGGTGTATGCACAGTTTTATGGAACTGGATTTTTTCTGAGTATGCACATTTCCAGTTTTGTCCATACACCATGTTTTAGTGTGAATTCTATGCACGGCATTATACATTAGGCCCCTTGTCTTTCAACATAAACCTGTTAAAATGGAAGCATGTAAAATAAAAAGGCAGTTAGTCCAGAATAGATTCTTGTAGTACACCATATAAAAAATCATGGACATTCCTTCTACAATTATCATGTGGAACAAGGAATTTTTAACCCTTTAAATAAGACTGAAACCAGTTTAACTAGGGCCGACATGTGGAAGATTCCTCAGGCAAGACTGAGCTTCTTCATTAGGTACATATAAGACACCCTCCCAAGTCTCAAAAACATACGTCTCTGGTGTGGCACAGAGGAGAATTTCCACCTCCATGATGTCCAGAACCCCAGCTTGCAGTACATTCGTTTGTATCAATGGAGTCATGACCAAGTTCTGTGAGAAGTGGCAGAGGTTTTGGAGTAATGCAGATGCAAAGTAAATAAGACCAGCCTGTCAACATTCCAATGGCAGATACACTTTATTGGGCAAGGAACCAGTTCACACAACACCAACCAGAAGGAGTGGTTTTTACTAATACCTGCATGCGAATGGAACATGAGGGTGGACCTTGACCAGATGAAACAGCTGAAATTCCCATGTGAGATCGCCATTACATCCCTACGTGCAGATATTGTCCTGTGGTCCATCTCTGCCAGGGCAGTGGTCATGGTCGAGCTCACTGTCCCATGGGAGGAAGGTATAGAGGCAGCCTTTAAGAGAAATAAGGAGAAGTACAATGAGTTGTTTGTGACACGCACAGAAGTAGAATGGGAGGTATCTGCCTACCTGCTAGAGGTTGGCTGCAGGGGCTTTGTTGGAAAATCCACCTAACAAGTTCTGAAAGCATTGGCTAAGGGGGCATACATACTAAGTGGCTCAGAATGAAAGATACAAGGTGGGATAAAAAGAATGTTGTGGTCAGCTGTGGGGAGTGGTAGGGAGACAGCTCTACAGCTGCCTCACCTCCTGGAGATGTTCTGGGTTTAAAGGGGTGAAACATCTTCAAAGGATGGCTCCCAGCTGATGACCCGGCAGGTGACCCAATAGAACCATTGCAAGAACCAGAACCAGGGAGAGAATATCTCCACTTCCATCTAAGTCACTACCAGAGGTGTCAAAGGTGGTTAATGAGAATTCTGTGGTTGATGGTGTCAAATGGTGTACTAAATGTAGCATGTACAGCAACCAATCATCCTCTGCTTTTCAGTCCATTTAACTGCCAGTTTGAGGTTCAACTCTGGAGAAAGTAGGACAGACTGCATCAAAGAGATACAGAAAAAGTCAGAGACACAATTTGAACATACTTCCAAAATTCTAGGGACCAGTTACTACCCCCAAATCCTTCTTCTTTGTCTTTCTTTTTACAATATGTAAAGTCCAGTAAAGGCTGCTTCTAAAGATCCTAACCTAACCTAACATTCTCAGACCAGCTTAATCAAATTCAGGGTCAATAGTGTCTGAACCTATTCCAGCAGAATTAGATGAAAGGCAGAAAACTGCCTTGGACAGGGCAAAAGTTCATCACAGGGCTGAATAACTATGTACAGTGTGCCCTCATTAATTATCCATTTGCTTTTCATTTGAAACATCCTGACAGCAGTGGAGTTCATGCGAAAGAAATGTCTGTGCCAGGAATGGCAGTCTGTTTCAGGCCTCACACGCACACATGCTTGGGGAATATGTAGCTTTGCCAGCTTTCCTAACCTTTGGACTTTGAAATGTAGCAGCAGCCCTGGAGTGTTCCCATATGATCATGAAAGATAGCAACTGAGTGAACTTGTCACAGGATGCTTTCCTCCTTGACTGAATGGAAACACAGGAAACAAGTACTGCTGGACGCCAATGAAACCGTCTCTCACAATAGAATTGTGATAGATTGGTACAAGTCCTGGATCAGTGGGGAAAAAATAGGTAAAGACAGGAAATAAGTAAAATGTGTAAAAGTACTATGACAATGATTCGCATTTTCTGCGTAAAAGAGTCTGCATACTGCTGAAGGGACGTCATTCTGTAGTGGATGGAAGCGGACTTCATCAAGAGGATGATTTTACATTCAAAACGTGAGGTCGCACAAAGGGATGGCAGTCAGAAAAAATAGAAGGGGGCATGCAAAAGAATAACAAGTCATAAAGATAACCCAAATAATTGGAATGTAAAGGGTGACGGGGCCATCTTGAGAAGTCATTTTGAGGGTGTGGGTGTGTTTGTGTGAGTTAGTGTGTCAGAGATTTTGAGTGAGAGATAGATAGTCAAACACTTAAAGAGCAGCTCAGTAGCCTGAATTAGCTCAGGGAGTTGGGGAAAGTGAGTGCAGAGGGCGTGGTATCTGAATCCAAGTGAGCAGCGTAAGGCAGAGCTGACAAGTCAGGAAGAAAAATCATTGGATCAGCATGGAAGAAGCCATGGAAGACTGGACTAGTAGTAGTAAGGTTGATGTGTTGTTTATCAGCAAGGTCGGATTAAGACCCCTATGGGTTCCAGTGTGATGAAATCTCAAAATACTCCAACCACTCCTCACTACACTTACTAGGACAAGCACATACTCATACCCTATACAAATAATATAAGTTAATAATAAATGAATGAGACACAGTAATTGAAGTAGGAGAAAAAACTTTATACTCACCTTCTGTTGTTGCACTCATCATTTTGTTCATTCAATTGTATTACAGTAAGGGCTAGGAATCGATTAAGAAAAATGAATTAATTAATCACATAAATGTATGCAATTAATCACGGTTAAGCACATCTAACATTAAAACATATGATAAAATAATTAATACAAAAATCATGAAGTAAATACACATGGAATCACAAATTTAATGTAGAATCAACACAAAAGAATAAAAAAAAATTAACGGCATAGTTTAAACTTAAACAATGACCTTAAACCTGAATTTTTAACAAAATGTTACTTGAGCAAGTACAACCTGAATTTGAATGCCTTCCTAAAAGGCAAGTTGAAAACAGGGCAATAAGAAAATTAGGACAACTTATTAATTTTCAAACTGACATAGCATATAAGACACAGAAGTGTCAAAGCAAACTTAAACGATCGAAACAACTGTTGACTTTAAATGTGCTGCTGAAGACTGATTTAAGTGAAAGAATGTGCATCTCTTAAATGGGCATACATTAAAACTTGTGCTAAAACTATGTAATTACTATCCTCAATTTTTCATCACCATCAGCGACTTGATAATTAGACTCTGCATAAGTGTTTTTCAACTGGTGCGCAGTGGAATTAACAGTGTAGTGCCCCTAGGTCCTAAGTTTGAGGAGGAAAGAAACTACCTGGAGAAGCCGACAAAAAGGAACTCTGTGATCGCTTTATATAACCCCTCTATACGGTCTTCTGCTTCAGTGTTACGGCCCAGAAGCATCCCTCTACTCACATGCTGTTTGTGCACACATTGCTCCTCCTTATCGTCTGCAGCCATGACACAGCAACCCCGTGTGACTGCTGTGCTGCGTCACCAATGCCAAGCAAAAATGCATTATATTTTTAAGACCCATGCCAATTTTTGGCAAAACATAGTATGGAACTGAGCAGTTTAGGATTGCATGTTTGCACTAAATAAACTACAAAACTTGATAGGGAGTCCTATGATCTCATTTGTATTATTTGGTGTATCACATCTCCTACAGTGGCCTTGTTGTCTACCACAGTGCTGTTCACACCTGTGTCGGTGTTATGGGATTTTGCTGCCAAAGCTGCTAGAAGCGGAAATATCATGCTTTCATTTGTATAAGGTCAGTTGCATTCATCTCAGCTGCAGTATTCATGGCATGTTCAGATTATCATTACAGTTTTTATTTTGAAAAAGCTGTCAATGTCAGCTAGTGTTAGCAGCTTTTAATTCATTCTTTTTTAAGTTTTCTTCAGCTCTTATTTTGATTTAACACCCATTTTTACTTTTGTTTTTTTGCAGTATGGTTAACACGTCATACATATGATCTCATAAAGGTGACTCAAGCTGCTCTGACCATGCCCTGTATCAACCAACCAGGGCTTATATTTTTCTTTTAAAAATGTTCAAATCAGGTCTGATTGGATAGGTTTATAATCATGAGGATCAAAGTGGGATTGGTGTGTTGGTTGCTGTATCTTGCGATACTCAACTTTTCCTGGTATTAGGCTGTTTTTTTTTTCCACCCGCATGGTAAGGCCCCTTTTTAAGCAGGGCCCCAGAACATGCACCCAAGTCACCCTGAGGGTAGATCTGATTATGCTAAAGAAGAAGACAGTCACCTGTTAACCTCATGTGAGAAAGCAAGGGAGAGATACTGTGTTTTACAATATATTAGGCTACAAGATCCAGTGATGATAACATGTCAGCCACATAATTCCATAAAAAAGAAATCACACAAACTGAAAATCCATCATCATACTGTCATACAATACAAAACCAAAGGACAGTATTAAAAGATAATCTCAACATCAGCATCAAATTATCAGTGAAAGGAATAACACAAATAAATATTCATAAACTTCAAGTTCTTGATCAATGGGCAAAGTGCTAAACTGTATTGTACATATGACTCGTGATGAAGACTACTTACTACAGCACAGTAAGCTTTATAAGTTCATGCACCCTTTAAATTGTGTCAAAAGAAAATCTACCAATTGGTTGCTTACAAGAGTTCTAGCCTTCAAGCTCCAAAGTGGAAATGAAAAGTTCAGGCTGCACTTGTGCACACCGAGCAAAGGTATGGCTAGAACACTGCAGGGTTGAAGCCCCTGACTAAGCAAGATGGAGATAGATTAACAGTTTCAGGCACAAAGAACACTTCACATACTCCGAAAAGAAATACAGTATTACACTAGATAAGGCATTACATTGAGCATATCAAGGAAGATTAGAAAAAATTCATTATGATGACTGACTTCAGTTTGCTATAAACAATTGAGCAATATGTTACAGTAAGTACATCAGAGTCAGCTCAGGTTGGACAGTTTGGAGACAAAGTCAGAGAGGCGAGATTGCATTGGTTTGGACATGTGCAGAGGAGAGACGCTGGGTATATTGGGAGAAGGATGCTAAGGATAGAGCTGCCAGGGAAGAGGAACAGAGGAAGGCCTAAGAGAAGGTTTATGGATGTGGTGAGAGAGGACATACAGGTGATGGGTGTAACAGAGCAAGATGTAGAGGACAGGAAGATATAGAAAAAGATGTGGCAACCCCTAACAGGAGCAGCCGACAGAAGAAGAAGAAGTGTGGAGGTGAGTTTATTACTTGTTTAATTTTTATCTGTTGGTTGATGTGTCACAGTGTCCTGCTTTCCCAAAATACGGAGACGCCACTGGTGATATGATGCGTAAGATGCAGGGAAAACTGAATGGGTCAATGTAGTGAAGGTAACATAGGCAAATAGACAGTGCAGAAGGCAACAAGACCAGTATTAAGTGGCAGAGTTCAAGTGCAAAGTGTGAAAAGCCATTTGGGTTTAGAAAACAATGTATCTAACAAAAAAGTAAAGAGTTATAAGGTAGACATTGACATATATAGAGAAAACAGGGTGAAAGTAGAAAATGAAGAAACAAAGAAGATGTAATGCAATGTACAGAAAAAAATAAAAAGGGTCAGAGTGTAAAAGCTGATGCATCTCATAGTTAATAAGCAGGGGCTAAATGCAGTGCGTGATGTGTCTGCTGGTAAATTAAAAAACCTGAATGCACAGGCTGACATGCTGTATATGGAAAACAATAAGGGTGAGAGCACAAAGAATAACGTACCATACAGAGGAAACAAATAAAGGGTGTAGCAGGAGAACATTTCATACTTAGATGCAGAAAGGCCAAACTGAGAACAGTGACTTATGCCACAGCAGTAGCAAAGAGTCAAAGAGCCTTGAGTTAAATGTCAAAAGCAAAGGTCAATGTGCAGAAGGTGTTGTATCATAAAGAGGAAAAATAAAGGCTGAAAGTGAATGAACAATAAAAAGTTAAAGTGCAGTGGGTGACGTTTTATGCAGACGATAAGGTCACTTTGCAGAAAGTGGCGTGTCACACAGGGGTAGCAAAGGCTGACAAGTCTAATACAAGCAACAGAAAAAGGCAGATTGCAGTTAGAAACAGGTTTCACAGACTAAATAGCAAGGGGCAGAGTGCAGAGGGTGGCGCGTCTCAGAGATTCATTTGAATGGGTCATGGCACAGAGGGTGGCACGTCTGTCTGGCTGCTCTTCACAAGCCCTGTCTTAGAAACCCCACCGCATGCTGTTTTAATATAACAGTCTCTCATATTTCATGTTGGATGTTTCCCTGGTATTGACTGCGGGGTGTGCTTTTTCATATTCAGTGAGAGTTTAAACAGTTTATGGCAGTCTCCCGCTGACCCGCTAAATAAACTCACCCTGAGTCAATAATAGATGCCATGGAAGGCTAAACAGAGCGCACACACATCATAATTTCAGATTTCACAGCTGCATTACTCTCTTCTGAAGCATCAACTTGTTGTTTTTTTCCCTCTTCAGATCTGTTAAAGGTCCACTGTCACTCAACAGTAGTCATGTTGCATTGTGTCACAAAGGAATGAAAGGGATGAAACATCGCAAAAGAGTAAAGCTGTTACACATCTTCAGCAGCAGCTGGTGAGGGAGCCAACAGTCTGAAAACAGTGGATGCCTCCCTGTTAAGATAAGCAAACCCCAAAATCTTAAAAGAAGGAGAGGCACACTATAAAATAAGAATTGTTTGAAAAGCCAACACAAACAAATTACACAGAGAGAGAGAGAGAGAGTTATCAAAACTAGGGGCACAACTAATATTTATACCGTAGATTGTGTGATGGACGGCACACATGCACTGGTGTCCCTGTCGGGATAGGTTACATTCGCTTACCTGGTCTGGAAGACCAAGGCATTGAGAGGGCACAAAGAAGGGCAAGATGTTTCCTGTTGATGCCAGAAGACTGATAAAGCATGCCAATTTGCAGGTGGTCATATTGGCTTCCCAGCAGGAATAGACTGAAGACTCATATCCGAAGAAAAGAAAGGACAGGGGGAGACATCCTGGCAGGACTACTTACTCCACTGGCAGGCTAAGCGGCAGCCTCCCTGACTGACACTGTCTGTGCGGAGGCATGCTGGGAACTGGAATCACGTAGAACAGCCTTGTCAGGTTCCATGGTTGCCACCAGGGGGTGCTCCAGGGATACATGATCCCTGCTTTGTGGAACTTCCGATTGACCCGAAAGTGCTTCCAATGGGATATGCCCTAGCACCAGAAGTACTCCCAGGGCTAAGATAAAAGGAGCCTCCATCCAAACAAATTGGAGTTGGGTGTGCAGGATGGACAAAGCTCGCCGGGGAGGTGTGGAGGAGATAAAAGAAAGAGTGCGAGAGGAAAAAGAATTTATAACAATAAGCCTTGCATTTGCTTCTGAGGCTTGTATCTGGGAGTTTAGGGTGCTGCAACAACCCCTCTCGTCATAATTGTCTGTAATGAAAGGGAAATGAGTCTTCCGGTTAGTCAAAGCCAAAAATAATGTCTCTCTGCACTTCACAGAATATGTTACTTTCTGCTATTTAAGTACACTGGACACCTTTTCTACCTAATGGCAGTATTTGAGGCACTATATTAAAAGCATGGTCATCATGCATGTTTGATATCATGGGCAGTGTTACTGCTTCACAGATCCACCCTCCTGAGTTTGTAATGCCATACCTGGGTGTTATCAGTATGGAGATGGACTGTTCTCCTTGTGCTTGCTTGCTTTTTTCCTCTCACACTTTAAGTAAGTGTGTGCTAAGTGTAATGACAAAGCAAAGACAGTGAGAAGTTTTGGGGCACCTGTAGGCAATTCTGTTTAAGTGATGTTTAAAAAAAAAAGAAAAAGAAAATGCAGGCAAAGCATCTTTTTAGATGGGAATCTGGGTTCAACTACCAAAGATTGTAGTTCTTCTGGTTAAGACCATTTCCGGCAAGAAGAGGCAGGTCTGAGAGGACGGACTCTATAAGTGACATCAGTGGTGGAAAAGCCATCAATCTTCAGGTCAGAAGAGGGAGAGAAAGACAAGGCATTATTATAGAGTGCCTACCCCTGGAGCGGTGGAGAATTACCGTCACCAGAGCATGTAAACTGTCCCTTATGCGCACGTCCAAGACACAGGTTGATCGGTGATTTAAAATGGGGTCAGTGGTTGTAAGTTTGTCCAGCAATAGCCTGGCATACCCTCCAGAGCTGGGTGCCGTCCAATGCCTGATGCTTCCTGTCATCATTAAGAGGTACTTGTTTTGTGCTTTTGGTCTCATTCTTCAGATGCTGTTATGTTTTAACATAGTTTTATTATTATTGTGCAACCATTTTAGTTCCAAAGGATGTCATTATTTTGTGCTTCTGAAGTTTTCTGTTGCTGGCAACAACCAGCAGTTGTTAACTTGTGGCGACTGGAAGTTTGTGAAGCATGGCATAATCACTACAATGATATAAAGATCGATGTTGTGAATTCCTAGTGTTCAAGATTGAGAATATCAGTCAGAGCACTTTTAGAATAGACCCATAATTTGAATTGATATATATTTGTATGATTGTTAAAAAATATATATATATATAATAACATTTAAACAATGTTTCACTGCTTGTCAGAAACGTTATATGAAGATATCAAGTGATTTGTACCGTAATCCAAATAACATTTGACAGGTTGTTACAAAAACACTGCTAGTCAGGGAAATTTGTTGTCCCTTCTTGTCCAGTGTTTCCAAAAGTTGATTCTGTTTCCAATCTTTGAAAAGGCCCATGAATCTCAAACTTAGGTTTTGTGAACATGAGGCTATTAATAAATACAGTAGTGTTCAAAAGCATGGCATCACCCAAATATTTTCATGTTTTTGACAGAAATTGTTACTTTTTGTTTTTAGTACAGTACCATTAAACTGACTGCGGTGGGCTGGTGCCCTGCCCGGGGTTTGTTCCCTGCCTTTGCGCTCTGTGTTGGCTGGGATTGACTCCAGCAGACCCCCGTGACCCTGTAGTTAGGATATAGCGGGTTGGATAAAGGATGGATGGATGGATTAAACTGATTTCAAAATAGAGCTAAGCTATTACTGAAGTTGCAAATGGCTATTACTACTTACTAATGGATGAAGAAGTGAAGTTTAGGGATGCCAGTACTTTGTGATGCATGAAAAGATCATTTAATTACTTTATTGGACAGAAAAAAACATGCATTAGCTATGGGACCAGAATTATAAAGGTTTCTCTAATAACCGATTAGCATTTAAACGTGATTAATTAAGGGTATGCTAAGAAAGCAACGGCTGCGGAAAATTAAATTTGGGGAATATGGTTTGCATTTCAATATTGATTTAAGTTCTGTTAACACAGAGAAAAGTGCCACATTATCAAGTAAGAGTCTCTGGTACAAAAGGAAGATGGGCAAATTGTCTATAGTTGAGGTCTTGACTGTCTAGGTGTATCTGGGTGGCTTGGTTTGGAGAAAAGCTCCAAAGGTCTGACGGCTTGATGATTTCCATCAAAAGAGCACTCAGATGTTAAATCATTAAGAGATACAGAAAGCCAGGGAGACACAGGGGTAGCGACTGCCTTTTTAACATCTTATTCAAATGTTCTTTTCAAAACATATGTTCAGTACTGCCTTCAATTCCTAGACTCCCTTTTTCTTTCTGTTCTCTGCTCAAGAATATTCTAACAAACTCTTGGTTATGAAAAAGATTTTATTATTGACCTTCTACTTTGTCTTCTTTTTACATGTGAAAGGGCCCTCTGAGTTGATATGGTATATAATATTCTAAGTATAAGCTAAAAGTCTAGCAGAAAATCTCATATATACTGTATGCTTTCCTACCCATTTGAAGCATAAATCACAGTGAAATATTAATTATTTATTCTATTTGCTGCACACTAAACTCCCCAATCTTCAATACCCATAGTGGTAGGTGAAAAGTGTGGTGCTTCTAATCAAATAATAACTGAGGTGAAGATGATACTAACAAGGTTTTGACGGTTTTGGATTGCATTCATGCCCTCTGGCTTTAGTTTTGCTTTGGAGGATAACTGCCAGAGATATTCTTGAATTGTTGGCTTTAAAAATTGGTAAAAGTGTATGCAGGACAAAAAAAAAACTCAATTTTGTAAGTAAGAAAACATTACTATGAAACATTAAATCCATCCATCCATCCATCCATCCATCCATCCATCCATCCATCCATCCATCCATCCATCCATCCATCCTCTTCCACTTATCCGAGGTCGGGTCGCGGGGGCAGCAGCTTGAGCAGAGATGCCCAGACTTCCCTCTCTCCGGCCACTTCTTCTAGCTTTTCCGGGAGAATCCCAAGGCGTTCCCAGGCCAGCTGGGAGACATAATCCCTCCAGCGTGTCCTGGGTCTTCCCCGGGGCCTCCTCCCGGTTGGACGTGCCCGGAACACCTCACCAGGGAGGCGTCCAGGAGGCATCCTGATCAGATGCCCGAGCCACCTCATCTGACTCCTCTCGATGCGGTAGCGGCTCTACTCTGAGCCTGTCCCGGATGACCGAGCTTCTCACCTTATCTTTAAGGGAGAGCCCAGACACCCTGCGGAGGAAACTAATTTCAGCCGCTTGTATTTGCGATCTCGTTCTTTCGGTCACTACTCATAGCTCATGACCATAGATGAGGGTAGGAACATAGATCGACTGGTAAATTGAGAGCTTTGCCTTACGGCTCAGCTCCTTTTTCACCACGACAGACCGATGCAGAGCCTGTCCGCCTGTCGATCTCACGCTCCATTCTTCCTTTACTCGTGAACAAGACCCCGAGATACTTGAACTCCTCCACTTGAGGCAGGATCTCGCTCCCAACCCTGAGAGGGCACTCCACCCTTTTCCGGCCGAGGACCATGGTCTCGGATTTGGAGGTACTGAATCCCATCCCAGCTGCTTCACACTCAGCTGTGAACCGATCCAATGAAAGCTGAAGATCACGGCCTGATGAAGCAAACAGGACAACATCATCTGCAAAAAGCAGTGACCCAATCCTGAGTCCACCAAAACGGACCCCCTCAACACCCTGGCTGCGCCTAGAAATTCTGTCCATAAAAGTTATGAACAGAATTGGTGACAAAGGGCAGCCCTGGCGGAGTCCAACTCTCACTGGAAACGGGTTCGACTTACTGCCGGCAATGCGTACCAAGCTCTGACACCGGTTGTACAGGGACCAAAGAGCCCTTATCAGGGGGTCCGGTACCCCATACTCCCGGAGCACCCCCCACAGGATTTCCCGAGGGACACGGTCGAACGCCTGTGTGAGACATTAAACATTTTCAATAACAGCTAGAAAACTGAAATCCACCCTAAGGGCTTAAAAGTTGCTTACCCACCGATCCAGAAACACTTTACACCAATAATGCTAAACCATTGGATTAGACTCCTAGTCCACATGAATGTGCTGCATGACTCAAAGAAAGTACTTGGCCAAATAAAACTCAGCTTAATCTATTCTGATTTTACATGGCCTCTTATTAGAGCGCATTCCATTACAAAATTACTATTTATTTTTTTCAACATCAGAGCATTAAGTATTTGACCATTCACTATATCAAGATATTTGACAGGATAATAGCTAAATTGTCCCAAAATTTCATCCAGATACTTTTTAAATGTTGGCAAATTTTCCTCATCAACTAACTCAGTAGTTTTGCATTCTTACAACTTTTTTTCCATCTTGAACTGAACTGTCATATAACTTCCAACTATGTCCACTAACTAAAAGAATTCTAATTAGTCAGAATCTTTTAGAACAGTAAAGAAAGACCAGTATTAGGTCCCCATAGCACTCACTATCAATACCTAATGTCATTCAGTCCCGTAGCCTGTCAGCATTGGACAAAGCGTTCAGTGCAGAACTGAATTCAGTCGCTTTTCTCTTTACAACTTCAGGTGCTGCTATGTCCTTTTCCAGTCTCACTGCTGTATTATAGAGCTTCACTTCACCATCTTTTTTATATTACATTATTTCTCATGGTAGCCTAACACTTTATTAAGCATTTCAATATGAGCTCATCCGTGATTTGAACCCACACACCACATGAGAATCAAATCTGAAGACTAGCAATCAATTGCTGCTAACTGCTTATTTACTTCTTCAATCAATAGAAATAAAAAAAATTCTTCTTGCTTAAAAAAGTTTTAAACCAGGGCAAAAAAAATAAAAATTAAATCTTTAAAATAATACAGCTCACTGTAAGACCAGGACAACAAATCAAAAAAAAAAAAAAAGATTATATTTAAATGAAACAGATTTAAAGAAAAAAGGGGGGTGGACTTATAACATGGAATCTTCCAGCTCCCCCTTTTCTGCACTTAGAATAAGCCACAAGCCAATCAGATGACTATTAAACAAGCTTCTACTGAAAATGAAAGGAGGAGTAAGAGCACACTTTAATATTATGATCCTCTCCTTAATAAAACAAATAATAAACGTTACTTAGATGAAAACTTAAAAACAGTGGTTTTCAAGTTTTGCTGGGAATGCCTATTGTGGCTGCAGTTTTTGTTCCAACCAATTTTACAATCAGTCAGCCATTTGCCCTCTAACTGCTTAATCTGCTGGCCTTTTTATATTCTCTTATTCTGCGTTTACAAAGGAGCAGTGCTGTGAGATTTACATTTAAAAGAAATGTGAAAATATTCATATTTTTGCCATTGTTTTTAGCTCTTAACCCTCTTTTGTCTTTTTCCTGTTAATTCACCTTTTTCTATCGAGTTTTTAGCTCAATTGTAATCTAATAATGACAATTAACGACATGCGGAGGAGACACCAGGGCAAGTGACACAGAATGTTGAAAGGCTACAGCTACTGCAGTGTTAACCACTATGTGCTCATTAGAAGAACAGAACCACCTGGAAAAGAGGAGTAACAATGATCATGATGATAAGGTGGATTGAACTCATGATTCAAAAACTAAAATCGTTCCAATGTAACAAATAAAAATGCTCTTGAGTTAGTATAGGCCTGAGTCAGTGTGCATCTGCAAAGGAAAAAGAAACAATTAAAGTTTATTTCCAAGCTGTAACAGGAAGGTTAAAGACACCACATTTTGGTTGTATAGCCTTCATCAGGTGTGCCACTGAAACAGAAGAAGCAGGTAACATATTGTGACACTAAAGGGCACTGTCGCTCCTCAAACCCCGCAGACAAACATCCAGGACACCAAGTAAAAAGTACTACAAATATTTTTAATTTCTTCGTTTCTTTGAAATTGTGCCACAGTGCACCACAATCACCGCAATGAACAATAAATCAATAATAATAACAATAACAATAATCCTCCTCTCCTCCCAGCAACTCCGTCACTCTGCCTCCCAACTCTGGCTCAGCTTGCTAGGTCTCTCATAGTCCTTTATACAGTTCTTGACCTGGAAGTGCTCCAGTCCTTCTGTCCATGTGATTCAATAGCACTTCCGGGTCAGATGAAAACTTGTATTTTTTTCTTCAGCCCGGTAGTACTTCTTCTGTTCTTCCGTCCCCATGACTTGGGAGTACTTCCGGGCTATAGGGAAAATAAAAATCCTGTGTCTCCCTGTAGCGTCACACAGTGGCGCCCACGGTACCCAGCAGGGTTGTGCATCCAAACACCATCTCCCATGATGCCCTGCGTGAATCCGGGGCACCTGTATGCTGCAGGGAAGACTCCATCTAGCAGCCTGGATGTGTCGGCCGGGATGAGCTGCCGGCCATCCATCACAATATATAGAAGAGAACAAAGCCAGGGCAGATGAAAAGAGAAAAGGGGAGAGTAGGTGTGAAAAGGCTGCCATTAAAGAAGATGAAGGGAGAGATTAAAAAGTTAGTCGGTCATTAAGACCTGGAGAAATATGTGATCCCAGGCTGAGAATTAGCTTAGCGTCATCTGTTTTCCTTTCCAACGTGTACACAGTAATGTGTATTTCAGTGTATCCAGTTTTGACACCAAAACATGGAAACTTGGAAATCACAGCTTGCTGATTTAAGGTAGGTCTATAGTGAAAAGCAGAAGTTGGTGAGAATGAAAAACTGCAGTGACTGAACTTGAGAACCACTGTTTTAAATCATTCATGCATAACACTTTTAGTTAATGTTTTTTTTTAAGTTATAACAGATAAGAATAATAGTGAATCAGAGCAAAATATTCGGAAATGATGTTTTGAGCTTCATATATAGTATGTATAACTAAACCATGTGCCCTGAAGCTTAAATTTGAAACACATTGGCAATATGTTTCCATGAGCTGTTTTATTATAATAATGCATTCATCCAGTATATTAATAGGAGCTCTTCTAATCTTTTGCTATCTCAGTCTCAGACTGTCACTTCAATATCCGGGTGTGACAGCCATCAGTTTTTTTTTTTGTTTTGCAACCCTCACAATAAGTCTTGTGTACGAGTTGCCATTATTGCTCATTCTGTAAACTGCTCCATGAAGGTAAAGCAGGTTAATAGACTGGCTGCTGCTTAAATTCTAAGGAGTAAACGTGCAGCTGAAATCAACCCTGTGAAAAGGGGCAAGTAAGTAAATCTGGAATCTGACTGCTTTCAGTGCACATTGCAAGACCCATTAGACTGATTTGGCAGCGGCACTGGGGATTATGAGTCACCTCAGACTATAAATAGTTAATGTGTCTGTTGTTAGGGAAGTGAAGCTATTTGATGTAATTTATCCCCGACTGATGTGTTGAGTGCATTATTAGGGCTGAGGTCAGCAGTGGGACACTGGGTTCTTTATTGCCCCTCTCAAGTCAGTGTGTGCCCAGGTGTTGCCTAGTAAAACTGCCAGGTTTCTGTATTTAATGTAGCACCTTTTGACAAATACTTTACAAAGCCAGAATAATCATTATTACACAAACAAATCCCTGGATTAGGTAAAGCATTGGATTGAATCATCCTAAATGCAAAGATCCTCTGATGATTTTGCCTTCCTCTTAAGACCATCCCAGACTAAAAATGTGGTATATTTTCAATCAACAAACAGTTAACAAAAAATCAAGTTGTAAAAAAAAAAAAATCTTTCCGCTTTACTTGGAAACCAAGTGCAAGGCCATCTTGCATTTATCTCATGAATGTTGCATTTCAATTCGCAGTTTCTGACTAATATCATATCCTCGCTTTCCTTATGTGCTCCGGCAACATAACATGACATTCCGCTCTGATGTCTAACTAAGAACTCCTCGGTTCCGCAGAAAAACAAAGCGCGTGCTCATTTTCTAAGCACTGCCATGAAAATGATCATTCCAAGGGTGAAAATAGACAGTATCACATCTCAATTCGAGACACAAAACACGTTCACCGAGATGCAAATTGATTTTTTAGGGGATAGCAGTAATTAGCAAAGCACTAATTTCAAGGCTTTACTGCAAAGCTTTGAACTGTTTTCACAGCATGTATATTATTATCGAGCCTGAATTCACTGAGATTATTAATAAAGGTTTTTACTAAACAAGTGGGCTTGAAAATGAGGAGTGGAAAAATAAAGAAAATAGTACACCATTTTTCACACAATAAGAAACCCAAACACAAGAAAGAGTGAAATTCTTTGGGGTCAAAGCCTTAAAGATGAAAATGAAATTGATCTGGGAATGGCAGATGCATCAAGGACAGCACAAGAAATGGTCCTCTTATTGGCAACTGTTTGAATTCATCAATGATTCAACAATTGGGGCTTGTATGCTTTTTATTTATTAAAGCCCAACATTTTTATTTACACTGGCATCAGTTGTATATTTTAAAGATTACAAAAGTAGCAACCTAGCTTTCTTGCATTCATATTGACTTAAACCCAATGACAAATGACAGAGCTGGCAGTGATGAGCGTAGGATATATCTGGGAGAAACAGAAGAAGAACGCCACATCAATGGTAAAATAGTGAATCATTAGGCAGCACCTAACATGCTTACAACCATTTGCCCTTCCTGGATCACAAGGGTTTAGATTAATTTATGACTTGTGCACATTACATTATTTATTGTCATGTCTACAATTGCCTACTTATGGACTGGTGTGGGTCTTTGGCAGCTTGCACTTCTTCCTTAGGGCAGATTCATCCACCCATATTTGTAACTCGAATCAGGGCCATAAAGAAACAGCTCACAAGTCAGGAACCAGCCTTGGATGAAGTGCCAGTTCAGAAGAGGTCATATAAAACTTATAAACCTATATTCACTTATATGAAGCCCATTATAAATTGCAGACTATCTTGACTTACAAGTATTCACATTGTATGCAGGGAAAAAATACACATAGATAAAGAGAAAATATGCAAAATCCACACAGGCAGTAAGTGGACTGGGGTTTGACACCAGGTGTGAAGCAGCAGGTTAGCCAATACCCTACCTTTCTTGGTGATAATTCTTTCAAAATATGGACAGATACGTATGGATTTGACACATTAAACAGAGTCAAGCAAAATATGTTCTCTGACAGCACATGGCTAAAAAATAGGCAGTCATGGTGTGAGGCTCCTTTACCTGTTTCCTACTTGTGATTTCACTGAATACTGGTAGGTCGAAGAGATCCTTTGACTTATTTCTTCTTCACTCTCTGAGCAGACTTGCCTGATACCATTTTCAACCAGACAATGTCTAACAACACACAGGTGTGTGATGGTCTGTTTTAGCTCCACACCCCCGGTTGCTTCCGGAAGCCTCTTCAACCCGGAAGCATTGATAGTCTTGAACCAAAATGAGCCAGGCAAATGAGGACACACATAATCAGCAAGGGGTTGGTGTAAAAGTGTTCAGTGCCTTTAATAAAACCAGAGTAAAGTATTCAAAAAGTGCAGTGCATAAAAGTATACCATAAATAAATAATCCACTATAATCTAAGTGTCCACTTGAGGTGAAAATCCAAGTAAATACTCCAGTAAAAATGAGGTTAAAATCACTGACAGGTTCCTTCCTTTAAAAACATCACCAAATTTAAGTTAAAGAAGCCTTAAACTTAAAGCAGTGGTATTTATAAGGATATAAGGAAGTGTGCTTACCATTTGTGTGATGAAGGAGCTGCCGTGAGAATGCGGGGCTGTCTAGTGGGTGAGTATTGTGAGGCACAGCGCGTCTGGGCACACATGGAGCTGGTATAATGGCCAGTACGGGCTCCACTGCATGTGTTCAATTTTACACGCCGGTGTCCTCGCAGCCTGCCCAGCACAAGCGGTTTAAGGTGAAAGAAAAAGCCGGCATTTGCCTATGTAAACTACGTTGAGTCAGAGATGGGGATCCCATATTGTAAACAAATGCATTTACTTACTGGTGAGTCGGCAATGGGTGTGCCTGAGCTCAGCATAGCCATTGGCTGTACAGGTTGGGCTTACGCGTGCGACTGGCAGGGGTTCAAGTTTGAATACAAAGTTTCTCAGGGCGTGTTGCATGAACATGCTAGCGTCTACTCGGATAGGTGCGTGTGGTAGACAGGGTGGCAGATTGGCTGGATAATCTTGCCGGTTACATTTAAGGAGTTGCTTGCCAACAGGGGTCGTCAGTGGACCTAACGGTGAGGTAGGAGTGAGCACTGCTAAGATATTGGAGGAGCAATTCTGATTTTGACGGCTTTGTAAATATTCTTCTATACATATAATTATATATCTCCTAGTGATCATTTTTGGTGGAGGTATATATACTTATTTGGTGCTGGGATAATTTTGATTTTGGGTTTGGTGCAATTGTTTTTCTTTTTGTATATACACACACTTGTTTTTGTTCGTGTGCATTTTTTTTTCTTTTCCTGTTGGAGGAGCTTCTTGAGCCAGAGATAAAGGAAGACTCCCTTCTTTGTTGGAGTGTGTGTTTAGTTTTTGTAGGAGTGCACTGTTTTTATAAATACACCATATTTTTCCTTTTTTTGTCTTTATTTATTTCTGAAGAAGTGTCAGTGCTGAAGGACTGTGCTTCAAAGCCCGCCTGACACTACTGCATTTTTTTTTGTTGTACAGCACTCTTGTAAATAAACATGCACCATTCACCCTTCAATTGTTGTCTGTGTCTCATCTCTCCACTCATCCTGTTCGGTTCATAAACTTTCAGATGTCCAGAGTGTAAGCTGAGGCCACTATCCCACTACACAGGATATCAGAGTCCCAGTGCCTCTCTCCAAAATCTGGTGTCTGCTCAGCTTATCTGTTCATGACCTTGCAGCATGAGGAGAGGCCCACTGACAGGTGCAATCTTCCACTTATCCCAGGTTCGGGTCCTACTGCCATTCTGTTGGCACCTGTAGAACTCCCTGTCAAACCTCACTCATGTCTCCTTCAGCCAGTCTGTCAGCATCACGGGGGGGACGCTGCATAACAGGGCCATTCCTACTCCTCTTCGTTGCTCAGTCAGTGTGTTCCTTCACCAGCCCCACACTCCCCTGGGGCACACTCTCGACCACCCACCTCCACTCTTTATCTCTCTGGTTCTTCAAAATCCTGCCTCTTTCTTTTTTGTTAACCTCTGATCTTTCTTCCTCTTTCTTTTCTTTGATCTGATCTCTTTTGTTCTGACCTATTTGTTCTCCCTTCCCTGTCATGCAGTCTCCCTTTATACTGCCCTTTTGGGTGCAAGTCTGCTCCTCAACCTGCTCCGAGGTGTGAATGAGACACCTGACTGACCCGCACGCATTCGCACATGAATGCGCGATCTGCCAAGCACCCAATAAACATCAGAGTGGCTCCTGTTTGGACCTGAATGCTACAGCACACAATTATTTATTTTAAAATTGCACTCCACCACAGATCTTTTATCACAAGCTGTCATATCCTGAATAATATAATTCTTATTAAAATGTTCTCCTCTTTCTGAAAGAGCATGTCAGGGACTTTGTGGAAGTCCAACTCCAGGAACCTTCACAACTTTTGCAGGCAACTGCCAAAAGAAGTTTGTTAGATATGCCACATGACAACATTCAGCACAAATTTAACTACATGTTTGTATTCCACAATGCTGTTTGGATTGTCTTCTTGTTTTTTTTTAATAAATGTTATACTTTTATCCCATTTTTTTGTTTATCCTATGTTTACATTCATGTCTCTGGTGACTCTTCCTATGAAGTCAGCAGGTGGATTGGGAGAGCATGAGGGGTCAAGAGGTCACTGGAAAGGGGTGTATGGTGCTCCCAATAATTCTGCAAAAGGGTGAAGGTCCAAGTCTTTAGAGTGCTGGTGCTTCCTGTTTTCCTATATGGACACTATCCAGTTATCTGAGATGAAGACTGGACTCCTTTCAGTACTGTGTTTCTCCAGAGAATTCTTGGGTAGTGCTGGTTTGACTTTGTGTGGAATGAGTGGTTGCCCACAAACACATGGGACATAACCAAGGCATTTTCCAATTACAAATTATCACAAAGAATATTGCACTTAATAAACAAAAGAAGCATTAATATAGATAGGTGGCACAAGATTGGACAAAACGGACAAGAAACACAACTATCAGTCCCAGCCAGGGGAGAAATGCTGGCTGAACCACAACAGCACTTCATTCTTCCACCATCACCTCTCTTTGTCTCCAGGAGGTCTCCTTCCTGTGGTTCTCCATAAAACCTACTCGCAATGTAACTTTGCTATTCTTCTCCCTCCATTCCACCACACTCTCAAATGACTACAATTCATTCAAAACGTTCTCCTTATATTTTGCTTTGTTGTAATTCTCTTGTTTACACTGGTCTCCTAGTCCATCACCACCACTTTATGCTGTGTTTCCCCATTTATGACCTTGTAATTTTTCAACACATTAGAAAGAAAATTTGGCTTTCCCTTCCTTCACAACTGTAAATCACAAACTGATTTACTTTCTATCTATTATATAAAAAAATCTTGGGTCGAGACATGATCATCTCGGGGTGACACTTTAACGTCACGTGAGACATGATCATCTCGGGGAGACACTTTAACGTCATGCGAGACGTGATCATCTCGGGGAGACACTTTGACGTCACACGAGACTAGATATTACAACTTTGGGAAGCAAGACCCATGAAACGTTGACTTTTGCATGACACGCCCTACTTACAAACAATTTAAAACAAGTTCACGGACATCTAACCTCACAGTTGTTGGAATGCTATTGGCAGAAACACTTCTTGTGCTCCCAGCTCTTAAAAATGTTACACATTCTAGATGGCATGTGAAAGACTAAGAAAGAGCAGCACGTCGAAAAGGGACACAAAAGCGTTGGAGAGAAAAGAAGGCAAAAAAGGGTGCACAAGAGAACAATAATAATCTATGTGCAAATTCAGAAAATAAGGAAAGTAATAATCAGCCCGGACTTCCCACGAGAGACACTTTAACGTCCAGCAAGGCAAAGCAGTGAGAGAAAAGGACAGCTGCTGTACAGGCTTTTAAATGATCGACACGCAGCGTGACAAGCAGAAAGACAGCAGCTGATCTGTCCGCATTTCCTTAGCATGTGTTCAGAAACAAAACCCCAAACCCCACAATGCAAGCGACAAAGATATGTGAAGTGGCAGGCGCTTAGCACGACCCAGGCGAATTGAGGACAGCTGTTGTACTGGCGAGAAGCAGAACAAGCAACACGGCAGGAGGAGCAGTAAGCAAGCAGGTGATCTGTTCGCATCTCCAAAGCATGCGTTCAGCCACCCCCTTCACAATGCGAGCGGCAGAGACGCAAAGTGGCTGGTGCGTGGTGCACCCCGGGGGTGGGCTCACGAAGTAAGCAGGGGGTAAAGCCCCCTAGTCTTCTAAAAAAAATGTGGTAACACTTACCAAATGAAATGCCATGGCAAAATATATCATCCTCTCCCCTTCCTCATTTCTTTCCCCTACTCCCCATTCTTCATATATCCTCTCTGTCATCTCTTTACTCTTACTCTTTCCCACATGCCCATAATAGGTTCCCAGCAACAATCAGCATTTCTCACTCTTCTTCAGCCTCCTTTTCCTCCACAAACTACTTGAGGAGTACATGCACAAATGACCTTAAGTACAGTCTCATCAAGGCCCAGTTTGACACTCCTCGCCCCATCACTCCTCCTATTCACAATGACAGAATTATCCTTATGTTCTTTGAATACTACTATCCCTACACCATTTTTCACTTGCTCATTTGCCCCACTGTACAATAACTTACAACCTCATCCCAATACCCCATTATTTCTCTTACATTTAGCTTCCTGCACACACAATACTGTACTTCTGCCTTTCTCCTGTCCGTTAATTCTTCCAACTCTCTTCCTTTTCCAGTCATTGTCACAACATTCAGTTTCCCCAAGTTACCTTCAAATTACCCTTCTACTTTACCTTCCCCATCTTCTTCTTTTGGGCTAGCTGCTTTAACCAGACCTGCCTTTGACCCAGTAGTCATCGCTTCTGTCCCACATGCATTTCAGAAGAGGTCATCCACCTAAAGCTAATCATGTTTTGTCCCAGCCAATACTTGGATAGGAGACCATCTAGGAAAAGCTTGGGTTACTATTGGAAGAGGTGTTCATTAGGCTAGCCTATGGGGGGGGGAGTTAAGGGGGTTGGGGGGGTTACACTGTGATCTGAATTTGGATCTCAATACGCCAGTGCAGTGATGGGGACAGTGTGCTGTAAAAATGGCACCATCCTTTGGTTGAGATTTAAAAACCGAGGTCCTAACTCTCTATGGTCAAAGAAGATCCCTGTGCATCTTTCGTAAGGAGCAGGGTGTGTCCCAATGTCCAGGCTATGTAAAGAATTATTATTAGATAGATAGATAGATAGATAGATAGATAGATAGATAGATAGATAGATAGATAGATAGATAGATAGATAGATAGATAGATAGATAGATAGATATTATTACTAGAGGGTTCCCCCCTGCTCACTTTGCTCGCCGGCCTGAGCTATGTGCCAGCCACTTCACGTCTCTGCCGCTCGGGTTGTGAAGAGGGGGGCTGAACACACCCCAAGGAGACACGGTCGCTCCTCCGAAACCTCCTCTTAAACGGTGATACAATGGGAAACAAATATAATTTTTTTTACCTCCTATTTGCTCGATCAGCTACTGGCTTGCTGCTGCTGCTGTCTGCATGATCTGCATCTCGCGCAGTGCTTCAAACATTTAAAAGCCTGTACAGCAGCTGTCCTACTCTTTGTCTTTTATTTCCAGCCCCAGGCATAGTTAAATCTCTTGGGACAAATTCTCGTCTTGTGGGAGATGAGCTCTTGATATTTAGTTTATAATTTATAAACAGAATAAGAATATGAAAATCTAACATCACATTAAAGTTTGATAAATTCTGAAAAGAATGATACCAAACATATATATGTAGGTTTTAAAATAAGTTCGATTTAAAGCGTGACAAAAAACGTGACATAAAAAGTCACATAAAATCGTTGCACTTTTGGGCTTAGGATTTTATATATAGAGAGTAGATTATTATTATTATTAAGGATAAGGCAAGGCCCCTATTCATAACCTACAGGTTATGCCCTACTATTTTCTAAAGCTAATGGGACCCATTTAGTCATTAATGGTTTTGAGTAAGGTTTTACAGCCGGATGCCCTTCGCTGACATTAATCCTCTGTATTTTTCCGGACTTAGGGAATGAAACCAGGTTGGGTTAGTTTGCCTCCTTGTTGGCTAGATTAAGTTTTCTCATCAAGTTGATTGGCTACTTATTTGGCTCAGTATGGGTGAGCGCGAGTGTATTCTGCTATGGACTGACAGCTTGTTCAGGGTTCATTCTTGCTTAATGCAACATAACAGCATATAGCAAGAATGAACCCTGAACAAGCTGCCAGTCCATAGCAGAACAAACCCACACACTGACTTATACAGAGATAAATAACGTGTCCAATCAAATTAATGAGCATGTATTTGGAATAGAAGAAAACCATATTACAGTTAAAAATCCAAACAGACATAAGAGTGTGCAAACTCCACACATATGCTTGCTGAGCATGGGATTCGAACAAAGCTCCAGAGTCCCACCTGGGTTCAAGTCTTTACCGCTCCAGGTATATCTTCAGTACTGAGCCTCACCCTCTTCTAAAGACAGCTAGCCAATGAGGGACCACTTTATTCTGTAGCCTACCTCTATGTATAGTATATTTTTAATACACAATATTTTCTCTATATGTTTATTTCATCACATTATGATATCTTTTATTCATTATTTGAATTTCTGTTTGTGCTGTAATATAAAATAGCTTATATACATTGGTCAATAATTCTTTCAGACTAAAAGCACTTAAATGGAAATAAGATTGGATATCAGTGAATAGAGTCACAACAGTGTAACAAATTTTAATTTGTAAATGTCAGTTGTACGTCAATGTGTAATTTTTTGCAGTTAACAAAAATAAACACAGAATTACTTTCAGATGACTTACTGACATTTCTTCTTCAATATATACTCATTTTGAATAAAATTAACAGCAAAGTGTTATTTTAAAAATATCTGCTTAAATCAGTGCTAAACAATTCAGTGAATTTAAACAAAATTACTACTTCCATCTCATTAAATACTAATGGTCCTCTTTCTCAGGCTCAGAGATATTTCAGTAACATCAAGATGTAAGCTGACAATTTTGCAAACTATTAGCTTCTTTAGAGACAGTAAAATGTTTTAGGAATAAGTGGGCATCTTTCATTTTTTGCAGTTTGATTGCAGTTACCGTAGTCGATTCATAAAGGATAGATTGGGAAAAATTGGTATTCAAGGAGAGCGGTGGTGGTATGTACAATTTAACCACAGCATCATTCAATTAAAGTTAATTTTATATTACAAGTTACTCAGTGTGCAATAAATGAAATAGACTTGTTCTGACAATAAAGCAACATCTCTATCAGGGACTTACCCATTTTTTTTTTACCTTTTAGAGTACAAAACTGACAAAATGTATTTATCCATTCTGGTTTCAGTTTCTAGTAAATAGACATGGGCACATTTTCTATATTTGATGAAAGCAAGTGCTGGTTTTGATCATTTGCATTATATTTTGTGTCTACCTTTCCGGTAGGTCAAGCTCTGGAGAGAATGGTTTGGCATTGGCCCCTGGATGCACTTTCCGCTTCTGCCTCATGTGCTTGCAGTTTGAGCTGAACATGCATAGACAACACAATGGAGGATGGCGGAGGAATAGGAGTTGCACCTAGAAAAGAGAGAGAGAAAATAATTTGAGTTCAAAACTTCCTTTCACATAATGTGGTAGGTTACTTATGTTACTATTACAGGGGTTCAAAAGAATAGGATGGAAGAATGTTGAAGACTGCCATTCCACTTAGAATTTGTATTTTATCAAACTTATATTTCTCTGGAAAATGCTATTTTCACTCGTTTCTTCTTAGTTTAAAAGAAATAAATATTAACACACAAATCATGTTAAAAAAATCAAGACATGCCACTTTGTCCCTTTAGAAATACTAAGGAGATACAGCCCTGTTTCAACCAGGGTATTATTTTCTTTGTCATTTCTCTAGTTTTTAGTTTTAATATTCTGTAATATTTATGTATCATGAATATATAATTCCTGGGTATTGCTCTTGTGTTGTTTGGGAGGAACTGCCCTCATCCTATTTATTCTAGCTGAACGCAGCTATCTGGTAGAAAATCAGTGGTGGACCTACATTTTTGGGGCCCTGAAGCTTGAACTGTTATGGGGGCCTCTTCACAACCAGCAATGAGTTCTGGGTAACCAATGTTCATAAAAACAGTTGGCTTTTGGTAATATTGGCCATTTTTAACCTTTATTACTTACCTTACGTTTCTAAATATAACATTTATTTTTGAGTAGGGGGTAATTAAAATATTGTATCTTTATGAATAACTTATTGAAAAAAAAGTCTTGTCTAGATCGCTGTGACGAGTGCTACCACATTGAAATTCACCTTAGCATTGTGATTGACGGCTCCCCGTTTTTGTTACGACACATCTACTGCTTGTATCTACCAAAGAAGATATTTTTAATACCTTTTAATTTACATTATTAGTTATTGTAATAGTATTACATGTTTAGTATATTTTAAGGTTTTATGAGATTATTTGTGTAAATAAAAAGTTACCAAAATGTTTTTCTTTACAATGACCACAAGCAATGAAACATGCTTTCATTTTTTCGATTATGGCAAGCCTAAGATAAATAGTTTTAATAAAAGTTTTAATTTCTCTCATAAATGTTAATAGTTTTTACAATTTCTATAATTATTTTATATTAGATATATTTAGAATGAAATATCCTTAATTTGAATATTTGTTTTGTTTACGGCTAGCCTACAAGAAACTTTAATAACCTTTGCATTTTTAACTATTATTTTGTATTGAATTGCACAATTTTATTAATATTATATTTTTTTAAAAAACACTTATCATACAGAAGACATCCAAAATTTTTAATCAATGTGGACTAAAGTCGCTTCTGGGGTTCCTCTGGGATTAGGAGCCCCGAGGCTTAAGCTTCAATAGTTTCATAGTACATCTGCCCCTGAAGATAATAAAATGTTAAGGAGAAATGATCTTTATTGTGAAAATTATTCAGATTTCTGCTTATTTGGATTATACATTAAACTTCTTTGCTTTTGGTTTCTTAATTTAGGCAAAACATTTTTGATTAATTTCTACTTCCTTTTCCTTGCCTTAAAAGTTTAGCTTTTCCTTTTCTTTATTTAATAAATCATTAAAATAAATGAACTTTGCTTCATTTTTGTTTGAAGGGAGGGAGATTTATGACCATTCTTTCTCTCAAAGGATATGTTCATGTTTTTTCAGATTGTTGTACTTTAAATGACTCAGCCCCATTTTGGGCCTATGCAGGCTGGAAAGTCTGCCCCTGGAGTTTCAGACCAGGCTGTTTCGTGCCTCAGAGCAAGTGGAGTCCTGTGCTTACATTTATTAAACAGCGAAGAATTGCTCCCAGGGGTAAAAAAAGTTTTGTCCTACCCCACAGCAAGACATGAGAAGTAGTTATGAAATGTCCAACATCCATTCCCAGTTAGAAGATCGAGCCCACGTTTGAGAATGAATGATGCCACGATTTTACGGCACCCCAACCTGCAAAATTCCACTCGTGATGACATTTTGTTGGTCTTCACCACAAAGATGATAATTATGAAATTCAAAGGGACATTATTACATTACAATAAAAGGTTTATGCCACACTCTTGAAGTACTCTAGAGAAATTCATTGAATCAGGCTATTTCCCAACAACATCCACATTAATACAATAACAAGCACCGAGATGGAAAGACTGAGACATGTGCAGAATGAGAATTAAGCCCAAGAATGGGTATGCTTATTAAAACAATAAATGATTCACAGGTGTACTTCCACAAGAATCACCTTTGTGCTGTTTATGCTTCATAAAATAAAAGATGCTGAAACTAGTCATGACTGTCCTTGCACTGTTTCCGAAGTTGCATTCACTCTTTCTTTGTTTCCGATTATCTTCCAGAGTCGCATGTTGTGCCTCTCTCCATGTTATTCCTTTATCTTCGCTGATGCTGTGTATATTCAAAACTCTGAGAGTCTCCACCTGTCTTTGTAAACCTTCCCAGGTTTGTAAAATGTAATAGGAATGTTCCAGCGGTTTGTGGAGGGCAAAGCTCTGTGTACCAGTGTTACTTTTTACTGTCAATCAACACATCTTACCCTGCCAAGATCTTCAAGATAATATGCTAGCTACTTCAATGCAGGTTGCATTTCTGAGGACCTGTGAGTTGATACTGGGATATTACTGCAGTTCACATGTCCGTGCTCATCCTCATTTAGAGCAGTGATCGTTATGTACTGTATGTGTCATCAAAAACACCCACAACTCCAGGAAAACCATCAATCTGCATCAATGCAGCTTGCTTTAATATTACCTCATGTGGAGTGGTGGGGGAATGTATAAATCTGTGTACTGCCCCAAGCATTGTAAGGGCATTCAAACTTTTTAGTGCAAAATTTAAGAAGTGGTTGGTTGTGACATGTCCAAATTATTGGTATCGCAAAGCTGTATTTTCCCTGTTTCCAAGAAATTTAACGTTACCAAAATTTTTATTTCATCCGACAGTGCATGGCTTCTTCGCATAAATGGAACAATCACATGATGTACAAGATTTGTTAGGGATATCGTTCCATCTCTGTCAATAGATATCTTTTCTTGAGTTCATTATTGTCCAGCATTTCCTAAATGTTCCGCCTTTCCCAGAATGTGTGTGCTGATCTCTGCCTCAATGTGGGGGTCGGTCGTGCCGGGGCCTGTCTTTGTGTTGCAGGAAGGGACTGCCTAGATCCATGTCGCTGGCCAAGGTGTGCCGATCCATATAGCGAAGCCAGAGCGGCAATGCTAATAGAAAGGGAGGATCTGCCACGTCTCGAGAAGCCGCGACAGAAGAGCTGCCACAAGACTCGCAACCCCATCGGGAGCAGGAAGAGGATGATGGCAGGGAACCGGAAGTCCCTCCCCGAGGCAGGTGAGGGATTGGATGGTGTGTGTCGTGTTCCCATCAATGATTGGTCAGAGGTGGGACTAGTGAATGTCCATCAGCACGAAGGACCAATTAACAGGTAAGTCCTCCGCCGGCTGATGCTCCATTTTTGCTTACGGCTCGGCGCGGTCCGGATGTTTCCCTTTGGTTCGCCGAGTTGTTTTGCCAAGTATTACGTGACCTTTGAGACTGCATAGTTGAGCTGGAGGGGATGGCGATCACGCCACAGAAGACGCTGGGACAGTGGACTGAGCGGTGCGGCGCTGGAATCTCTGACTGGGGAATGTAGTGGTGCAGGTAGGTGATGCCTATACTGTAAAGGGAAATGGAGACTCGAGCAAAAGGGTCTCGGGATTGCATGGTTCCAGTAACCGAGTAGCCGCTTCTCCAATAGTGGATGCGATGTGGAGGGCTGATTGCGTGGTGGGAGTGGAGCCAAGACGCCGGCTGATGAGTGCCGTGGGTCTTAATGCTCTACTCCCGAAGCCAGAATCAGTCTCATATCATTCCACAGGTGTGCAGACGGCCAGGGGTCTCTTCCCTTCCCATAGGAAGACTCAAACCGTCAGGGTGCCCCAGAGGAAAAGGAGGAACCAGAGGAGTAAAGCCAGCTCTTCCTGCAGAGAGAGACATGAGCCCGTGCACTCACGTACGGTGACGGGCCGCCCTCTGCAGTGGCAGAGGGAAGCCCCGAGGTCAGTTAAGATGGGAGTGCGAGCAGTCCCATTGGACAACCTGAAGAAGGGGGCAAAAAGGCCGCAGAGCAGGTGCCAAGGTTTCAGCTGCCAGGGTGCCGGCCGAAGCGGGGAGTGTTGGCCCTTTGGCATAGTGGAGGACGCCAGGCAGTGGTGTCAGGGCAACGTCTCTGCCCCTGTCTTTGCTTTGTGTGTTACAGGACTAGACCCTGGACGAGCGCGATTCAGATCTGCCCTTGTGGGACGGGCCGCTGTGCCTGACGGGTCTCTGCTGGTCGAAGGGGCAGTGTGGCAGGAGACTGGGAGCCAGACTCCTGGAAGAACAGGAAAGAGATCTATACGTCCCCTGGACCACGAGAGGCAACCGCCCTGGGTAGCAAGGGGACCACAGGGAAGTAGCAGGGAGGCTCAATCCCATGGGGGCCCATGGCTACTGCCAGGGGGCGCCTTATGCCTCATAAAGCCCAGGAGATCTACATTTCTGCTACACCTGGGAAGGTGGAGGAAGGACCTTCCAGCAACACTCAGAGTGCTTCCGGGTGCTCATGCGGCATTTCCGCTACACCAGGAAGTGCCGCCGGAAGAACGTCAGCGAGCACCTGGAGTAAATCCGGGTGACTATAAAGGGGGCCGCCTTCCTACAGTTGGGGAGCGAGAGTTAGTCTGATGGTGTTCGGGCGACCTCTCACTAAATATATATATATATATATATATATATATATATATATATTGTCGCAGATTGAGGCCCTTGCCGTCCTCTTGAACCCTCTGACTCAACTCCAGACACCAGGTAAAAGTCCAAATATTACTTTTATTGGAACAATAATGTGCACAAAGCACCCTCCACTCCACAATACTCATAAATCAATAATAACAATACTCTAATCAATCCTCCACACTCCCAGACACTTTGCCACCCTTCCTCCCAGCTCAGCTCAATGTCTGGGCTTACCCATGAGTCCTTTATACCCCCTGATCCACTTCCGGGTCGGATAAAAAGCTCCTTTCTTCAACCCGGAAGCACGTCGTTTCCTCTTGTCACGTGATCATGACGCACCTCCGGGTTATAGGTCAAGTAAGAGTCCGGCAGTCTCCCCACAGCGACTCCTGGTAGTCCCCAAGGTATCCAGCAGGGCTGTGCATATAAACTACAAAGTCCATGAGGCCCTGCTGGAATTCGGGGAACGTCCACGCTGTTGGGAGAGCTCCATCTGGCGGCCTGGGGGTGAGGGCTGGAATATTTAGCCGGCCACACACCACAATATATATATATATATATATAAAATTAGAATATTACCTAACATGTTCATGAAAGTTAGTCTAATTAGGGTAACAGAACTGTGTTTGTTTGTATTAGTCTCAAACCTGCTGGTATCGTTCATTTCTTTTTAAGATGTCTTATATGTATTACGATCACTCAGAAACAAAGCAAAAACTGTTTAGAGTCTTTGCTTTGAACAGAGATGCTTAAAACTTACCAATTTTAGCTCAGTGTACTGCAACTAATTTCGCAAAGAATTCATGTAATATCCATTTCTGGAACTTTAAGAATTTAGAGATTTACTTTCTTTTAATAATTGCTTTGTAAAATTCTATTTTTCTGTATGATTGACAGAAACATATTCTATTAGATGAAGAGTGGTCTGATATGAATATTTCCTAGATTAGTATAAAATAGGGAAAGGAGTGTTGCTAGGGGAGGTTTTATCTGTTTCTATCAAACAATGTCAGTCATCTTAGTTATGTTTTTGTGCTATATATATATATATATATATATATATAAAATGTATTTATTGTAGTTAGTGATTTACACATTCCCATAAGGGATCCACAGTCTCTGGAATATGCCAGAGGTTTACTACATCATTTCGTGGGAGTGATGTTATTATAGCCATTTCTCCCCTATAAAAAACAGGCCTGGTTCAATGTCAGCTTTTCTGACCTATTTGAAAAGCTAATCTCTGAATTTCTAAAATTAATTTTCACTTCTGCTTGTGCTGCTCTGTTTTCTCCCATGTCTGTGCTTTTGTGCATTATCAATTTGACTTTTCAGCACCTTTTCATTTTGTATTTTTGTGTGTAGTAATATGGTTTTATTTCCTGACCATCTAACTTTATCTGGCTTTGAGTATTTTTTTATGTATATTAGGAGCTAGTTTGGCTATGCAGATACATTCAGATGGAGATAATTACTTGGGGCTTAACCATAAAACATTTATAACTATCATGTTTCTTTTTGTCAGGCTAGTTACTTTTATACAATAACCAAGGTTTGATGCACGACCCATGGTTCTTTTCTTTCTATTTAATGGTTTTGTTATATTTTATAATAATAAGTATATATTTTATTTATATAGTGCCTTTCCCATGTTCAAGGTGCTTTTTGTTTTATTTTCTTTTCTTATCAAATATCTTTTTTTTATTACTTCTGTTTTATTATTCTCTTATGTTTGGCATGATCACACTTTTTGTTTTATTTGTTTTACGTCCCTGCAGTCTTATTTTGAGGTTGTTTCTGATCCATTTATGGTTTTATTGTTATAGTGAATCTTTGGCATAAAATAAGTTGTCACTTGTGAAGAAAAATTATTAGTGAATATCGTTCACATCTTATAAGACGCATATTGTTTTTACTTTAGGCACTGCTATGTTGTTGTTGCCATTATAGCTTATTTTATGTTGTTATTTCAGTATATGTTCTCGAAAAAATTCTTCTCTCTATATTGTTTTTTCGAAAGTCTTAAGCCCATTCTGACTATGGTTTATTTTTATATGACTATATGGAAATGCTTAATATTATTTTGTCTTCAAGTTAGGTTTCATTTTAGGATGTTCTCATTTCAGCTCCCATTTTTCTCCTTTTTATTTGTCTTGTCTGCAAGACTTTTCATAACAGTTGTTACAGTATTGTTTGGTTTGAGTACTAGAATTCACAGCTGGATTAATGGTCAGCGTCTTTGATATCCTAGTAACTAAGTTTATGTTTGAGGATATTCAAGTTAAGATCTCTGTATAATGATATGTTTGATTTTGAAAAAAGACTTAATTTTTAACCTCTGGCTCTCTTCCTTGACTGTGATTTTGCGTTACCATTTTGCATTTAGCTGAAAGTAGGATTGATTCTCTGCCAAAGAACCATACAATCAATCTGCATTCTTTAAAGCCATCCATCTCTCTGATGGTGTCATTTCAAAGTTAATCATATATCTCTTTATTCAATGCCTTTTGGTTCTTGTATTTTGTGTAATATGCCCAGTGGGGTGGGTCCCCTGACACTGCAGCTGTGGGACTGCTTCAGACATATTTAAGTTTGAGTAAGACTCATGGTCAGAGCTGAGGCATTGACTTATGATTATGTTTGTTTGGCTGTCCTTATAAATTTTTGTATTTTTTTAGCCTTTTTAGTTTTGCAGGATTTTAAAAACGCATTTTAAAAAATATATTAACGGAGCTCTATTTTTTATTGTGGGCTGGGCTTTTAAAGTTCTGCTCTCCCTTTCAAGTACAGAGATTAGTCCTGGCTCCTTGGGCCTGTGACACACAATTTTGGGGCTAGGCTACTTTACTGTATTGGTAGGCCTCATTGACTTTGACACACATGACACATTTTTTGCATCCAAAATAACAATGTACTTTTTTCATTTTAGTAGTCACCTAAGTCTTGATACTTGGATGCTATGGGAAAAGTAATGTGAAAATGTATTGTAAAAATGCTCTAGAATTATATGCAAAACCATTTGACTTACTGTATATTGGTAGCCCTTCAGCATTTTGGATAGTGAACCTCCCAGTGAACCTTCATCTGGGAAATTGTAGCTGCAATGTCTGCAAATTCATTTGTGAAATAATACATTTTATTCTTTTGACTTATGCTGAAGCCATACAACTCCTAGTTTCTGTTTGATTGACAGTCTAAAAGGAAGTGTGTAGGCAGAAGACATTGTCACTTCTTGATAATTTTTTGCAGGCATAATTTACCAACTCTTTTCATGCCTGATTAAATGATTATCTATTTCTTGCTTATTTTTTTGGCCTTGTTTTTTTTTTTTTTTTTTTTAAATATTCTAAGATCTAAGAGCCCTGAAAGACCACCTGTGGTAATTTATGGTTTTTTTCATTGTAGCTCATATTTCTTCTGATTTTATAGATTTGTTTTATATTGACTATGGTATGTTATTTTTTTATTGTTATTTTATATGATGTTGTTGTGCTGTCATTTTGTGTTTTGATTGCAGATGCTGCTATCTTTCTTTTTTTCCATGTTGGCGTCACTGCCCCATTGCTATTATGGAACTGCTGAAAGTGAGACATAGTGATGTCATTGTCCCTGAGCAACCTAGGAAGATGCAGGTGCTGCTTCAGTCCCAACTTTCAAGTTTTTAAATACCTGTGTGAAAAAATCATTGGTATGTTTAGTTAGTGGAAAGTCTAGGCAATTAGGACCTTGCATGTTATTTTAGCTATAGTTTCTGGTTTACAAATAAGGAGTTGGTCTTTTTGGCTTTGACTTCTGACTTTGTTTTCTTTCTCTCTAGCCATTGTAAATTTGTTTGCCTTTGGGAAACCGAAACCTTGATCATTTTAACATAATTTGAATCTATTATGTAAATTTAACGCAATAACAAGCAATAGTTTAATATACGGTAATCCTTGACATGAAGATATCAGCTTGATGTGTGATCTACTCATGTTGAAAATGAAGTAAACCTACAGTTGATTGTCAGATGAACATCCTTCAGTGGCACAACTGCCATCCATAAACTCACCAAGTACACTGAGAGTACCAGCCTAAAATGCCACATTACTGAGTTTGTGTTTTTTTGTGTTCTCTCTACTTCTGCTGCAATGTGGACAGTATCATCACTCACTTTGTTGAACAAAAAGATGCGTGCTAAGCAGACAAGTATTGAAAATGGAGGAAATAACTATCATAATGAAAATTAATGTCATGTACTCTTTTATCAAATATTTGCACATCTTTGAGGGTTTTTAAAACCTGTTTTCAAATCTGTGACAATGAAATCTTTCAGATCTCTATGTCCGTGATCTTCACAGATTGAGCAAAATGGGCATTTAATGTTTCTCCAACTAAAACTAAAACTTGGAGATGCTCTTTATTTACTGACTTTATTTTACATGACACTCTGGAGAAAAGATTTGTCTTACTTTAAGACATTGTAAAAAAAAAAAAAAACAAACGACTGTACATTTTCCATCCAATAACTGCTACTGTTTTTAAAAATGCTATCAAGGCTAAGTGCTGGCTGTAAAGTGTTTTTTTTTTCTATCAAAAACTGAAGTGAAGTTTAGTTTGTGACCTGAATTTTATATTTGGCACTAAGTCAACTAAGATTAGCAAAACATAGACGTAATCAAAACCACCAAGATTCAACATCAGTAAGTGAAAAAAGTTCCAGAACAACACTGGACATAGTTGGCATGGTGTCAGTATAGAGTAAGTAGGCATATGCCCACCCATTTTTCAAATTGACTCACCCTATTTTTTTGAAAAATTAAAATTAACATATTGCATAATTGCATTTAATTATATGTCTCCCTTGATTAGAATATCAGTTAATTATAAACTTATGTCAGAGGGGGAACATTTTTTGTACAATGGGTGGTATTCTTTTTCTCTTGGGCAAAAAATGTAAGAAATAAATGTAAAAGCCAATAGATGAAGGGGCAATAAGTACCCTTTGTTGAGACTGGGGTGATAAGTGAAAAGGCAAATTTCCTTAGTATTTCTGTTACAGGTTATTGTTGATATCTGTCTACAGAACATAGATATTTACCTGTCTTGCAAAAGAGTCACCTACTTTATTGGTATCTCATCAACGTACAATATTGTGATACAAAACTGCCTGCTTTCTTTGAAAATGAACGTATTCTCAGGACATTGGTTTCGAATCAACATGCAGTGGTATATGTACTTCTTGATACCTTACAACAATACTGTTGTTAAACCAATGAAAATGTGTTTACACTATTGCTATCAAAGGAAATTGGTATGTACCATTGTTTAAACAATCGTCATGTTGATCTAGGCAGAGACTGAAGGAGTTAGAAACTTCTGGGCAGTGGGTGGTGTAGAGAGAGACATTCCACTAGGAATGCTTTTAAGATCACTCGCATGGAGCACAGGGACTCGCAGGCAGATGAGGGTACATGGCTGACAAGACACGTGGCACACAGATGGTGACACCTACCTCCAGGGAGGAAGAGATAGTTTCACCAGAGAGACACTGGTTGTGCATCCAGCAAGAGAGGGAAGACTTACGAGAGGATTGAGCAAAGCCAGTGGATGAGAAGCAAGGCATGCCTAGGTCACTGTAGTAACATTTGGAACCCAAAAGTGACAAATTACATTAACTCCATGAGGGAGAGATGCCAAGAGGGTTTTGACAAGTTAGCAAGACATCTGTTGGGATATAAGCATTCTGCAAAGAGAGTGTTTCAGTAGGACAGTTGAAAGACTAATCATTTTGATAACACAGCGTGCAACTTGGACTTCGCACCACCAAAGGTTGTATCCTCTACCGTTATGTTTTAACTGACTTTTAGAGTGTGGACTGTGTGTTCTCTTTTTTAAAAGGTTTTCGCTCTTGATATTTTTTGACTCTTATCTAGTTTTATCTTCTTGCTGCATTTTATATTGCCTGGTATAATACAAGTTACTGTTGTTTTTCTTGACATTGCTGCCATCTCTTTCATTGTGTGTTTACTCACCACCCAATTTAAAGGAACCTATACACTATTATCTTTAAATTTCAAGAGTTCCTAGACTTTTAATAAAACCGGGTGGTGTAGTCGGATATTTTAACTGTGTTTAGATTAGATTGTCTATAAGTGTGACCTAGACACCCATCGCACTTACACAGCAAAATCACCAATGTTACGTTATCGGTATAAGAGCTAATTTAACTCTTAAAAAGTAATTGGAAGGATATTGACTGTGGTTGAACCTTCATGAAACCTAGATTCAAGGATGAAATGTTGGGATACCAACTAGATAACCGAATTTAATTCTTTCAAAAAAAAAAACATAAGAAACACATGATGGTACTACAAAACTGAAAATACAGACAGTAGCCCTCTCTCTATTAAAGGTGTTCCTCTGTTGTGTAGGTCTTGGCTTCTTGTGGAGCTCTGTCCTCTGTGTTTACTCGACTCAAAGCTAGATTCCTCCTTCACAGGGTGACCAGCTTTACAAGACCTGGCCTGGAACGGATGGAGGTCCGTTGCCCTCACTTGGCGGCTTCTCTGGGCTTTGGAGGCAGAAACAGGTGACGAGGTTAGCGACAGTGCATCCTCTCCTTTCAGGGTGGTACTGAATTACTCAGCTGAGCCTGGAAAGCAACCCACTAAAGCACATGTGTGACACTATATATTGATATAATATACACACTGCATAGATGGATGGTTACATTTATATATTGCTTTTCTACACACTCGGATTGCTTCACATAGACAGTAGGGGAGCCACGTCAACTGCCACCAATGTGCAACATCCACCTAGATGATGTGATGGTAGCCATTTTTGCACCACTGTGCTCACCACACATTAGCTAATAGGTGGTGAAAGGGTGAGAGAGATAGTTAGCCAGTTAGAGACAGAGGATGATTAGGAGCCAGAATGGACAAGGCTCTGGTGGTCAATTTAGCCAGTACACTGGGGAACACCCTACTGTTTTTGAATGAAGCCCATCAATCTTTTACGACCACATAGAGTCATTAACTTGGTTTTATACCTCATCCTAATGGATGGACACATGGAGATTTTAATGCATAAGTATACCTAACAAGCTTTAGAAAATAAGATTGACATTAAATTTTAAAAATTGCAACCACTCAAAACATCTGACGTTAACCGGAGGCTATATAGTAACCCACTGAATTTACTAGTTTTTGTAGGTACAGTATGTACTGTTAGAGGGAAATATGAATCTGGCAAGATAAGTGTGAACAATGTCTCGACAAATAACCCTTTTAGGTCTTAATTCGAAACCAAAATAAACAAAACTGTTAAACATTCCAGAGTTTGATGTCAGCACTGAACATTTCAGTGATGCTCCAATGGAAAGTAAAAACCTCGCTATTAGCTGTGCTCACTTTTGCATCAACACTTCTTCCAGTCAGTCATCAGTCAGTCAGTCATTCTCCAACCCGCTATATCCTAACACAGGGTCACAGGGGGTCTTCTGGAGCCAATCCCAGCCAACACAGGAAGCAAGGCAGGAACAAATCCCCAGGCAGGGTGCCAGCCCACTGCAGACTTCTACTAGGTAAGGTGGAAAATCTACAAGCACTACAGTGTTGTCTGATATTCATGAACCACCAACTCAATTAGCACTAAAGTTTCCATCTCCTTTTATAGTCAGTAGGGCACGTGTCTTTGTGGCTCATTAGTACAACAGATATGGTATGTCGCTGATACAGTATGTATGATATAGAATGATGATTTTATTTTATTTTATTTTGTTTTGCAAAAATATACAGACATTGAGGACAGGCTCACTCTTAGATTCAGAGACTTGAAACACACACATGAGGCATTTTCAAAACATGAGTCATTTAAAACTCACGGAGCAGCACTTTGTAAATGCAGATATTGAAAGGATTGTCATTACCATTGCCAAACAGGCAATCAGTCTGCTTGCTGTTATATAATGTTGCCGTTCAAAATTATACATGACATTATATGGGAGTTTGTACCTTGCAATAGACTAGTATCTCATACATATCCTGAAAAGGTAGGCAGTCAGTTTATTTTTACCATTTGTATTTGTATTGAATTAAATTAGATGGTATGATCACAAATGTGACCATACTAGATGATGATGGGAAAAAAGGTTACAATGGTATAACTATACTTCTAAAATTATGTTTTTTAAAATGAACATGTATACTCACTGAACAAATTATTAGGAACCCCAGTACACCTGTTTATCAATGCAATTATCTAACTAGCCAATCAGGTTGCAGCTCTGCAATGCATGAAGCCATGCAAATACAGGTCAGGAACATCAGTTAATATTCACATCAAACACCAGAATGAAGAAATAAAGGTGATTTCAGTGATTGTTGGTGCCAGACGAGCTGGTTTGATCATTCCTGTAACTGCTGATCTCTTGGGATGTTCATTCACAACAGTTTCTAGAATTTGCAGAGAATCATGTGAAAAACAAAAAACAACCAGTGAACGGCAGTTCTGCGGATGAAAGTGCCATGTTGATGAGAGCGGTCAGAGGTAATTGGCCAAACTGGTTCAAGCTGACAGAAAGGCTACAGTAATTCAGGTAACTGTTCTTTATAACTGTAGTGAGCCCAACAGCATGTCAGAATCATCAGTGGATGGATTACAAGAGCAGAAGACAACGCTGGGTTCCACTCCTGTTAGCCAAGAACAGAAAGCTGAGGCTGCAGTGGGCACAGGCTCACCAAAGCTGGATAGATGAAGACTGGAAAAATATAGTCTGGTCTGATGAATTTCGATTTCTGTTGAGGCACACTGATGGTATGATCAGAATTTGGCATCAACAGCCTGAATCCATGTACCCAACCAGCCTTCTATCAACAATCCAGGCTGGAGACATGATGTAATGTTGTGGGATATGTTTTCTTGGCACACTTTGTGCCCGTTGATACCAATCAATAATTTAAATATTGTTGCTGATCATTGTGGCGGATGGCTGGGGCCCTTACTCAGCCAGGAAGCCCACATTATACTGTTCTGGAAATACTCTATCCCCCGGTTCTTCCATAATCAGGGCGCCCTGGCCGGGTAAGGGCCCCGGCTGTCCGCCACACCATGTACATCCCTTCATGTTCTAATGGCTACTTCAAGTATGATAACGCACAGTGTCACAAAACAAAAGTCATCTCAAATTGTTTTCATGATCATGGCAATGAGTTCAATGCTCTTCAGTGGCCTTCCCTGTCACTGGATCTGAATCCAAAAGAACATCTTTGGGATATGGTGGAACAGGAGATATGCAGCAGGAATGTGTGACTGACAAATTTGCAGAAATTGCATGATGCAGTCATGTCTTATCTCAAATGACCATTTCTAACATTTTATGGAATCTGTGGCATGATGGACTGAGAGCAAATGGAGGCACTACCCTGTATTAATATAGTGTTCCTAACAGTTTGCTCAGTTAGGGTATATTTAACAAAATGAAAACAAAATAAATTAAATCCACTCATGACAAACATAGGCCCACCCTTTAATGAAATCCTGGTGCTGCTACTGCTTGAAAGTATTAAACTATTGCAGGATCAGACTTGGGTATACTGAAACTACTTGATCTCAAAGTGATTCAAATATGAGATCTCAAAGGTTTATTACAGAGAAGGTCTGATCCATCCAATATCAAATCCATGGGTGGTTAAAGTTTTAATTTTGTTAGATTTGATTTTTTTTTCATACAACCTGATCTCCTCGGTTCTATCATATTTTTTTTAATTTTACCACAAATAGGCCATTTTTCTGTTCTCTGAGTCTGGTAGTTAACCTTATAGAGATCCTCTTGGGGACTTAACCTTAGAGAAGTGCAGTTGTATCACTTTGCATGCTATAATCCGAGTGTCCTATATTAATAATAGCATGTCCTAAAGGCCAGCCACATTGTATCCTTGGAGACTGATCCTGTCAAAGTGTTGTGAAACTTGCTACCTTTTCCCTTTCAGGTTTCAGATTCTGAAGCACATCCCTCTGCCATGTTAGAAGCTGCTGGGGATATACAGAATTGAGATCTGTTTGACCTCTGAAGCTCACTGAGATTTAGCAGTGTGTATTTCTGCTTTGGGAAGTATTGACCTCTCATTGAACAGTCAAACGCATTAAACAGCTTGCCTCCAGAAGTTAAACTTGGAGGAGTTGCAGTATAAAGTATAAAGCCCTATCCAGCAATGTGTTTTTCACTTACCTTGTTTAAAGTTGACATCCACCAGTTTTATCTCTCTGCAGATATCTCAGGGACAACAGAAAGCAAGGAAAGAAAATAAATGTGTCAGTTAGTCTGTCCCACAGTATTCAAAACAGTGAGGATGGTTTTTGTTTATCCCACTTGGCAAAGCACCAGTGCCTTGACTTTACAGGGTACTACTGCCCCCTACTGTCTATAATTTTCCTATTTTTTTATGTTTTTTCAACAAAAAAGCACTAACTGAGGTAAAGAATTATAGAATGTATTAAACATTTAGCAATATATGAAATGGAAAATGAATTGAATTTCCCAAACAGCAGATATTAGTAAAGGTGATGTTAACAATTAAATATATGTAAAGCATGAAAATATGAAAAAGTGAAAAATTTTAAATGTGACATCAATACACTGTGAGATTCATTAATGATGGAAAATGCAGTTCTGATGCTATAAAATAAAATCATTGAGGAAATATGCAATACAGTAAAAAGCAAGTGAAGGGGATAGAGGAATACCAACACCTCCACCCCCACCATCTCATGCCCGAAAAACAAGTGCAATACGATCTTCTCCTTTTCTACAAATACAATTTGCCAGAAAGATGTTTTAATGATTTCTCACTTTGCTAAAATTCAACTAATGCATCCTTTTCTCTTAGCTGGTAAACCGGTTAGGCGAGGCAAGGCCATTTCAATAAAATTCGATCTTTTCAAAAGCTTTCTTTTTAAAATTCACTAGCGTACAGAACTTTTTTTTTAGCTGTTTGTTGTGTTCTCTAACCCTCCTGTTGTGCACAAACCCCTTACCGCAGAATTCTTCGGCACAGAGCTCTGTACTGAGACAGAGACATCAAAGCTGTCCAAGTGCTTATCTCTCTGCATAGCAACGAAAAATATGCAACAAGCTGATAAAATGCTGCAGAGTTGCTTGAGTGTCAAACAGCATCGCTTCCCTCTCTCATTAGATTTAGTTTAGTCCTTTCATGAACTTTGTGTAGCTCAGTTAATCTTCTTCCCGCTGCTTTCTGGCCAGCAATAGAAAATTCAACAGTGGGAGGTAGTGGTGTAAGAATTATTTTTCCCATATACAGCAGGAGTGTTAAGCTGCTATAAAAGCCCTCTGTGGATCTTGGCGTAGAACCCCCATCTCATAGATGAGAAGGCAGGGGGTGAAGACATGGTTTTACGATTCTAAAAAGTAAGGAAATTAGAAGCTGGTACGGTCTGGTCTGAGTAAACGGAGGGATTAGTCAGCTGATACAAGAGGAGTTTTCCTCACTATGCAGAACAGAACACAAAGATTCAAAGAGTAGTTGTGAAAGCACTTCTCATTGGACAGGGGTTAAACAGTCAGGAATTATGATTGGCTATTACAGGCAACAATTACAAAAGAAGGCAACATGGCCAATACAACAGATTTAGGAACTCTGCTTACAGTATTGAACAGGGTAGCTGATCATTTGAAAGTTAGATGTTTACAATGGTTGCTAAAGAGAGCAGCCAGCATGGGGTGATAAAAAACAGATTTAGAAGCACTCCTTTCCCTACAGAGCTCCTGGGATTAGTCCTCAGATTCCAGAAAAGCTTTCCTCATTGGACAGAGCAGTGAAAAAAGCAAACTGACGATTCAGGAGCTCTCATCATTGGACAGGGCAGTTGAGAGTTAAATAGTCAGTAATTACATTTGGTGGTTGTTACTGGAGAGAATTGTAAAAAATACAAAATCCAGAGATCAGTTAGCTAATGCAACAGTCCCCACCAAAGAGGGGCCAGACATATGAAGTACAGTAAATAGTAATTACTCACAGGTAGTACTGGCAATAATCACTGGACAGAGTACTCAGGGGAATACATTTAGGACGCTTCTTAATGTAACACTTCATCAGGATCACTTAGCTGGTACCAGATGAGTTTTTCCTAATAGACAAGGGAAAACAAAAGTCACACTGTTGATGACAGGACTCTTCTCATTGTACTGGGCAGATAGAGATTAAATAGTTACTACTGGAAATATGTATTATAAGTCATAACCAAAAAGCATGTAAAAACAGCCTGTTATAGTGCATTTATTAGTTACTTATGCCTGTGTAGTAAAAACATAGTCATTGTTAAGGTTTTGTTGCATTGCAGTCATGTATTTATTGCTGTACCAAAGGTATCCCATATAATAAAGTTGGTATTAGTGACTTGCTACGCTTTGTTACTCAAAACAAAGCTTAAATTAAGATCTTTTAACACTGCAGCAAGTAGCTAATAGATAAAATATAGTTAGCATTTATAAAAAATTTGTGATTGGTCCCTTATGTTATTAACACAAAACACGGGTCTTGGCTAATGTGTACTTCTAAACTTGCCTAAGTCAAGTGAGTTTGAACGTGTTTTCATAAAGGTGCCCGGCAAAAGGTTGTCAAGCAATGGTTCCTTTACCTTCCCATGATCTAAAATTGGATATACTGGACCGAGTAATTCATTACTGTTTGGGGTTTTCATGGATATGATACCAAGGAGCACCCGAGGATGTGAGGGTATCCGGTTGGATAGACTAGGGGTAGCATTGTTGCTTTATGCAGATGATTTTTTCTTCTTTTCCTCATCTAATTGTGACCTTTGGTATGCACTCAAGCAATTTACTGCCATGTGTGAAGTGGTTGGGATGAGGATCAGCACCTCCAAGTCTGAGGTTGTGACGATGTGGGTTCTATTCCATGCCCCCATTCAGCTTCTGGGAGCTCTGAACCCGACACTGTCGGTAATGTCACCGACGAGCTAGACAGTGAGGCACAACAAAGCAAGGGGATGCTGCAAAAGTGCCAAGTGCTTTTATTAAAACCAGAAAACAAAACAGTGTTCAAATAAATAAGTGCAGTGTCTCAAAAATCTTTAAATAAATAATCCAATAAAACAAGTGAACTGGTGAAAAGTGGAGGTTAAAATCCATTAGAAAAAAAAACTTTTAAAAAACCAACAAGGTTAAAACAACGGCTGGAAGCTGTCTTTTTAAAATCAGTGCCTTTCTTCTACTGGTGACTGGCGACTCCCCTGCTTCTCCCATCCAGGCAGTGCACCAGGGGAGTCACCCTAGCTACAGCTGACCTGCTCTACCTGCTGATCTGGAGGCTTCTCGATCCCTGGCTTCGGTTCTGCTCTCCCCAGACCGAGACTTGGGTTCCACAGTGACCAGGACGCTCACGCTGGGGCATGTTGGCCCTGTTGACTTGAGCTGTGGACCCGCTACACCACAGAGGTCATGTTCTGTCTTGGGAAAGAGTATATTGCTATTTCCAGTTGAGGGATGAAAAACTACCCTTATTGGAGGAGATTAAATGTCTCTGGATCTTGTTCCTGAGTGATGGAAAAGGAAACATAAACTCAACAAGTGAATTGAAGTGGCAATGGCTGTTCTGTGGGCAATGTACTAGTCTGTGGTGGTCAAGTGGGAGTTGAGTCTAAAGACAAAGCTCTCAGTTAAGCATTCAATCTACATCCCTCTCTTCACCCCTGTTCATAAGCTAAGTGTAGTTACTGATAAGTGTGATCATGAGTACAAGAGGCAGAAATTAGGTTTCTTTACAGGGTGGCCTACCTTATACTCTGTGATAGGGTGAGAAACTCAGCATTTCAGGGAGCCTTATAGCAGAGCTGCTGCTCCTCCGTATTGAGACAAGCCAGTTGAAGTGGTCTGGGTATGTCATTAGAATGCCCTCAGTGGTATTCCCCTAAAGATGCTCCAGGCATGTCGTACTGTGTAAACCCCAGGACACGCTGGAGGGATTATATCTCTTGGCTGGCTTGGGAATGCCTGGAAATTCCCCAGGAAGAACTGGAATCTGTAGCTGCGGACAGAGAAGTGTAGAGTGACCTGCTTGTCCTCCTGACACCATGACACTCACTAGGAAAAGTGGTTTCTGAAAAAGAGACAAGATTAGATGGATTCAATAACTGGATGGACTGATGCTTGCAAAAATAATTTGTATCATCTCTGCAAAACTTTCCCATGTTCCGTATTAAATATTTTTAAAATTATTGCCCACTACCTGTCCAGACAAGGTGCCATTTTTTGTGGCAACATCCAGCCTTCCATGAGAATGATATTAACCCTTAACCCAGGCTAGCTAATTTCTTTAACTTACACCAGTCAGATAGGAAATTGCACCACAAAAGAATAACCCTTTAATCAAAGCTTCTAGTGTTGCTTCTTTCCTTGTTATTAAAATAATGAAAAAAATCCAGGGAAATGAATTAGATACCTTGGCATTCCAGGCGTGATACTGGAACCATAATGAACAAATATTGTACGTGCAGAGAGAAAGATTGTTTGTAACTGATAAAACCAGAATGTGAGAGCCAAAAATCTGTCCTGTGATGGGCAATATTGAAGATTATATCCTTAAGGAATAGGAAGCAGACAAGCAATTAACCAACAACAGACGGGGCAGAAGGCTCAGATGTCATTGTCCATCTATCAACAATATCAAGGTCACTCCTGAAATCAGGACTTAAGGAATCAGTACCTCTAAGAAAACTTCTGTTAGGGAAGCAGATCAGCTCTAAATGGTTAATATGACATTTACATAGACAGGTAAGTTGTTGTTTCTTTTAATCAAATAGTGTACTCAAATATAAATAACAGTGAAGACAATCAAGCAACGAGCAAGTGAATCTTAGGAAAGAGTTTTATTTGAGTTAGTGATTAGACAGGGTTGAGAAGGGTTCCTGGGAGAGACTGGACTCAACCATATGTCATTAGGTTTGTTAGAACAGATGAACCTTAAAGCAGTGGTTCCTAGGATATTATGTACATGGTAAGGTCACCCATGGTAAACATGGTAAGAAGAGCATCCAGAGAAAGCAGCGATTCAACAGATAAGGGGCAAGAGGCACATACTTTATCTTAACAGTCTTATGGCATACAAATATGGTAGTGGGACAGTGAACTCCAGTTTTAGTGACCCTCCCCCCTTAATTCTACCAGATCAAGGTTACTAACCTATATACACTTAAACTGCTGAACATGCCCCATGATCACTGTTGAAAGAAAATTTGGCCATCTTGCAACCACCTCCATGAAACAATTCTTAAACTTAAACTGGGCCACTTGTCAAAAAGGTTGAAAACCACTGCTTTAAATAACTTTGATGACCATGGTGGCCTCTAACCTTTTGGTCTGAACCCTAATCTTGTTCAGCTGATTAGCATAATAATAATAATATAATCAAGTCCAAATTAAAATTTTGAAGGAAGCAATTCAGTTAAGTCCAGGATACAGATATAAGTTGAAAAAAGGGTACCTTAACAGAATGAAAGAGAAACTCACGATTGAAGGAAAATAACATCAATGGAAGATAATGATATATATGTTGGATGGCATGCTTTGAGGGCTATGAAGTGAGCAACTAAATGGTACAGACAAACACACACAGGATTTGTATTGTTTATTCCTATTTTAATTTTTTTTTGCTTTTGCTTATGTGTGTGTCAGAATGTGTTTAGCAAGGAAAGTGATTTATTTCTGTTTTTAGACATAGCATCTTTATTTTATTTGAAGCTCAGTTGTACAATTGATTAAATTCATAAGTAATGACATCTCATTTCTGATGAATAGTTAAGTCTCTGAAGACAAGACGATGGACAGTAGGCCTGAGCCTAAACAAAGAAAAACTAGTAAAATGACAAAAACAAGACAGCAAATTATAAAATAGCATTAGGGTAGTAGACTTTCCAGCTAGGAATTGGAACTATACTTGATGGTGTGGCAGACAGCAAGGGCCCTTACATGGCCAGTACGCCTTCATAAAGAAAGAACCGGGGGAGAGAACATGCACAGAGCATTATCTCCTTATCTCCCCTAGACCACTAAATGGCAGCTTTGGATTCCCACAGAGCTACATGGGAGTTGGAGTTCAGCAAAGCACTGATGGTTTCCATGGGTGCCACCAGGGGGTGCTGCAGGGATTGTAGAGCCATATTTTGTTTCGGAAGGCACTAACAGGCAACCAGAAGTATTCCTGTGTGCAGGATAAAAGAGGCTGGTGCCACTGCTCCAGGAGCCAGAGTTGGGAGGGAGAAGACGAAGCCTGTGGGGGAAGGGGTGAATGAGGAAGTAGAGAGAAAGAGAGAAGAAGAGACAGAGATGGAGAAAAAGAAACCACTCCTGTGTGCCTTTATGCTGAGCACTGTGTATTGTGCTGGGCTGTGGGAAACACTAATTGGGAAGTGTTTCACATGAATTTAAACTGTATGCTGTGAAAAACCTGTGTTTGCATCTCTCTGTGTCAGGTCCTGCAGGTCACAGTGGTAAATATTATTTCATTTAGATGCTCTTTGGACTCTGAATTTATTTAAGACTAGCAAAATACCCGTGCTTCGCAGTGGCGAAGTACTGCCTTAAAATTTTTATTAAGAAGAAAAGTAAACCTTTTAAAACTGAGGGAAAATATACAAATAATTATTTGTTAAGGATCTCTTTGTATACCACGTTGTCAGTTGTAATATGATCCGGTTGTAATATGTGTGCTGAGCTTACTCTTGAGCATGCAACGTATAGTTGGCCATGTGAAAAGCAATCTTGCCTCAAATCAATGCCAACCTTTTGTAGGGTCTGTCCCTGAGACTTATTAATTGTCATTGCGAAGCAGAGCCTTACTGGAAATTGGAGGCCTTTGAATTGAAATGGGTTTCATCGATAACTTCGCATCCAGCTTTTCAGAGTTTAAACATTCATAAACATCAAAGTATCCACTACTCAAATCGTCACCTGTGAATCTAAGATGTTTAAGAGGCATTGGCGGTTGTCCAAAGGTGTAAAATATTTGGCCATTTCAGTACACTTGAAAGCGACAACCAAACAATTCAGCAGTAGCCATCAACTCACATGCAGAACCAAGGAAGGGAATGAAGAGACCGGAGCAATGGACGGCCTATTAGTCCACCGCATTTGTGCTTCTTTTTCATCGTCCCAGATGAAATAAAGTTGCAAAGATTTCTGTTCCTCAGTCGGCATAGGTAAAAGACTGCCAATCAAGTGATACACTTGTCCCTGGACTTTAAATGAAGGCATAAAATTTCCCTGAACGATTTGGTTAGCACCAAATGACGTCATTTGGAATGTGCTGTTGTACTTTCGACTGTTGTTCAAGAAATGCTCACTTTGAGGATGCTCGCCATTTAACAGGCCCTCAAGAAGGTCAGGAAGCTTATGTAAAGCACAAACCAGGAGACTCGCATTTCCACCTATGAGCTTGACAATACTCACAATCAACATCCATGGATCCAATGTGTACTGTTTTGTTGTTTTCGTATGAGCAGCTTTTCATTATTGGGTTCGTACCTAGAAACAGAAGCTCTATTAACTTGTGGATTTGCCTGAGAGTATTTAGCGACAGCGTCTCTATGAACTTGTGGATTTGCCTGCGAGTATTTAGCAACAGCGTGTCTATGAACTTGTGGATTTTTCTGCGAGTATTTTAGCGGCAGTGTCACGAAGTTGTTTCTGTCTAGCTGCATCAGAAAATGTACGACGATGTCTGACACACCTCCTTTTCACTGTTTTCTCACAGCTTCCTAAATAAGCATGTACATCGGTTTCGGTTAGTGCAGGGAAGCCGCCTACCAAATTTCGTGAAGATGGGGCCATAAATACGAAAGTTTAACATGGCGGCCATTGTCGATCGTTATGACCGTTACGCATAGAATTTCGAAATTAAAGCTGCGTAACTTTTGTAAGTAAGCTGTAAGGAATGAGCCTGCCATATTTCAGCCTTCTACCTACACGGGAAGTTGGAGAGTTAGTGATGAGTGAGTCAGTGAGGGCTTTGCCTTTTATTATTTAACATGGCGGACGTTGTTGACCGTTATGACCGTTACGTGTAGAATTTCAAAATGAAACCTGCTTAACTTTTGTAAGTAAGCTGTAAGGAATGAGCCTGCCAAATTTCAGCCTTCTACCTACACGGGAAGTTGGAGAATTAGTGTTGAGTGAGTCAGTGAGGGCTTTGCATTTTATTAGTATAGATGAACATCAAACTGCAAACTTGCTGACTAAGGGTTATGCTTGGAAAGGAAAGCCTAGAAACATCATTGTTATGATTCAAAGGTTCCAAGCAGAAAATAAGGCCTGGCTACTAAAAAAATCTAGGTCCAGGCTTAGAATAAGGCCTAGAAACAAAAACAGGCCTTTCCCTCAAAACTATAAGTAGTCTTTGGCCTACACAAGCACAGAAGGGAAAAGGCCAAATAGTATTAAAAATAATCTTACACAATCCTCAAAGTAAAACATTTTAAAAGGGAAGAGGAGCCCTGAAAACTTCTGGCCCTAAGATACAAAAAGCAAAGGTACCTTAAATCTATGTACGGTTCATGGATTTCACAACTTTGACTCTTGTCAGTTTATTACGTGATAGCATATGGTAAAAAGCTTTGCAACATCCAGAAATGAATGTAGTTCACAAAATATAGAAATGAATGTAGTTAACATACAGATAAAAATAAACACACACAAGAAAACTCCAATCTGGACAAATTGTATAAAGAGTACAGATCCTAAGGCTGAGGTAGATGTGTGTGCTTGTAACCATATACATTTATTATTGTATTATATTTTGGTAGTCAACTAAGCCATTTTTGTCCATTTCCATTGCTCTGCAATTTTATATATTTTTGGTATTTGTTTATTGACGCCAGTTTCTACATGTAGCCAAGCACTTTATGTGGTCCAGAATAACATCAAGAGCAAAAGATAAAATTTTTGACACAGAAAAGAAAGGAAAACTAATTTCCAATGAAGATAAATGTTTACCTAACATATTTTGTATTAGGAAGTATTTTCTGCTCAAATATGTTATTTGATACGATAAGGAGCTACGTAAGCATACAAGTACATATATAAATACAACAAGCATTTAAGCAAACAAGTTGCATGTATACATAGAAGCCTGGCTTACAGCCATAAACACTTTCCCCCTGTCCAATATTACAGCCTTCTTTGCACGTATGACAGGATGTGTGTTTATTACTTATATTTAAATAATTTATTAACAAAAACATGAAAAAGAACAAAAACACTCCAGCACAAAGGCAAAAAAGCAATGCCTAAAAAGGCATTCTTCGAAATCAGATCCAAACAAAATCTAGAACCTCAGTCAAAACAGAATCAAAACAGTCAAAAAACAGAAAAATCCAAACAAAACTTACAAGAAATTCTATCCACAGAAGTTAATGCTGAAATATCATCCCTGCTTGACTTGGGCTGAAGGGGGACTTCAGATGCAGTGTCAGAGTGTGTCACCCCCTTTGGCTTCACTTTATGTGCACAAGGCACATTCACAGAAGCACAATTAAATATATAGTTAACATAATTAAAAAAAACACAGAATTAGACAAAATGATATACAGTGGAACCTTGGTTTGCGAGTAACTTGGTTTAATAAGTGTTTTGCAAGACGAGCTAAAATTTTGACTTGATAAATGAGCGAGGTCTCCAATATGAGCAGTATGTATACGCTTTGTCTGCTGAGTGTCATGTGATCACAACTGAGCTGAAGGTTCTTCTCTGTCTCTCTCGCTGCGGGATTGTGGGCAATCGTCTCCTATTCTCCGTCTGAGTCGGCGTGCCTCACTCATATACTCAACATCCGTACGAGCGTATACTGTTCACTACAGCATTGTGACTGTGTGTGTGTGTGTGTGCTGTGACGTGTGAGTCCCTGTCATGCATCCCAAAACACAAGGCTGAGTCTCAGTACTTTAGTGACACCAGCTTTATTCAGCTTGAAACAGCAACAGTGTGGTTATTTATTGTAGCAGGATGTGCCACTCTCCTATACACAGACACAGCAGTCGGACAGGATCATGGCCAAGTAGTACTGTGCCCTGCGCATTTATAATGTTCCTTGTTCCTTGTATCACCCATCGACGGCAGGCGCTTATGGCATGTCCGCGATCTTTTCGGATTTGCTTTTACGGCGAACTGCTACAGCGCTGGGAGACTGCGATTGCTTTGGGACGCTCTTCCGCGTGTTGTCCCGTTGGGTGGAATCCCACAAGAGTTTAGAAACTCACTCACACCAGCCATGATTCTTTTCAAAAATAAAGTGCAGGTTAATCTGTTTTATGTATTTTTACTTTATATTTTGTATTAGTCATTTTTATATGAATAGTTTTGGGTTATGGAACGAATCATCTGAGTTTCCATTATTTCTTATGGGGAAATTCACTTTGATATACGAGTGCTTTGGACTGCGAGCACGTTTTCATAATGAATTATGCCCACAAACCGAGGTTCCACTGTATAATAAATAAAATATAGAATGATCCAAAACTAAAACATAATTAATAACACAATATATGAATTAATAATTCAAAGACCTAAAGATCAGATAAACAGAAAATACACATAAGCCATGCCTGGCTAAACCATAACAATCATAGACTATGCTGTGTTCTTTTAAATTCTTTTCCATATTCAAGTACATAAGATTATACAGTATGTTCTATAATTTCATATATTTCCAATAAGACTGTCATTAAATAAAAAAAACTTTATTGCCAGCTACCATGTAACTATTTGCTGAAAGTGCTTATTTCAGTTTTTTGGGTCACAGAGAGCTCCTAGCTGTGTCAACTACAAGAATGAACAAAACACTGGATCGGACTCCATTGTGAAGTACTCTCACAATGGGAATATTAAAAATGACCAATTAACTCTAAAGTCACATATTAACTGAACACCTCAATTTTAAGATAAAGGTTGCAGTACCCAGGGGATATAACATATACAGACATGGCAAAACGTGTAAACTCCTCATAGATGATGACCAAGCTAAAAAGTGGCAGAAAAGTTGAAAAATATTCATAGACAACATGCAAACTGTAGTTCTGTTCCTTTCCCTTTGTGGCAATAGACACCCTTTAAACTTCGCCCAATCATTTGTAGTTGCACTCCGATTTTTAGGAATGAGACAAAATAAAACTATCTGTGCTATGGAAACATTTAGGCTTATAGTATTTTTATGAATTTCATAATTTTGCTGTTTACTCTGTGACTCAGTGATGGAAAAAAAAAGGCAAATAAAACTGATGACAGGATGCCTCCACTGCTGGGAGGACCGGGGGAGCAAGCGTGGCCAGCACGCTAGACCCCCTGGGTTGCAGCGGTGCCTCAGATTCCTGCAGGGCTTCATGGGAGTTGGAGTTTGGAGCATCCCTGTTGGGATTTGCAGGTGCCACCGGAGGTGCTGTAGCAGGAGCTGCTGAGCCCTTATGGGCAGTTCTTCCACCACACCTGGAAGTGCTGCCGGAAATGAATCATCAAGCACCTGGAGCACTTCCGGGTGCCTTATAAAAGGAGTCAGCAGCCACTACTCGGGGAGCCAGAGTCAGGAGGAGAAGGACGAAGCTTGATTGGAGTAGTGGAAAGAGAAATAGAAACAGAGGAGAAAGAATTGTATTTGTGCTCTGCTTTGGACTGTGTTGAGCTTGTGGGAACAGGGAAGGCGTTGCCCACAAGGTAAAAAAAAATTTTTTTTTAAATTTGTGTATCTTGAACTTGTGTCCCATGCTTGTCTGTGTCGGGTTAAGTTGGCAGTGCCAGCCTGGGTGGTCCACAATAAATAGATGTATTGATGGATCCATTTGTTATATACAGTACAGTAGGTGGTTAATGTTACATTTTACACCCATATATTCTTTACAGATTATGTGATCTGGATTGTGAACAAACAATGCTCTGTTGTGGTTTGCCCAGGTCAAGCTTGTTTTCAAGGAAAACGGCTCAACTGCCATATTTTCATTAATGTACTCTGGCCTCTGACACTGATTACACCACCATACTGAATTTTATAGGTTGAACTTGCCTACTCTGTAATTCAAAGAAACATTTAACAAAACCATTCTTAACTCCTGGTAGTCACACAGACCTCATATAATGTGGCTCTCAGTGAGCTGGAGTAAATGAGATGTTCAAATTGATGGATTGTTTCAGACAGTGGTCAGAAAGTTGTCTATGGGGATGAACTATATCACCCTATCATTAAATACATTTCCTGACACGGACTTGGAGGTTTTAATGAAAGCATTGATTCTTCTTCTTTTTTTTATTTTCCCTATTAGTTCAGATCTAAAAGCAGAAGGTGGAATGATGGTACCATAATTAGTATTGCTACCTCACAGCTTCTAAATTCAAATCCCAGTCTGAGGAGTTGGTGTAGACTCTATGCTTTTGTTTGGTATTCTCTGCTGTGAATGTTTAGATCTTTCTCCTAACTACAGGTTCACGGGGGTCTGCTGGATCCAATCCCAGCCAACACAGGGTGCAAGGCAGGAAACAAACCCTGGGCAGGGCGCACGCACAAACACACACCCACACACCAAGGACACACTAGGGACAATTTAGGATCACCAATGTACCTAACCTGCATGTCTTTGGACTGTGAGAGGAAACCGGAGCGCCCCAAGGAAACCCACGCAGACACGGGGAGAAGGTCTCCTTACTGCAAGGCAACAGCGGTTCCCACTGCGCCACCGTGCCACCCAAAAGAAATAATTTACATGGTAAATTGCATAGCAAGTGGCATACTTTCTTTAAAGGGGAACTGGCAGAAAGTGAGTCCACTGGGCGTACCTTCACTGGATGATCAAAAATGAGAGTTGTAACTGAAAGAGCAAACCAAACTTGAAATCATAAGATGGGTGAAGAGTCAAAACCTGAAGTTCTCTTAAATTAAATTGCATTAGATACTTTTCTTTCATAACAAAGAGTTCTATTTAATATTAAACAAAGATCTGGCATGGATTCAGCATTGTGACATTGCACTCCTCGTCATGAGTGATATGCGCGCCTAGAAATGGGGAGGTGTCATAGCAAAAACAACACAGAATGGCATTGACATGTGAGATTCATGAATAAAGTATAAAAATTAAAAAGATAAAAATTAATTTCTACAAAACAAATGAAAACAAAAAAGGTAAAAAGAACAGCAAATACACTCATATACTATACACAACCATGTCAAACAGGGTAACTGGCAACACTAAATTAGCCTGCATGATTGTGTGTGTGTTTGGGTGTGGAACGCCATGAACTGACACCCCTCAATGCCCAGTGCTACTAGTATACCTTGTCGCATCTCAACTGCTCAGTTGCGCAAAAGACAGACAGGAGAGAACTGAACTAGCACTTGCAGGAACAGTACTTCAGCTTTATTCAATATCAGGGAGCCTTAAGTCAAGAGTACAGCAAAGCACATAACTTCCTAGTTGTCTCTGTTACAGCAGTTCCCATTCTTGAGCTTAAATGAACCTGTAGTTGTTTTCTTTATGAAGACTCAACTGTAGAGAAAAAGGTGCAGCAGGGGCAACCCGGACAAGACAAGAGAGAGAACAGGACAACAGGTGAATGATCTGGCTTTAAAGACTCGTAATGATGTGCAATGAGAGCTTTACGTAGGCATGGCAGAAGCCTTACCGATATTTGGCATTCTAAGGCTGTTTCTTTCAAATTAGAATGTTGTATAGAAGAATGTTTGGCAGTCTCACAGTGTGTTTCTTTTGCATTACTTTGCTGTTTAAAAGAGTGTTTTCCCTGTGGCTGAAGCCACGCCAGGGGACGAGGCTCAGCATGAACAGTCTAAACATAAACTTGAATTGGTTGGGTTTAGCGAGCTTAGAAAATAAAACAATGACTTCACCTTCCCACGCTTAACCAACTCAAAAATCGCTTTGCATGGAATTTGTCTTCCTGGACTTTCTACAACACTGAAAAGCTGGAAAACCAGCTCCTCTAAAATGAGTATGGCCACTTATTAGTAAATATTAAAAAGTGACTAGGTGTTGTGTGATGGTCAAAAGGCAACAGTGCAGGCAGTTCAAGTGAACAAAGGCTTTCAGGCGTAGAATCAGGCCGACTCTTGCTTTCATATTTGATTAGTGTTGAATGGATGAAGAGACAGAACTGCCACCTCTTCGGCTTTAATATGCTTATGTTTTAAAAGCTCTAAGAGCAGCAATTTTCCTGTGAAATCTCATTTTCCAGAGAGTCTTTCACATGGCAATCTATTCTCTACTTCCTTTCAAGGAGCCGCTGCTATTCTAAGGCATTTGCCTCCAGGGCTCTGAGTCAGTTTATTGTGAGCTAATGTGATTTGAGGACTGGTCATGTTCACACTAGATGCTGTGCCTACTCTTGCCTACATTTTGTAAGTGGAACAAGCCAGTAAAGGTTAAGTGGGAGTCAAAACACAGCTTATCTCATTTCAAATTAACCTATAAAAGGATGACCCTAGCAGAAAATGGCTCAAGATTGCTTCCTTGTGCCAATTGCCAATGACACTAAGTGTCCAGTGTAAAAAAAACTGCCTCTCTATAGCAGGTAATGGAAGTTTTGTATATTAATATGTGTAATTATGTAAGTTTGGAGGTTAGGTAGCAGCAGGCTCAATCAAGCATACTTGAAGGCTGGAGCCTGGATACTGGGTATCAGGCAGTGTTAGAAATAATATCAGTCATAGTTATAACTCTCACTCTTATTATTTCACATGGCACCCAACCTTGCGTGAGACATGATGACTAGTTCTAGTGCTGATGGCCCACATATTCAGCACCTTAGGTTTGAAACCTGTGCCTGACCACTGCTTCTATGTAATTTTTGTCTTTCTGTGTCTTATGGTTTTCCTCCCACATCCTAAACAAATGTATGAAACAGGACTTCCATCACATAACCCTCTCCAGTTTCCCTATTGTCCAAACTGTTCCTCTGAATATGCCAAATCATCCGGCCCTGTCCCAACTGGACAAAAGACACACATTTGTTATAATGCTGTTCAAAGACTTCAGTTCAGCATTCAACACAACCATACCTCACAAGTTTATACTGGTGTTGAATCTGCTAGGCTAAGACACTTCCCTGTATAACTGTATCCTGGACTTTCTGCCAGTGAAACCACAAGCAGTCAGCATCAGAAATACCATATTCAGCACCGTTAAACTAAGCAGTGGTGCCCCTCAGGGCTGCATTCTCAGTCCACTTCTGTTCACTATGCTGACCTATGACTGTATGGTTGCCTACAACTCTAACACCATCATTGAGTTTGCTGATGACACCACGGTGGTGGGTCTCATCAGCAATGGCCATTGGAGATGATTCAGCTTACAGAATGGAGATATGATGACTGGTGGACTGGTTTAAAAGCAAACAATCTGTCTCTTAACGTGGAAAAGACTAAACAAATGATTATTGACTACAGAAAAGCCCATGCTGTCCACATTCCACTGCACATCAAGGGTAATTACAGTGGAACTGAGCAACAGCACCACATTCCCTTGGCTTTCACTTAGCAGATAACCTTACATGGTCAATTAACACTACCACAATAGCTGGGATGGTGCAGCAAAATCTCCACTTTCTTCAGTAGATGGAAGGAAGGCAAGCACACCCAATCCCCCACCTCCACCACCACATTCTACAGAGGCACCATCAAGAGGATTTTGACCAGCTGTATCACTGTCTGCTTTGGGTATTACAATGTCTCTGACTTCAGTGGCCTACAATGGATATTGCACACAGCATAAAAGATCATTGGCAGCACTTTATCCTCAGTTAAAGACATATTTATCAAGCATTGCATCTCAAAGCCTTCAGTACCATGGAGGGCTGCTCTTACCATTCCAACAGTCTCTTCGTCCCACTTTCATCTGGAGAAGGAAGTATAGTATCCAAACCATTTTTTCCAATTGATCTTATGCAAGAATGCTTTACTCATGGGCATTTGTGTATGTTCAAGAGTAAGCGGCTCCAGTGGCCTAATAATGTCATTATTATTTCACTGACACCTTTATCTAAGGCATCTCACAACATATAAGACACCATTGGTTATATTTCTTTTGATTTTCCATTTTAAGTACAGGCAAGTGAAGTGACTTGCTCATGGTCATGCACTGTTAGTAGCTGGATTTGAACCCACAACCTCAGGGTTTGACGTCCAAAGCCTTAACCATTATAACACAATGTCTGCTCAAAATATTAGCCCTTGGTAAAAATAAAATAATAATAATAAAAAAAACAACAAATTTTGTATACATAAATGCACTTAGTTAGTACTTATGATACATCTGATTAACTGACAGCACTGATACTAATGTTCATTGTCTTATGAAATTTCCTGTATGAAGCTGGGTAACACAGCTATTATTATGTATCTGTTAAACTGTGGATTGCTTTTTTCTACCGGTATGACATTTTGTACTGAATCACTTCCAGTCTTTAAAAGTCTACCTTTCTAGCCAAGATTCTATCGGAACATTTACACATCATTATCATAATAGCAATCCATGGAATAAAAGGATTCTAAGAGAACCAATTAGTAATATTTAATATAATTTAACATTAAAACAGCCAATCATTTAATTAAAGTATCTTATTAATTGTAATGAGCACTGAACACCCTTGATGATGGTAATTTAACACTTTAGAAGAAGTAACTGCCATATAGTAATATATAAATTTACACTTTTGTTTACCTTTGCTTTTAAATTAAGGTGTTTAATGTGTGCTAGTTAGTAATAAAAGGATTAACTAAATGGTCTTAAAGTTCAGTACTGTGGACCACCTTAACTGCATGTTCATTTCAACTACCTTCTGCTTTTAACAGGACTCCTGCCTTTATTAAACAAGCTGTTATTTCTCTGATTCTTTTTGTGTCAATCCAGAAATTGTAAAATGGGTTTGCTAAATTTTTAGGGGAATGTAGCAAGCATTTGTGTATGTGACATTAATTGTTGTTCCTTTTCTTGCCTTTTATGTTCTAGTCATTTAAGCTTTTTCTTATTAATTAGATCAAAAGTGAATTTTATACTAAATGTAGCTTTTTCCCTTTAGTATTCAGTGTCATTTGCACCTTTGGCTGTACTGCTCGTCATTAACCAGCAGTATTTGGATTCAATTAAGAGATAAACTCCACAAGAAAAGGTGAATTACAAAGAACATGCTAAAAGAAAGTTAACATTTAACAATAGGACAAAAAATACAAATTTCTAAATTTTGCTTACTAATATATATATACTAGAACATTATTTCCGATTGCTAAAAAAAGAGGAGAAAAAGACTTATTAAACAATTAGATCATTTAGAAGTAAGACTGAATCATTTATTTGTAAAACTGGTTGGAATGAAAACCCGCAGTCACAGCCGTACCCTTGTAGCAGTCAATACCACTGTGATTCATCACGTTTTTAGCGGTGTGTTAGATATGGATTGCATGTCAACCCGAAACTGCCTTCGGAACCCTTCCTGCGGTAAAGACAGATTACATAGATAATAAAATGAATTTATACAAGAAAAAAAATGACCCAGACAAACAGTGCAAAGAATCCAAATGTAATAACTCAGCTATATACAAATCATACAAACTCAACAATTATGTTCGGATTCCGTAATCGCACACCTCTTTTCTTTTTTAAAATTTATTAATTTTATTGTAATTGTATTTATTGTTACACACCTCTTTTCCAACACATGTTGTATGCAAATAACACGAAAAAACATGAACCCAAAATATCTCTGGGTGTCCACCCAGTTTCTCTTCGTAAAATAAAATATCCCACAATGTTTCCTTCGGATGTGCTATCCCAGAATAAAAGATTATTACAGTATTTGCTCACTCAGTTTTGATCCTCTTAACTGTCCCATCCACTTCTTTTGGTATACCAGGAGATGTTTGAGGTGGCCACCTCCAGACACTGAAGCCATCTCTTTTCTGGCTTTGAATAGCTCACACCTATAACCTCCACCATAAAGCTTGAGCTCAGTTTTCCTCTTCCTTTCCTCATTTTCATGCTGTTTTTTTAACAGTATATCTCCATCTGTATCCATGGCACCCTCCTGGAAATCGCTGTAACAGACCCATACTTCACAACTCCCTGTTGATGTATACTCAATACGTCACTCTTAGGCCTTATACTGTTTTCTATATGTGTGCAGACAGAGGCAGGGTTCACATTGGTAACACAACAGAGTGACAAAAGAAAAATCAGAAAATACATTTATGTGGCAGTGCTATACCCTAAGAGTGAACTTGTCTACCCCTGCATTAGGCCATACACTTCATGTCAGGATTTGTATATTCATGTTTTTTACAACTGTCATTAGAGAGCTACAAACTTGGCTCACCATATAAATTCAGTAACCAGACAACATCAGATTATCATGACATAAGATTACTTGTACCACTGCTAAAGCACACTAGATAGCACTAAATGGTATAACCAGGATCTCATTCCTTCTTCTAATATCCCATTTTATTTATGCTACTGTTCTTTGTGCATCCTTTTGTAAATTATGCTTTTGTCTTTCCCTTTTTTGAATTGTACTATTCTTTAATAAGTATATTGGTATATTACTGTTTATATATTTGTTATACATTTACATGTACTGTAGTTGTTATTTTCCTTGTATTTTGTGTTTTGAGCCTCTTGATGTTGCTGATGTGGGATCCCCCCCCCAGCCCTATTAAAAGTGAGGATAGCATGGGGCAAAGCTTGTAGTAGTAACATCAACAGTAATATTCAAATCCATCATTAGAGAAAAATGATCAGTAAAAGGAACATCACATATATCAATATTATTATCTGAAATACTGCGTATAAGAATGAGATCAAGGGTGTGACCGATAGAATGAGTAGGAGCATTAATATGCTGGATAAAATCAAATGTGTCCAATAATGATAAAAAAAAATTAAACAAAGGTTTAGATTGACAACAAACGTGTATGTTAAAATCGCCAACAATAAGTACTTTATCATATGAGAGCATAATATCAGCCATGAGAAATGAATGAATCATTAATTACAGGAGGCCTATAAACCACGGCACACAGCAAAGAGGAAGAGCTACACACTTCGAAAAGTTGCAGTTCAAAGTTACTAAACGGATCTCTTGTAACGCTCTGACAAAAGAACATACTTTTAAAAAGAGTGGCAATGCTCCTGCCAAGAAGAGACAGTTGAGGAGAGTTCACAAATGAATAACCTGATGGTACCAAGTTAGTAAAACATGAAGAGTCACCATTAACAATCCAGGTGTTGGTGATGAAAAAGAAGTCCAGTTTCTTTGAGGTAATAAAGTCTTACAGGATAAGAGTTTTATTAGACACTGATCTCATGTTCAGGAAAGCAGCCATGATAGACATAGAAAAGCTTGCTGCCAGATGATTTCTGGTGAGCGAGCGAAGGTTAGAAGCATTTACTCCCCTAGAACACACAGGGAAAGAATGATTCCACCTTGAGATGGAATATAGAGAAGAGGTGGAATATGAAACAGTACACCAACTACACTAGTGCTTTCCACCACTCTAGTTGGCAGCTTGGACTATTGCTGCATTCATGTGTTATCAGACTATTTGGAGCTCTGAGTTGTGACATTTTACCTTCCCACTTCAGTGCATTCACGTGGGTTTCCAGCTGGACTAGAAAAGCAATGTTATTGATTTGTTACTTGATCTGCAAAAAAGCAGTTAAACATAAAGTGCATTTTTCATGGAACCACAGAGCAAAATAAACATATAAAATGTGTATTACTTCACTCCAAATTAAATTCCACCAAAAAATGGCATTTCTGTCTGATCATGTTATATTTTTGATTTTTATTTTATAAAATTGAGCAAGGTGAAAGGTCAGTGTTACCTCACTGTTTGGAGAATTTGTGTAACTTTATTTTCTCCAAATTGTCTGAACTGTATCTCCATGTTTGTAGTGCATTCTCATGGAATTTCTGACTGCCATTACTGATTGTGTATGGAGTTTTATCTGACTTGAGAATAATTGACTGACTTTGGATTATCTTTAGCAATGAGTCCTGTTTCTCTCCAACAGGACAATGCCAGACATCTCTCAGGACTGCCTAGGTCATGACCACAGCCTTTTCTTGCCAACCATATCTCAGCATTTTACTTCAACATAGCACATTTAAGACATTTAGGAATACTAGCTAAAGTCCAATGCATAGCCTACTTGCCAATGCCTCCCAAGGGGAACATTACAACAAAGATTGACTGAATGTGTCACAGGACACCACTCATCACCTGTATGACCTCATGCCAAAATGGAAAGTCAGCCACAAAGGGTTCACTTAGTATTAGCAACCCCCACATTAAGCCTTGTTCTGGACTGTTAAATTATTCTTTAGCTGGTAGTTTAATTTCTTACTTACAAATGACCTTTTCTGTATTTTGGTTATAAGTGCTATTATTATACATAGTTTATATGAATTTATATGCATTCATCTCTTTAAGACATCCCAGTCTATCCCAGCTGCATCATATATATTACTTCACTGCTTGGAACTTTTAAATGAATAACACTATTGCTTAAAACGTAGTGCAGCGAACAATATTTTGTGTTTCATTAAGTTGTTGCCCACAGGCTTCCAACAGCTTTTAAAATCAATCAGTGTTCATACAATCCATAGACACCTTGTCCTAATATGTAAAGTTAAGTCTTCACATCTGTACATACCCCAAAACCACTCCACAACAAGCAAGTATATTTAATTTGTATTTTCGTTTGTTGTTATAAGAAAAGCTACAGTGTTAAATAGTAACAAGGTATTGTGTTACCACACTTGAGTATGTTTTAAGAATACTTCTGCTTCTGCTTTTTTGAGTATAAAAGTTTCTGTTGTGGCAGATGGCTGGAGACTTTGCCTGGCCAGGATGCTTGTGTACTGTAAGGACTGGGGGAGAGAGCATGCACAGGGCATTATCTCCCCAGAACACTTGATGGCAATACCCCTGGGTTGCTGCAGCGCCTCGGGTTTCCTTAGGGCTTCATGGAAGATGGAGACCTGCTACTCAGCCCTGTTGGGTCCCATGGGTGATGCAGGGACTGCAGAGCCCTGCTTCATTAGGCTCCCCCTTACTTCTGGACCAAGCCTACGGGATACTGGATGTACTGCTGGGTATTACATTATAGGAGCCAGCTGCCTCTGCTCCATGAGCCGGAATTGGGAGGAAGTTGACAAAGTTTGCTGGGGAAGGAGTGGAGGTGGACTGAGGCAGAGAGACAGACAGAAGGAAGAGAAAAAGAAGACGGAAAGACAAAGAAGACAGCATATTGCAGTGGGCTGATATGTACTTTATTGTTGTATTTGTGCTGTGGGAAACAATTGGCAAGAGTTTCCCATATTAAAAAGCCTTTGCGTGTTGCTTAACTTGTGTCTGTGCCTGTTGTAATGGGTAGCCGGAACCCTTACCTGGCCAGGACACCCAAAGTGTGGAAGGAACAGAGGAGAGAGTATTTTCAGGACAGTTCCTCCTCTGGGCTGACAGATGGCAGGCCCCTTGGTTTCCAGAACGGCCACAGGTCATAAGTATGAGAGCTCAACCCTGTTGGAACCCATGGCCACCACCAGGGGGTGCATAGACCTTTCCAAGGCCATATTTGGCCACACTTCCACCACACCCAGAAGTGTGGCCAGAAGAAGCTCATTGGGCACCTGGAGTCTTTCAGGTGCCGTATAAAAAGGGGCCAGTCCCCACCATTCAATGGCCAGAGTTGGGAGGAAGAAGACAAAGCATGAGAAGGAGTGGAGGCAGGTGGACTGGTGGAAAGGAATGGACTGAATTGTGTGTTGTGTAGTGATTGGTGCACTTTGCTGTGGGGAGCAGGGTGAAACGCTCCCCAATTGTAAATAAATGGGTGTAGTGTGGCAAAATCTGTCTCCTGCCTGTCTATGTCTGGGTGGCTTCACACTGTCTGCATTGGGTTTGAGGAGTTGGAGAGCCCCATTCAGGCCACACTGTCTACTTGCACTTTTACATCACTACATTTTCAAACAGAAATAGCTACTTCTATTCAATCATATATTGCTAGACATATTCATTACTGCAGTATTAAACCAGAAAACAAAAGGCTATGCAAATACACACAATGTTTTACTCAGTTATCTAAAATATATGCTTCCCGTGCATTTTTACATATACAAAAAAATTTACATATACAAAAGAATCTGAGATGATTTTCAAATGTTTAAATGTCTGAGACTAACACCCGATCTTTTGGCTGTCTGGGGTTTGGCGAGATGAGTCCCAGTCTCAGATATTCTCACAACCGATGCTGACTTAAGACACTGCCCTCACAGCAGCAAGATGCACATGTGCATTCACATGCTGTGGTTCACTCACCTTGTCACATGTGTTGCTTGTGTCTTCTCACATTATCCTGGGCATTATAGCTCCAAAATAGATTGTGAATTAGTCGGCAAAGCCAAAGAAGACGACAAGGACTTTTGTTTGAATGTGAAACTAGAAGAGATAAAGGTAAAGCACTTTATTAAATATTATTTAATGAAGGGCAATGCCTTATTAGGGTTTGTTTTGATGACTACTGTTATTATTTAACTAATTCTATCAATTTTAATTTAGTTAAGTGTTATTTGAATAAAAATTAGGGTACTTTTTCGGGCAAAGTAACACTTAAAATGTTATCAATTGAAACTAATTGTAATTAAATGTTTGCATTATGAAAATTCACTTTGCAAACAGGTTTTCAGGAATAAATTAGATACTCAAAGCTGAGGATGCCTGCACACCTCCCTAGCCCACCAAATTAAGATACAATCATGTAAATGTCCGCTTATGACTTGGCTCATACTTTAGTGATTGTAACACAATTCACAAACAAAAAGGTAGTCTGAATTAATTTTAGTTTGCAAGATCTTTTCTGAGTATATGTAAAAAACTGAGAAAGAACCTACATTTAGTTGTACTTTTCATATTTAAGTACGCTTAATATCAGATGCTTTAAAACTTCTACTTGAGTAGTTTGCTCATGGGCAAATTTTACTTTTCTTTGAGTCACTTTCCAGTAAGGTGTCAAGTATAGCAGTTGAGTACTGTGTTCATCACTCCCCACCTAGAATATTAAGACAACTACACGTGTGGAACAGAGGAACCATCACTTTAGGGTAAATATTCCCCAAACAACCAGCATTAAATACTGTGTTCTGTACCTTCTTCCTTAAAGGTAAACACACTTTTTACTGTTTAGCAGACATTTCTTAATTAAAATAATAAGACATTTTTGTTTATATTATCACCTGTACACATCCTATCTTATGCATTTTATAATTTCATTTGAGCTAATTCTTAAACCTATGTTTGTTTTTATTGATGGTTTACCAGCCTGTGAGTGAGTCTGCATGAGCTGAAGTATATTACATTGCCTTCACACTTTACTAAGGTCCTTACATCATCTTTAAAGAATCAGTCCATGCCACCGAAAGGGTTATTGAAAGCTGCTACTGTATTTGCCACCCTGTGTGGATCTGTCACCAAGAGCTGCTTGTGGAAGCCCAGTCGCTAATGACTTTCAGACAGAGTGTGAGACTTAAACAAAACACTGCAAGCTGACACTTGACAGTAAATAACCGAATTCTAGTATACAGAACGAACCTGTGAAATAAACAAATGCCATGTGTCAACACCTTATGGGCAACGTGATCTACACAATATAACCAAAAAAGTGAGATAAACACTTCCTGGCAACAGTGGGCACAAGACCACTGCTGGGAATGTCAGTGCAGAGTGAGATATGTTCATATCCTTCATACTCCAACTGTTTTTGTGAGACAGAAGGTTAGGCTCATTGACCCTTGATGAGTGTGGATTTGTATGTGCCTAAGTGTGCCCTGCAATGGGTTGGTAATTCCAGTACTGCCCAATATTCATGCAATAAGCACCATTTGATTTGGATAAGTCATTTAGAAATGTATGCATGGTGGCTTAGCATTAATTAAAATCTAATAACTGTGTAATGTATAGTAAAAATGTGAAATATTAAGAGTTTTCCATCACGTCTTGTTCTAAACCTGAAAAACCTGAAGCTTATCACAGCAGCAGTTATTTAAGAGCAGGAACACCTCCACAAAGTAGAGCAATACAACTTTCATGCAAGCAGCTACACCTAGCTAATTTATAAACTTCTGCTAAGCTGGAGTAATACAGTTTTAGGATATGTGGAGAAACTGGATTGATTTGGAGGATACTCACAAGGATCTAAGATGAGTGAAAAAAATTTAAGCAAAAAAAAAATTCAGTGGTGATGGCTCCATCTACCTGGGTAGACAACAGAATCACCCAGATAAGGACTCAGTTGGATTTGGAGTTGCATTGTTTGTGGGTGAACAATTCTTGAGTGGAAGTCCTTGGCACATCTGCTGCATGTGAAGGCTGATGGTTACGGTTAGGTGGTCACTGCTGCAGCTTTACTCCTCTCTCTTTTGTTCGACTGCAGTCGGGTTCCCTTCTCCTTGGTCATGGTGATGCCTAAACCTGTCACCAGGCGTCCACACTGATGTCAGCAGTCTTCAGGTTATGCTTGCAAGTGAAATGTGCTGACAGTACTCCATCATTATACACAGAAGTTCAATATGGTGTCCCGCAGGGCTCAGTACTGGGACCTTTACTGTTTTCACTTTACATGCTTCCACTGGGATCTATTATTAGGAAACATAATGTTAATTTTCACTCTTATGCAGATGACTCCCAGTTATACCTTTCATTTAAATCAAATGAAGATTCTCTGATGTTGTCTTTAATTAGTTGTGTTAGTGAATTAAAGGAGTGGATGAATGAGAACTACTTGTCTTTAAATACAGATAAAACAGAGATGTTAATTGTTGGAGGGAATCACGCTGATCATAACAATATTTTGTCATCATTTACCTCAGGTGGAATCCCAATTAATTTTACTGAATCAGCCCGCAATCTAGGAGTTATCTTTGACTCTAGCATATCATTTAAAGCGCATATTGCAAAGTTGTCCAAATCATGTTTCTTCCATCTTAAAAATGTTAGGAAATTAAGGCACTTTCTAAATAAACAGGATTCTGAGAAATTAATTCATGCATTTATCTCTAGTAGGATTGACTACTGCAATACGGTTTTCACTGGATGTTCAAACTGTTCTCTATGCAGCCTCCAGTTAATCCAAAATGCAGCTGCAAGAATTATTACAAGAACAAGAAAATACGAACACATAACTCCAGTTCTTAAATCCTTACACTGGCTCCCGGTTAAGTTTAGGGCAGATTCCAAAATCCTCCTTTTAACATATAAAGCATTAAATCGCCAAGGTCCGGCTTACTTGTCTGAACTTATCATGACTTACAAACCAGAGCGCACATTAAGATCTCAAGATGCCGGTCTCCTTATGGTTCCAAGGATTAATAAAATAACAATGGAAGGTTGAGCTTTTAGTTACAGGGCCCCTAAACTGTGGAATGGTCTGCCTGCTACTATAAAAGATGCCCCTTCGGTCTCAGCTTTTAAATCCCGGCTGAAAACTCACTACTTCAGTTTAGCATATCCTGACTAGAGCTGCTGATTAACTGTACATACTGCATCTCTGTTGTTAGTCATTATCACTAAAACATAAGTAACATGACAGTTATAATTGGATACTAACCCTCACCTTTTCTGTTTCTCTTCTTGGTACTCAAATGTGGCACTTGGTTCCACGGCCCACCTGCCAAGCTGTTTTGCCTGCCTAAGGTAAACAACAACAACAACATTTATTTATATAGCACATTTTCATACAAAAAGTAGCTCAAAGTGCTTTACATAATGAAGAGAAGAAAAATAAAAGACAAAATAAGAAATTAAAATAAGACAACATTAATTAACATAGAAAGGAGGAAGGTCCGATGGCCAGGGTGGACAGAAAAAACAAAAAAAAAAACTCCAGAAGGCTGGAGAAAAAAATAAAATCTGTAGGGGTTCCAGGCCACGAGACCGCCCAGTCCCCTTTGGGCATTCTACCTAACATAAATGAAATAGTCCTCTTTGTAGTTCGGGCTTTTCACGGAGTCACTTAATGCTGATGGTCATACAGACTTCTGGCTTTTAATCCATCCATCTTGTTGGAACATCATGGTGCTTTTGGGTAGATGGTGGTGGTGCACGCCACCACCAACAGGACACCGGAAAAGGAAACAGAAGAGAGAGTAGGGGTTAGTACAGATTTTGAATGAATAGTTATTATAATGAATTAGATATACAGAGTATCAGGATTAAATTACAGTGAAGTTATGAGAAGGCCATGTTAAAATAATGTGTTTTCAGTAGTTTTTTAAAGTGCTCCACTGTATTAGCCTGGCGAATTCCTACTGGCAGGCTATTCCAGATTTTAGGTGCATAACAGCAGAAGGCCGCCTCACCACTTCTTTTAAGTTTTGCTCTTGGAATTCTAAGGAGACACTCAGTTGAAGATCTGAGGTTACGATTTGGAATATAAGGTGTCAGACATTCCGATATATAAGCCGGGGCGAGATTATTTAAAGCTTTATAAACCATAAGCAGAATTTTAAAGTCAATTCTGAATGACACAGGTAACCAGTGTAGTGACATCAAAACTGGAGAAATGTGTTCGGATTTTCTTTTCCTGGTAAGGATTCTAGCAGCTGCATTCTGCACTAGTTGCAAACGATTGATGTCTTTTTTGGGTAGTCCTGAGAGGAGTACGTTACAGTAATCTAGCCGACTGAAAACAAACGCATGAACTAATTTCTCTGCATCTTTCGATGATATAAGAGGTCTAACTTTTGCTATGTTTCTTATGTGAAAAAATGCTGTCCTAGTGATCTGATTAATATGCTATTTAAAATTCAGATTACAATCAACGGTTACCCCTAAGCTTTTTACCTCCAATTTGACTTTTAATCCTAATGCATCCAGTTTATTTCTAATAGCCTCATTGTATCCATTATTGCCAATCACTAAGATTTCGGTTTTTTCTTTATTTAATTTGAGAAAGTTACTATTCATCCATTCTGAGATACAAGTTAGACAGTGTGTTAGCGAATCAAAAGATTTGGGGTCATCAGGTGCTATTGATAAATACAGCTGTGTGTCATCAGCATAGCTGTGGTAGCTCACGTTGTGCCCTGAGATAATCTGACCTAATGGAAGCATGTAGATTGAGAAGAGCAGCGGACCCAGGATAGAGCCTTGTGGAACACCATATAGAATATCATGTGTCTTTGAGTTATAATTACCACAACTAACAAGTAATTTTCTACCTGCCAGGATAGGATTCAAACCAATTTAAGACACTGCCAGAGAGGCCCACCCATTGACTAAGGCAATTCTTAAGAATATTATGATCAATGGTGTCAAATGCGGCACTCAGATCTAAGAGGATGAGAACAGATAAATGGCCTCTGTCTGCATTTACCCCGCAAGTCATTTACTACTTTAATGAGTGCAGTTTCTGTGCTGTGATTTGTTCTAAAACCTGACTCAAATTTATCAAGAATAGCATGTTTATTGAGGTGCTCATTTAACTGTATAATGACTGCCTTCTCTAGAATTTTACTTAAGAAAGGCAGGTTAGAGATGGGTCTATAATTTTCAAGAGCAGAGGGATCGAGATTATTTTTTCTTAAGTAGGGGGTTAACTACCGCAGTCTTAAGACAGTCTGGGAAGACCCCCGTATCTAATGACGAATTTACTATGTCAAGAACATTATCACTAAGCACGCCCGATACTTCTTTGAAAAAATTTGTTGGTATTGGGTCAAGGACACAGGTGGAGGGTTTCAGTTGAGAAGTTAGTCATCCCTGATGGAGGATCGCAGGAATCGTGGGAAAGAGGGGTCCTTTCATCGGATTGGCTGGCCCAGCACTGTTTCAGCCATGGAATGGCCAAATGGGGGAGGCAGCTTGATGGATGAGTTCTCCAGGACTCTAAAAATATCCAAATCTTATTATATGATATCATCTACTGTTAAATTCTGCTCCGTACTTCTAAAATTTTTATTTTTTTTTTTACTTCTAAAAAAATAAATAAATAAAACTTTTTATTTTATACTGTATTGAGGATTTGTTCTGTTCTGTGTGTTGTATTGTATTGTATTGACCCCCTTCTTTTGACACCCACTGCACGCCCAACATGCCTGGAAAGGGGTCTCTCTTTGCACTGCCTTTCCCGAGGTTTCTTCCATTTTTTTTTTAGGAGTTTTTCCCTGGCTTCTTAGAGAGTCAAGGCTGGGGGGCTGTCAAGAGGCAGGGCCTGTTAAAGGCCCATTGCGGCACTTCCTGTGTGATTTTCGGCTATACAAAAATAAACTGTATTGTAAACTGTATTGTAAGTGTCATTATTATATCTCAGGAGTGGTTGTCCTGTGGGCCAGGATCCTATGGCAAACTCTTTATACAAGATGTCTTTAGGGATGTGACTGTCATTCATGCATTGGACATGGCCCAGTCAATGCCGACATTGCTGTGTAAGGAGTTCGTACATGCTTGGTGTGCTGACCTGGTCCAGGACAATCTTATTTGACACATAATCCTTCCAGGAGATACTCAGGATTTGACGCGGGCACCACTGATGAAAGCTGTTGAGGTGGTCTTCTTGACGTAGGTATTTTGTCTAGCTCTTACTAACACAGAAAATAGTACTCAATACACAGGCTCTGTACGCTGTCATTTTGGTGGCTGTGGTGAGTTTGTTGTTTTCCTACTTTCTCTTGGAAAGCTTGGCTATGGTAGTGGAAACTTTTCCTATTTGTCTGTTGATCTCTGGATCGAGGGACAGGTTGGTAGGTGAATTCATCTTCTACTTTCAAGATGTGGTCACCAATGCTGATGCTGGGGACTTCACTGACATCCTGGCCCATAAATTCAGTCTTCTTCAGGCTGATGCAGAGGCCACACTCTTTTCAAGCATGTGAGAGTGAACTGACTAGCTTCTGGAGAACAAAGGTGAGATGTTAAGGCAGCATCATTAGTGAAGAGGATCTCCCTTACCTGACACACTTTGATCTTTGCCCTGACGCATGTAGGGCTGAAAAACTTGCTGTCGGACCTAGTATGTAGGCATACTCCACCCAATGCTTACAGAGGTGTAATTCTTCATTTAACATTATTGCTTTGCAGTTTATACAACTTGATCACCATCTGTGTGTAGTTTACACGGTCTACCAGTGTCTAAATGGTTTTTCCTCACATAACCTAAAGATGTAAGTTTATGTATAAATAACTACTCTAAAATGGTCAGATGTGGCCGTGGGTGTAAGTGCACCCTGTGGACTGGCTCCTGATGCAGCCAGGATAAGTTCTAACTCCATATGTCCTTAACATTTGAATTAATCAAATTCTGAAAATGGATGGATAAGTGGATTGAAACCAGTATCTTTTTATGGTAAACACAAATATTATAAGTAAACCTCAAATTGTATTAGATGAACATCTTAACCTCTCTCATTTTATTTAATTATAAATAGTCATATGGCATGTACACTCATTCTTCAGGAAAACTGGTTTAGTCAAAGAACATAAATCATGATGCTTTCAGTGGACTCCATACAGTGTGCATATAATTGTACAAAGAGTCCCCTCCCCAACATCATATACTGCACAGAAGCATTAAAGCAGGCCATTATCCTCATTTATTATTCATCCTGCAGGCATACACATTAATAAAACACCCAAGTGGCTAGACCCCTTCAGCATCTTCTAAATGGGACAATTTAACGCATAAACTTAAAAAGAGGCCTTCTGGGTTCTTACAACCAATCCCCCTCTCTAACAATGAGGCCCCTAAAACAGGTGCTTTCCTTCTATATTATGTGTCAGGTTGCCCACAGACTGCTCCTGTTTCTTTCTCTCTCTTTTAGGATTCTCAGTCACTTTCTTCCCAGATACTCAATTTAAAGCACAGCCCACCCAAGTGAGCCTGATCTGGCCCTAATTGCCAATGTACTTTTGGTAATTTAAATATTTATAGGTGTTAGCCCATTTGTTAAAGCAACCTCTGTTACTGCCTGTGACACCATGCAGTTTATTCTGCCATGGAGTGATTCTCTTAAGAGGGTAGGCAACAAAACAATTATTCTAGGTTCCATATAGCAGGAAAAACACCAAAGATGCATGGCAAGTGCACAAGAAAGGTATACTGTTTGAGCCTCACTGAAGAAGAACAATGATCTTTCAGAAAGCTTTATGGACAAAATTGTGCCACTAGCAGGCAGAAGTATTATATGTGTGGCAGGTAAAAGGAGGTTAATTGGGTAGCCATGATAAACTATGTGTGCTTATTCTGTCTTGATAGCAGCAGAGGAGCCCAATAAGACAAAGAGGAGGAAGATAATCGGTAGTTATTGTTAGCCCATTAAATACAGGTCAGCGACCAGCGGTACATCATGCTTAAGCAGTGTGGGAGGACAACAGTGACCTAGGGACTGTTTAGAGCGACCTGTCACCCTAGAAATGAAATATAAATGGGTGCTCCTTGTCAGATCTCCTTGAATTGCATGCATTTTGGAAGCAAACGTGCATTTTACGGTATTTATTTAAAAACTGCTGTGGAAAATCATTCCAGCCTACCCAGTTTGCAGACAGGACTACCTCTTAGTCCCACAGTGAACAGATAGGAGAAATGGACATTGTTAGCTTAGTAAGACAAATGCTCCTGCACTCCTCTTCTACCCCTACATCTGATCTTCTTTTTTTGAGGAAAAGACAGAATAATTAGCACTTAAATTAGAAATTGATTTATCTTTTCTGTTTTCATTTTGTGTCTTAGTAATGCAAGACAATACTGTTTAAGGACCATAATGAAGGTTATCAGTCAGACAATATTCGAAGGGCAAAGACAGAAGTAGAGCTAGAGAAAGGTATACATGGAAGCCAAACATGCAATGTACAATGGAGGTGTGGCAATAGCTATAGAAATGGTGTTTACTGGTTAAAAGGTGTGTTTGATAAATAAATGCAGCTGTATGCAGATAAAAATAAATGAGCAGTACACTATAAGAAAACTTCATCTGGAAATGAATAAATACGAAAAAAAAAGTTTTAAAGCATTTTTTTTCAATTCTTAAAAGACAGTTTTTAATGTAACAGTTACTTCATTTCAATTTCTCTGTTCAGATTGTTCAGTTCAGAATCACAGGGCAGTAGCATATCCCATCAGAATAACATGTAAAGCAGGAATTCACCATGGGTGGGGCAACAGTCCGTTAAAATGCACATATAATCGGATTAAGGTGAGTAACCTGGTTTCTTAATAATCCGTTGTCACACACGTGCACTTGAGAGACAAATTAAAGGCTAATCTGATTGTAATTCCACCCCGTGTCAAGGGTTGGCACTATTGCCTAATATTTCTCCTCCTTTCTTTCCTGCATATCAGACAACTGGCAATCCCAATGATGTTGCTTCTGGGTCACAGTCCCTTGGCACCAGCCCTTCTGGTGTGGCATCTTCTTATGGTTTGCTGCTGCCACCTTTGAATCAGTTGTGATTTGACTACTGTCTGCATAAGACTTGTTTGATTTTGTTGTCTATTTCCACTAATTATAAGGGGTTAGCCTCCAAGGTGCCCCAAATCTTTATTATGTTATTGTCTCCTGTTTTACACCATATTTACATGGGCCAGTAATCTTCTGGAGTTCTCTGTTGTTAACACTCTCTGATTTTATTAAACTAATCAACAGTACTAAGGTGTTGTACCGTGTTAGCCATTATGAATGTAGTGAAAAGTCAAGCAAAAACTTTTAGTTAGCCAATAAAAGATGTAATTTTGCTTGACTTCTCATTAAACTAATCAAAAAAGAGTTAAACGTTATCATCAGCTACCATGAACATGAAAATAAGCATAACTCTCTGATAATTTCCTTGTATTTTATAAATATGTTTAGTCAAATCAATGCTTTATATATAGGTTTTTGTTACTGGATTGCGAGTAGAAGACTCTTTACTAGTTGGCTGTACGACTGTACTTCTTACCTTACACCCAGTGCTGCTGGAATAATAATAATGCAGGTATTTTTATTTCAATAAGATAAGTATTGCATTAGGCTACCTGTTACATTAAAAAATAATCAGACTATGTTACACATGTTACTTTTAATATGTTACCCTACGGATCTCAAGATTGTGTTACTGAGTTTAGCACTGTACGTTCAGCTCATCAACATAAATGTATTGATTTCTGAAAAATACAAATTATTTTAGTCAGGATAAGGAATAATGCAATTGTTGAAAGCTTGTGTGAATTTAAGCTGGCAAACAGAATGCAGCAGAAATGTGCCGACTACAAAATCCTTAGCAGGAAGCCAATTAAGGGTTTAACATGGTCACATAATTGGGTTATTTGCAGAAAATTCTACCTCTTTTAACCAGGTTTCTTAGAGGCCAATAGCCTGACTTCTTTATACGGAATAAGGGTTTGTGTGGCATTTTAGAAATCATGTTTCACTGAATGTACAAATTTCATCACAAAGACAGGGACAGGATTGGAATTGAAACCTAATCAGCTGGAGCTGGGACGCCATCATATGTAAGTCTTAAGTCCAGAAATTCCTCACACATAACTGACAACTCTGTTTTTTACTCAAACTGTTCAATAAGTGATGTTCCCCCATTCTAAAAAAAATTCAACTGTCTTCAAAGAGAATGATGGGCAGAGAAACCAATTATGGCAGAGGTCTGGTGTCTACAGACTGCTCAAAAAAAATTTTCAGCCACATTATTCAAAGCAATACATGATAAATAATTGTAATTAAACCGAATAATCAAAATATCTCACTTATACTGTATTTAAGTTTAAACTGAATAAGCCGATTGTTGCTTAATGTCCGAGCCACTCAGTTGGGAAATTAAAAGCACCTTGCCTCCTGTACAGATATACATTAAAGGGTTCATTTTTCAATCTATTGTTAACTGTAAAGAGAGCATGTAATTCCTGACGGCTTTTACTGATATGAGGCAGCTTGTGTACTTCTTCGATTACACTGGAATGTTATTAGCCTGAAAGAAATGCATCATCGCACACACATGCACACACTGAGAAAGAAAGTGGCAAGATCTATGCATTTCTATTTCATAAGAAAATGCCCACATCACTCAAGGATGAAGAACATGTAAATTAAATAGGTACATACATTAAAATGATTAGGGATTCTTTTATGTACAAGATCAGGAGCAAGTCAAATGTACTAGTGGCAGCCAATCTTAGTCTGCTGTACTGTAAAAAAAAAAGTTGATAGAGGAATGAAAGAAAAAAGCGATCAGTGGGAGGGAAACTGAGAGGGAGTACATGGCAGAAAGTGGGAGTTTTAAAATTAATTTTATGATTCAATCAAGTTTACAGGATGTTCTTCCTCCGATAGGGAGGGGTTTTGGCCCTGTTTATTTACTATTAGCTCATTGGTGATTGGGGTCTCAGTGCAACTGAAGGCTACGAATGTGTGTACAGTTCACCGCTGCATTTTATTCTGCTGCTAGTAAAATGTGCTGTTAATCGAGCAAACTTGCAGAAAAAGTGCCCAGACTGCCTGGCACAACAATGCTTCACGTAACTAATGGGCAAATAGCACTGGAACATTTGTAACTTTGGTAAAAAGCTGTAAAGACTTTCCCATTTTTGTTTATAAAGCTATGGATTTTTCTGAATCTGATCATTGAAGAATGTGGCTGACGATTAATCATTTAGGATGAGGCTGAGAATAATCATTGTTATGTTGAAAAGTTATAAAAAGATCTGTTCCACTCCTTCTGACACGATCAGGCTTTTTTGTTATTGATTTTTTATAAATTCTTATTAACCTCTAAAAATTATGTTGACCTTTCTTTAAGGATTCGAGAGGCCAAGGAATCTTGTAGAAACATCTATTTTGGTACTTGATACGTTTTCAACAATGTTGAAACTAAGTAGCATTTTTCCTCATTGCCATTTTAGTTTATTTTTTTGTGGGCGCCGTCATTTGAGGAGTATTTGTGGACAGTTGGTATGTCGTTGCAACGTCAACCAGAAGTGTGTGGTGTGTAACATTTCTGTTTGCTTTACTAGTAGTGTTTTTACTTGGTTTGAAATTTATGATTTAGCAACATCTGATTTCAGTTCCCCTCAAAGCTACTACCACCATGTATAAACAGAACACTTGCACTTTTTAAAATTTTTTTTGATTTGATATACTTTGTTAATCCCTGAGAGGAAACTGTCTTTTCACATGACTTTTTAGAGGTTGGAGCCTAGGGCCATTGTACAGCGCCCCAGAGCAATTTTACAGGTTAAGGGCCTTGCTCAAGGGCCCAACAGAGTAGAATTCCTTCTGGTAGTAATGGGATTTGAACCGGCAACCTTCCAGATGTCAATGTAGATCCTAAGCCACAGAGCCACAACTTTGCCCACTTTGTTATCTCATCAATAAATTTGTAATGAATCTTGAGTTTTTTGCTGAAAACTTGTTTGTTTTATTTTTAAGCCATGCTTTGTTATGATATGCTTACAATTTAACCTTTTTTCTGCTCTCCAATGTGTTTTGGTGAAATTTTTTAGTCTCATAATAGGTTCTGGAAAATGAAGATTTTGGTTTTCTCAACAATTTTCTTATTTGAAGTTTATTTAAAGCAGAAGAGATATTTTTGCATATTTTTCAATGCTACTTTTATTATCGCAAGTGCTGCTATTTTCAGGGACAGTTTCAACCGTATTCCCAAGTAAATGACATGTAAGTGGTGTAATCAGCAAGACAGTATAAAGTCATACTGACTACTTCCTCATTAACCAAAGAAAAAGACAAAAAAATTAGCGTGAATATATTTAGTTAGTGTTCCTGGCAAAATGGGGCTTTTGTGCAATGAATTTTGACAATAAATTAAGGTTTTCGTTTTTGTTTTGAAAACATTGTCTATGTGACTTCCTGGTTACAAATCTTTGTCTTTTGGCTCACATTGCTTCTTCTAGTCCTTAACAAATTTACTGCCAACTCTTTTGTGCCAGTAGATGTTCTTTTAAAATTAGTACTGTTATTCTGGCAACCCCATTTTGTGTTTTGTTATTTGCATGGTCACAGCAATGTTGTTTATGGCTGCTATGGCCATTGCCAGTCTTGTGACAAACCGTGTCATCAGCGTTCACCTATATAAGATGGTAGTGTGTTAAACTACTGTATGTATCCAAGCTTTCATATTTACATCTCTTTAGAAGCCTTTATCTTCAATTTTTTCATATTCTGACAATGACTTTAGTTTTTTTGTGTGGCTTTGATGTACAGTTCTTTCTATTCTGTCCCCTTTTTGTTTAAACAGCTTGATTTTAAGACTGTTACCATTTGCTTTGGTCCATTCTCTTTTCCCTGTGGACACTATTTTGCCCAAGGTGTCCGTAACAAATTTCACTCTAGCAATGTAGCTGTGCCAGACTCACCTACTTTAGTAATTAAGCACAACAAATAAAACAGCAAAGAAGACAGCATATACACATAATAAACCACATAGTCTCCACTGACACAAAGTGCAATACATTCTGTTCACTGATAAGCTTGAAGGGACTGTTCTGCAATTTATGAAAATTTTTTAAACTTTCTCATAAATTTCTTTGTTATGAACATGGCACCATTTTGTTGTCTTTTTTACAATGGGCATTGCCATTTTGTGTGCTGTTTTTTATACAGTAGGTATCATGTAGAAAACCCAAACATTATGCGTAATGAATAGACTTCTTTAAAAAAGCAAACCACAGGCTTTAAAAAAATACAACTTTGAACTTTCCTTTCATTTTGCCCCTGATTTTGGGTTTTGTTTTGACTTAGTGATGTTTCAAACAAAAAAGTTTAGACCCTGATGGTTCTTAAAGACTTGTTTGCATCTCTAGCACTCAAATTTTAATTTGCAACATGGACTCCAGAACACTTAAATGGCCACCTCAAAGATATTGTGTTTGAACACATAAATTTAGCAGGTGGGGAAAAATCAAGTTCTTAAAAAAATGTATGCTATCACTGCACAGTAGATTTACTGTATTTAGCAGAATAAAAGCTAATCATCCCACAACCAGAGCAATAACTGGGAAATCCTGCAGCCTGCCAGGGATTTTTTAAAATGTCAAATAAGATTTGATTTACAGCTCAAATGTTTTGAAATAGGTAAGGTTAAAAGAGTTTAGGTAATATCTGTTAGCTGCCAAATCCTTGGAAAATGGTGTCTGCAATGTATTTAAAACAAAAATCTGCAAGCTTCAGAATTAGATTAGTTCTTGCAGATTTTTGAATAGTTTATGAAGTGCATAAAAGGCACAACAGAGCTACAGTATGAAGCAATTACTCTATTTAAAACAAGGAAATACAGCAAAGTCCCCAGTGACGCTAAGATTTAGGGACCTGGCAGGCTATACTAAATGGGATGATGTACAATTTATTGCGGGATTTAGAAACACACTAAATGATGAAATTAAGGAAGAAAAGGCAACATAAGATATAGATAATCCCTTGGATGGTGTAATGACTTAAGCATTGAAATTGGGGACTCCATAATTAAAACAGAAATGAGAAAAGGAATCCACATATCTATACTAATAAAAGGCAAAGCCCTCACTGACTCACTGACTGACTGACTGACTGACTCATCACTAATTCTCCAACTTCCCGTGTAGATAGAAGGCTGAAATTTGGCAGGCTCATTCCTTACAGCTTACTTACAAAAGTTAGGCAGGTTTTATTTCGAAATTCTACGCGTAATGGTCCATAACTGGAACCTGTTTGACTGACTCACTCATCACTAATTCTCCAACTTCCGTGTAGGTAGAAGTCTGAAATTTGGCAGGGCTCATTCCTTACAGCTTACTTTACAAAAGTTAGGCAGGTTTTATTTTGAAATTCTACGCGTAATGGTCATTACTGGAACCTGTTTGACTGACTCACTCATCACTAATTCTCCAACTTCCCGTGTAAGTAGAAGTCTGAAATTTGGCAGGCTCATTCCTTACAGCTTACTTACAAATGTTAGGCAGGTTTTATTTCGAAATTCTACGCGTAATGGTCATAACTGGAACCTGTTTGACTGACTCACTCATCACTAATTCTCCAACTTCCCGTGTAAGTAGAAGTCTGAAATTTGGCAGGCTCATTCCTTACAGCTTACTTACAAATGTTAGGCAGGTTTCATTTTGAAATTCTACGTGTAATGGTCATAACTGGAACCTGTTTTTTGTCCATATACTCTAATGGAGGAGGCGGAGTCACGTATCGCGTCATCACGTATTACGCCTCCTACGTAATCACGTGAACTGAAAACGAGGAAGAGATTTACAGTACAAGTCAAACGCGGGAACGAAGGTAAATGACGTTAATTGTTGACTGTCTTTTAATACTGTGTACTTGTTGAGTGTCTTTTAATACTGAGTAAGCATACATGTTAACACATGTGCAATTAAACGTGTGCATTTA